>NW_028277058.1:58645694-58945833 GCF_059951505.1 Python bivittatus
AGGAGGTTTCTACAGAGCAATAAAGAATTAATAAATTAGAAAGAATTAATTTATAGAATTTGTTGTCCCGGGTTGACCATCCCTTAGACCAGTGTTTCTCAACCTTGGCAGCTTGAAGATGGGTGGACTTCAACTCCCAGAATTCCCCAGCCAGCATGGCTGGCTGGGGAATTCTGGGAGTTGAAGTCCACCCATTTTAACGTTGCCAAGGTTGAAAAACACTGTTCTAAATTTAAGAAGGAAATGCAGCCCTGTGACATCATTTGGGTTGGATTGGGTTGGCATGCTATGGGCCACACTCCAAAAAAAGGGTGGAGCCAGGGCAACATTTGAATGCACTTCCCTGGCACTTTAAATGAAATCAAATTATTGAAATACTATTAACCTGATGAGTCCCCATGTATTTATAGTTTGGCAGCAATTTTTGGACAGGTTCTAGGTGACACACCAAAGCCTTTGGGGCCCATACAGGGTGTACCCAGGGTATTGCCAAAAAAGTCAACATGGTTGCCACGAGGTGTGACGAAGCTCTGCCTGTTTCTTATGTGCGTAAAAACAGAGCCTTGATCGTATCGTTGTGGCCACCAGCTTGAATTTTTTTGACCACACCCTGCAGACATCCCTGGATCCATATGTTCTCCCAGGCCTTCAAGTTGTCTGCCCATAATTCCCTGCGTCCCAACCTTCACCCAAAAGAGCATGCTGGCTGGGGAATGCTGGGAGTTGAAGTCCACACATCTTCAAGCTGCCAAGTTTGAAAAACACTGTATTATGCCCATCAAGAATGAAGCAGAAAAAAACAATTGCCACTTTAAAGAAGCCAGCCCACTGGCTTTCAGTGACTCAGCACATGAAAAGCAGACACCGTCTCTCGGTAGCAGTTCGTCATGCCACGGGAGCAAAGAACTCAATATGACTTCAGGCTATGTTTTCTTAACCCTTCCTTCCTTCCTTCCTTCCTTCCTTCCTTCCTTCCTTCCTTCCTTCCTTCCTTCCTTCCTTCCTTCCTTCCTTCCTTCCTTCCTGTCAAGGTTCCTAGGAGCTACAGGGCTGATGTCATGGCCAGCCTGCACAAGCAAGCAAGCGATTCTAATGGTCCACATTTAGAGGCAGAGATTTAGGAGCGCAGGGCAGACCGTAAGGTTGAAATATGAATGACTGTTTGTTTTTTATGATGCCTCGCTGTTGTAGTGTAAACTGCCTCGAGTCTGTAGATTAAGGAGTGTGCAAGCCTGAATGAATAAATAAACACCCCTCCTCCATCCCTCTCCCCCTTTGCTGCCCATGAATCACTGTATTGCAGACCAGATCTGCTAATGCTACAGAAGTTGGCAAGGCGCGTGAGGCCACCGAGTGCAACCCCAGGTTTATTCAGGGATCAGGATGAAAGCATCCCCAACAGATGTATCAGCAAACCCAGAAAATTTGATTTATTTATTTAAATGTATCAGCTGCCCAACTCCAGTGGAATCTGGGCAGCGTACAAAACTAGAAGGTGTCAGTTCAACGATCAGGTTGCGAGGGCTGTGAACAAGCACTCTTGGGGTCCTCAAGGCAGCTTTCCCCAACTTGTCCCTCTGCAAAAGCACCTGCAGTTCCCAGCCGGCATGGCCCAAGCACAGCTGGGAAATCTTGGACTTCTCGTGCCAACACATCTGGAGGGCACCTTGACCTTCCAACTGAGTCAAATCATTCCTTCCACCCATGGCGTACCTTAAAGACGAGAAATGCTCCTGGAGAGCATAATTTTTGGACACCATGGCAGTGAGTCTCTAAAGGGAGGGGGGCTTGGGGCGCTTCCCAAGGCAGAAGGATTAATTCCATGGGCTTGTCCCATACACGACCTTCCAGCCAACCGCATTAAAAATGATGCTTCTGTTTCCAAAAGGGAGCGAACTTAGTTTTCCCAGCCCATCCTGCTGGCCCCCCAAGTCTCCGTGACACGGAAAGACTCAGCAGCTGAAGCTCTTTCCCATCACGGTCTTTTCTGGAATTCAGAGGCAGGGCGGGGAGGAGACGGGATCTGGCATTGCTATAGCAACCACATCGTGAAGCCGCCTTATCATCCTCTCCCATAACAACGACCAGACACAGTGTGCTCTGTATTTGAATGAGGAGGCTGCCCCGGAGCCCGGCTGATGCCGCAGGAATGACAGAAATGCGGCCTTTTGAACAGGTTGTCCAGAAGAGGAAGCAAGGCGCTGGCAAGAGTGGGATCGCGACAGATTTCTTGCGTTTCCTCTTAGAACAAGCTCGGACCTTCGTTTTCCAGCTTTGGGTCTTCATAACCGTGCATGGACAGAGGTCCGTAACATTGTATTTCGATTGTGTGGATCACAACAAACTGTGGCAAATTCTTAAAGAGATGGGGGTACCAGACCACCTTACCTGTCTCCTGAGAAATCTGTATGCAGGCCAAGAAGCAACAGTTAGAATTGGTCATGGAACAACCGATTGGTTCAAAATAGGGAAAGGTGTACGACAAGGCTGTATACTGTCACCCTGCTTATTTAACCTATATGCAGAGTACATCATGAGAAATGCCAGGCTGGAAGAATCACAAGCCGGAATTAAGATTGCAGGGAGAATCATCAACAACCTCAGATATGCGGACGATACCACCCTAATGGCAGAAAGTGAAGAAGAACTAAAGAGCCTCTTGATGAGGGTGAAAGAGGAGAGTGCAAAAGCTGGCTTGAAACTCAACATTAAAAAAACTAAGATCATGGCATCTGGACCCATCAATTCCTGGCAAATAGAAGGGGTAGAAATGGAAGCAGTAACAGACTTCATTTATTTGGGCTCCAAGATCACCGCAGACGGAGACTGCAGCCATGAAATTAAAAGACGCTTGCTCCTTGGGAGGAAAGCTATGGCAAGCCTAGATAGCATATTAAAAAGCAGAGACGTCACCTTGCCGACAAAGATCCGCATAGTCAAAGCTATGGTTTTTCCAGTAGTAATGTATGGCTGTGAGAGCTGGACCATAAAGAAGGCTGAGCGCTGAAGAATTGATGCCTTTGAAATGTGGTGCTGGAGAAGACTCTTGAGAGTCCCCTGGACTGCTAGGAGGTCAAACCAGTCAATCTTAAAGGAAATCAACCCTGACTGCTCATTGGAAGGATTGACAATGAAGCTCAAGCTCAGATACTTTGGTCACCTAAGGCGAAGAGAGGACTCTTTGGAGAAGACCCTGATGCTGGGACAGATTGAAGGCCAAAGGAGAAGAGGATGGCAGAGGATGAGATGGTTAGATAGCATCACTGAAGCAATGAGCATGAAACTGAGCAAACTCAGGGAGGCAGTGAAGGACAGGAAGGCCTGGCGCAATATGGTTCATGGGGTCACGAAGAGTTGGACACGACTTAACGACTGAACAACAACAACAAACCGTGAATGCTCCGGTTATGATCTTCCTGCGAGATGGTCACGGTGAGCCGAGACCAAAGATCGATTCTCTCATGCTCAGAATCTACATGAGGACAATGCCTGTCCAGGGCCACCCACATCTTTCCAGAATAAGTGTGTTCAGTTTTGCGTTTCTCCAAAACTCCTCCTCAGAACGAAAGCAAAGGAAGGGAAGAGACACTGGAGGAGAAACCAGTTTCTTCATCCCAACGATCCATGAAAAATGTAGTCCGAAAGGATGCCCAGGGAGGCTGGCCACCATCTTGACTTTCTGGACGCTCCCTGGAGGCTTCCCTGCTCAGCACCTAATAGAGTGTGCTACATAAACAACATGGAAATGGCCAGTCTCCAAAACCAGCTTGCAGCTTTTCCCTTCCCTGCCCATTTGCTTTGCCATCTAAACCAGTGTTTTTCAACCTTGGCAACTCTCAGATGGGTGGACTTCAACTCCCAGAATTCCCCAGCCAGCCATGCTGGCTGGGGAATTCTGGGAGTTGAAGTCCACCCATCTGAGAGTTGCCAAGGTTGAAAAACACTGATCTAAATTGAGGAAGAGATTGAAAGTTGCATGTGTACAGATTTGTCATGGTTTTTCTTGGTGCAAAAGGCTTCTCTGCCTTTTTATCTAATCTTGCACTCTTGACACCATACAAACAAACCATGACTGTCTTCAAACACTTTTCTTAAATAGGTGTGGCAAAAAGCCGGCAGCAACATTTCCGCCACAAAGAAAGCTTGATTAGGGTTCACCTTGGTCAGGATCTGGGGGAGGTTTGTATGTTGTGCAATTCCAGACCTTTGGAGGAGTTTGTGACTCAGTGTCTTGTGCTAACTTAACCAGGTTAAGGGGTTATATTCAGGTGACCCACTTCACACTAAGCCTGGGTGAGCAAAGCACCCAGTGACTATATTTGTGTAATGGGCTGTGTCCAAACAGAAAAACTATATCATTGCTTAACACGAAAGCCTGGTTCAGACAACGGCTGGGTTTTTCTAACCTGTGAACCACAGGTTACCAAACTCCGTGTTAGCCTAACCTAGTATGTTGTATGAACCCTACCAATGGTTAATTTTACACTTGTTTTCGGGGCAGGGGGCTGCTTCCCCAGTCTGGCATCCCCCGAGTGGCTCAAGCTACAAGTTCCTGTTGGCCATTTGGCTGGGAATGATAGTTATCGCAATCCAAACCATCTAGATGGATCAGATGGACCAATAGAGAGGGGCTGGCTTGGGGAAGGTTGTTGAGAAGATGGTAGGCCTATCATTTCAAAGGGCTCTGGAAGAAGCAGCTTATCTGGGCCTATTACAGTCAGGCTTCAGATATAGTACCAAGATGGCTTTGATCCAAGTTGTGGATGACCTCTGGTGGGCCCATGACAAAGGTGGTATGTCCATCCTGGCCCTACTTGATCTCTCAGTGGCTTTTGATATCATCATTCATGGTCACCTTCTGAGCTGGCCGAGAGGGTTGGTGGGAGACACTGATCTCCTCTGCCCAGGTCCAGTCGTCGTTGGTGGGGCGAGGAGGTCTCACTCTAGGCTCCTGCTCTGTGGGGTACCACGGGGATGAAATGTCTCCTCATTCCTATTTAACATCTACATGAAACCACTTTTTTTTAAATATTTTATTGGGGTTTTAAAATTACAAAGTTAAAAGTTAGAAATGAAAAAGAAAAGTGAAAATACAAATTATAAAGAAAAGGAAAAGAAAAGGTGAGATAAAGTAAAAGAGAAAGAAAAAAGATAAGAAAAATAGATAACTTCCAATCTATCTCTGGTCTTAGGAATAATAAGAGTATCATAAGTGCTAGTTTTTAATGCATTAAGTAGGAATAATTCTTTGTCAAAACATATCCCATTACATTTATAATCTAATCTTCAAATCCCCATGTAAGCTTCGCCTCGCCTGCATTTTGCAAATAGTCCATCAACGGTTTCCATTCTTTAAGGTAATAATGATTTGAGTTTTCTTTTAATAAGCAAGTCAGTTTATCATTTTCTGCCATTTCCATCAGTTTTAACAACCATTCTTGTATTGTTGGTAGTGTCTGGGTTTTCCAAAATTGTGCATAAAGAAGTCTACCTGAAACCACTTTTACACGCATATAAAAAAGGGGCAAGGCTGCTCCCATGTGAGCGGGGCTGCCTTTTGGTTTTCTGACCCCTCTGCAGACGCTCCAGAGCACAGCTCGCCTTTCTCGAGCAGGAATCAGGCTTCTAGATAAGCGCTATCAGGACCACACTGGATAACCAGAACGAAACGGGAAGGAGAGCCTTATCGCCAGAGATCAGCCGTGGGTGGGTCCACAGCCGAGATCTTTTCACCCTTCTGAGAGATCTCGGAGAGGCACAGGGCGGGTGAACTCTGCTCACTGTTCAGGACGTGTCTTTTTGTTTTGCTTTGTTCAGAACCATTTCCTGACTTCGGCGCGTGTGACTGCAGGAATGTCAGCTGGGGACACGGGAGCCAGACGCGCCCACCTGTTTTTGTAAAATCAGCTGATCCTCTGCGCACCGCTCAGAGTGCCTTAATTGCCAGGCTGGGGACCAGCGTTAAGGTTAGGGTGTCAAAGTTCCTCCTTGATGATTAACCACGATGAAGCCTCCCTGTTCCAAGAGAGTCTATCCTGCAGGGAAAAAAACAAAAGGTTAAAAAAACAGGCCAAGCGCATCCGGTTTTCAGTCTATTAGAAATAGTCAGGTTGCAACAGGCCTTCGCCAGCAAATCAGTTCTAACCAATAAGGGAGGACGTCCTGTCGATGTCCTAAAAGGGCTTGAATCAGACACCCTGGAGACCAATGTGCTGGGTTTACTTTGTGGCAAGGGATCGGCACTCTGCACATGGCCAGAGTTGCCTTCCTCTTTTACCTGACCGAGCACAAGAGTTTTTGAAGCAAAGCAAGGACAGGCCGTCGTTGTAAACCTCACTTCCGTTAATCCTGGGCAGTGTGAAATTTATTTTTGCCTTTTCTTGAATTTTTTTTGCTTTATCCTCTCTTTGCCCGGGGACGGCGAACACTTAAAAATAGTTGTGATATACCGGGAATCAAGATGTCCCATCATTGTTGTGGTGGTTACAGTACCTGCTGGTTAAGTACGGTATTCAGACAACGTGAAAAGAAAGGTTCACCTTCACAAAAGACCCTGGACCAAAGTCCATTCATTGCCAGCTACATTTGCATCACGTGCTTTGCTTAAATCAGTGTTTCTCAAACTCAGCAAGTTTAAGACGTGTGGACTTCAACTCCCAGAATTCCCCAGCCAGCATGGGGAGAATGTTTGAGAAACACTGGCTTAAATAAACAAACCACGCTGGGGCTTCATGCAATTCAGCAGTTTCCAGCCACCATCTTGCAGCAGCCAGAGGAAATTAAATATTTCTTCTGCTTCGTTATGGCTCTGAATTACTCTGTGGGACAAGGAATCTTCCTTACCTCTCATCTTGAATGCTCAGTCTCCCTCTTGAATGCTGGCCAACTTTCTGGGTTGAGAAGCGAGGCAGGGCCAGGCCTTGCTGGCTCTTGGATGGGAGACTACCAGGAAATCCTACGGTCAGCTGCTCTACAGGGAAGTTGAAAAGAAGGCAGCAACCGAAAGCTATGACTGCATTTTCAGGCCCTTTGGCATTCCCGCTGTGCTTAACCTCATCTCCTCCTTGTGCAAATATGCAGCGTAAAGGATAATAATATTGATTCACACGCAAGCTTTGCAAAAAAACTGCCCATAATGACAATTATGGGATAATACTTTTAGATCAGTGTTTTTCAAACGTGGCAACTTCAAGATGTGCGGACTTCGATTCTCAGAATCCCCTAGCCAGGATGTTTTTCAAACTTGGCAACTTTAAGATGCGTGGACTTCAACTCCCAGAATTCCCTAGCCGACTGGCTGGCTGGAATTCTGGGAGTTGAAGTCCACGCATCTTAAAGTTGCCCAATTTGAAAAACACTGCTTTAGATGATCTAGGGCAGCATTTCTTAAAGTGTGGTCCGAGGACCCCTGGAAATCAAAATTATTTGCCAGGTATTAAAGGTATTTGCAAAAATTTAAAACAATGTCACTCTTCTCATTATTTTTTTTTTGTTCTTTAAAAAAATGGGTTTTTTCATGAAAAATATTTTACTTATGTTAATATCTAATGGGATTAATACTGTTATTTTTACCTGACTCGATAAATACATAATCTCCAAATGTATCACTTTTCATCTTTCATGTGGTAAGTATCGATAAATATAATCCATACAAAGAAAAGCTCTTTTGGGGTCTTCCATAATTTTTAAAAGTGTGGGAGGGGTCCTGAGAGCCCAAAGTTTAAGAAACACTGATCTGAGGCTACCAGTGATCTGGAGTGCAGAGCTCCACACAGCCACCAGATGGCAGCAAAGCACCAGATGTACCTGTGCGTCTTTGGTGCCACCTTGTGGCCCTTCGGATTCTCACAGCCCAGATATGGAAGCCCTGCGTTATCAATACTCCAGGGGAAGGGTCTTTGTCAGACTAAGAGGGAGGCAGGACGGGCGAAGAAACCAGAGATTTCCAACCTGTTGCCCTTCAGGTGAATGGGAACGATGGCTTCCAGAAACGCCAGCTGGCCCCATAGATGACCCCACTGGGGATTGCAAAGAGGTTGCTTTTTGCATCCAAACTTTAGCATCGCCGCTAGAGCAGATTATTTCCTGGCTCCAAGGTTAATGTCACGAGAAAGGATGAATCAGCCCCTGTTTGAAATCACATGGTGAGAAATATTCCCCATGTGAGCGGATGGGGAAAGGTTGTCGTCATCCGACTGAAACCTGCTGGGGAGAAGATCCTTTGTCTGGATGACGCACCCAGGTAAAGAATGCACCGAATTCCAGGAGAAAAATGCTTGCTGGAGAGGCAGCCCGGTGTGGCTGAAAGGGTCGCTGAGTTAATTCAATTTAAATGGCGTGGCCTTAGAGCAAGCTCACACAGAGACACAATGCAGCAGGGGTGGGCATCCTTTGGGACCAGAGCTACAATTCTGAGAGCATCCAGCAAACACCCAGACAATGTGGCTCTCAGGAAGGACACCGCCAGTTGCAAAACATCTAATTAACAAAAGGAAATTCATCCAACTGGGGGCTCAATTCCACTCCAGGGGGACCTTCGTGGGACCCCCAAGCATTGCTGCAAAGGAATCTCATGCTAAAATGGGTGCAAGTCTTCCCAGGCCATTTCTAAGTTATTATTAATTTCGTTTATTTATTATTTGATTTCTATCCCGCCTTGTGCAGTTTTGTGCAACTCAAGGCAGACTATGCATAATGCTCCAGCCTCCTATTTCCCCCATAACAACAACCCTGTGAGGTGGGTTGGCTGAATGAGAGAGAGAGAGAGAGAGAGAGAGAGCAAGCAAGCAGCCCAAAGTCACCCAGCCAGTTTTTCTGCCTAAAGGAGGAATAGATCAGTGTTTCTCAACCTCAGCAACTTTAAGATGGGTGGACTTCAACTCCCAGAATTCCCCAGCCAGCCTGTGGTTGAGAAACACTGGGCTGGAACTCATGGTCTCCTGGTTTCTAGCCTGGTGCCTTAACCACTATACCAAACTGCCCTTCCCCCCCAACAAACATTGAGAGCCAAGTGGGTACCCAGATAATGGTTTGGGGATGGGGGGCTCATGGTTTGTGGGCATCAGGTCCTGCATTAGACCAGCCTATGAGTACCACAAACCCCTGGCCAAGAAATTCAAGCATGAATGGACCAGCCTTCACCCCAGGAACCTGCAATATAAAATATGGCAGAAGGGAGATCGGAGGAGAAGGGGTGGGTTGGAAAAACAGAGGCAAACCGTGGTTGGTTTTGTTAGAATTGGGGAAGTATGTTAGTCTGCTGCAGCAGTCAAGAAAGAAACAAAAGAGGAAGAGTGTGATGTAGTTAAGGTGCACAAGCAACAGGAGGATGAGCAGCTACAAACCTTCCCTTGAAGGCCAGGCAAAGTCTCTCCGTCTAGTCTACCTTCTAGGGCTGTTGTAGAGGAAACCTATGCTGGCTTGAAGCGAGTGGACTACAAACCTTAGGAATGAGTAAGCAAACGAACGAATGAATAATAGTGGTCCACAGATGGGCACGTCCAAGCTCGAGTCGTTTGCCAAGCCAATGATGGTGATGGCCCCTTGAAAGCTAATGGATGGAAGGAGAAAAAGGGGGAATTTCCATTTACCCTCAACACACAAACACACACACATCTGAAAGTCCTTGCAAAGGGAGGCAATGTATTTCTGCTGGGAAACACGAGTGGGATATGAAAAGTGGGTGCCTAGACAGGGAGTGATTTTAGAAATAGCAAGCCCCCGGAGCGCTTTCCCAGGAACCCTGGCAGCATAAATTCATTGAGATTTAAGATTTAATGAGCTGAGGCTGCTGAGCATCGTAATTTGCAAATACACACATATGCCCACACTCATCGACGTAGAAGATATGCTGTTAGGTCATCTGCCTGCAGACTGGGGAGTCCGTACTTCTTTCAGTCTAGATAGTTCTCCATTTCCACAATTGCAACGGGTTGCACGTCGATGGGAAGGTTCCTTAATTGGGGAACTTCCCAAGTTTGCTCAAGAGGACGAGAAAAGCTCAGAATCCCACTTGCTGAGGATTGAGGAGAAAATAGTCTTCCAATTTTATGTATTATTTATAAATAAGGGGGTGGGGAATCTGGCAAAAGAGGGATTTGGAGTGGAAATAGAGCAGTGTTTCTCAACCTTGACCACTTTAAGATGAGTGGACTTCAACTCCCAGAATTCCCCAGCCAGCCATGGCTGGCTGAGGAATTCTGGGAGTTGAAGTCCACTCATCTTAAAGTGGTCAAGGTTGAGAAACACTGAAACTGAGCATCAAAGCAGTCCTCGAGGCAAGATTTATCGCAGATAGTCTTTGGTTTATTTACTTAGCACTATGCGCTAGCCGGTCCCACCAAAAGGCTGTGGAACGCAAGGAGTCTGTGAGACGTGTTTGCTCAGCGGAGGCCCCGGGCAGATAAATTAATCCTGCGTTCATCCTTAGCGACAACCCAAAATCTTCCTCCTTTGCTCTGCTCGTGTCGCACTGCTTGCAGGCACGAAACCCAGGGCCTCGATTAGCCAGAGAAATCAACTCGGCTACCGATAATGCCATTCATTCAAAGCAAGCATTCACAGGCCTATAGGACGTTAAGGGCCAATTTGTAACCCTGTGGTTACAAATCTGCAGGACACACATCATGATGTATTGCTGAATCAAGGCCATTTTGGGGTTGCCAACACACTGGGCTATAATTTAACCAGGTCAATTGGTTACCTGCTGGCTGGGGAATTCTGGGAGTTGAAGTCCAGACATTTCGAAGTTGCCAAGACTGGGAAACACTCCATTAGTTGATAGCCCCAGTTCAAAGGGAAATTAAATTTATGTCCAGGTGGTATCAGAGCAGCTTAAGAAATATTTTTTGGCAAGGCTTGTGGCTTAAAAATACAGCGGGCCAATATATACAGGGAGATAATTAGCATCCTAACAAATTAAATCTTCCTATCGTTTTTTGGATTGCTCGCACGTCACCTAGCTTTACTTCCTTCAAAACTCTGGCAGGGCTTGCTTATTTATTTATTTATTTATATTTCAAATTTAGATACCGCCCATTGCACATTATTGCTTATTGTTGCATCCCCTGAACAGGCCAACATTTGACCGGTGTCACCCAGCAGGGGCATTTGAAAGGTGTGTCAAAAAAGTCAAGACACTGGCCATGGCTGTGCGATCAAAGGCTTATCACAGGCATTGTGACCGCCATCTTGACTTTTTTGACCTCCCTGTCCTAGTCTTTGGCTTGACAGACTCCTTTGTAGCCTCTTGCTTATACTGAGACCAAGGAAGACTCAACAGATGAGCCCAAGAAACCAAAACAGACCCCTGCCTATTTATAAACCTGTTTCTTCGCTCAATTATCACAGTGACCTTCACAAAACGGCGTAAACAACATTGTTCAGACTGAAAGGGGGGAAGCAAAGTGGCGTCTACCTGTCCTGAAATTAGATTAAGAGGAGAAGAAAAGGAGGCCTTTTATATTCCCATTAATCTTCCTAATTAATTGCTCAACCACAGCTTTAGTCAAATAATCACATTTCATCCAAAGAACAGAATGTTACACTACCGGTGGCGGTTGTACAAATCGAAGGGGCTGGATTACCCCAGAAATAAGCAGATTTGCACTAAATAAAGTTGAACATGTTGCTTTATAAATGACCTGGACATGGTCTTCTGAATTGCCTGAAGGGTTCCCCAGCCAGATACTAACTTTGAGTCCTGTATATTTGTGCCTGCTTGGGAAAGACTGATCTTCATGGTGGCTGGGGTCATGCTACCCTAAAATGGAGGTTGGGTAATAATAATAATAATAATAATAATAATAATAATAATAATAATAATAATTTATTAAACTTATATGCTGCCCGACTCTCAGCGATTCTGGGCGGTTTGTAATTCAGCAAAGGAAAAGAAACCTAGCCATCTCCTTAGCGGGTCATCATATTAAGACTTCAGTGGGTGGGTACAACCTATCAGGGAACCCAGCCACCATGTTTGTTAACCCGGGTTTAGCACCTTGTGTGAACTCAGCTAAAGACTAGCTTCGAATGAGACAGCCACGGTGGGGTTATATGATTTCAGACTGAAATGAAAAGACCTCTCATTTCTGATGGTTCTTCTTTTTTAGACCCACGCACCCCTGGGTTGTGGGGTGGCTGGCTGGGGAATTCTGGGGGTTGAAGTCCACATGTCTTAAAAGTGCCAAGGTTGAGAAACACTGTTATAGACAATAGGTTGCAACAGGTCTACATAGCTAAAAGATTTATGTATTTACTATTCCTAAATGGCATAGCTCACCTTAATTCTCTTCACTCTTTTAGATTAGCTTTTGTTTTTGTAGATTTTAGACTATAACATAATACGTTAATGCTATTTATGTTGGTTCTAGCGTTTTATAATATGGAATGATATTAATGTGTTGTACTGGTCAATGGCTGAAAGAAATGTTGCTGTTGCTGGTTCATACAGCCTCTTCATTTCCCCACAACAACCACCCTGGGAGGTAGGCTGGATTAAAATAGAGATTGAGAGACAGTGACTTGAACCTGGGCCTCCCCAGTGCCAGTCTGGCTCCTTCAGCACTACATACTGTATATTGCAATAAACCTATTTCAGAAGGGTTTCAAAGGGGATGGGAAAATTCAAGGTCAGTGGCACACACTGAAACTGCCACCATTGTGACTCATGCTGGGAAACTGATTTCTGCTTACAATAAATTCTCTGCCTCCAACCTGAAAGTGGATTTTATGAGATAGTCATAAATCGTTCTGGGAAAAGGATGCTAGGCCTGCTTTGCGAAGGGGCTACTATTCATTTTAAAAATGTTTAAACTGGCACATCTGATGCCTTTGGGGAAATATTGCTGAGGAGATAAAAACGGTCCCAGCAAAAACTGTTGAAGCAGCTCCAAAGACTGCTATTTATTAATTAATCTTATTTATCAAGTCTCTAAGGCCGTCCGACTCTGCACCAACTCTGGGTGGCCTTCAGGACTAAAAGCAGCATGAAAATCGTATAATAAAAAAGAAAGAGCAGTGGCTGTGCAATCTAGTGTATATATTCCCTTAAGGGGCCTGCCATCTTTTCCCTGTTGAAGGCTTGGGAGGAAAAATAGGTTTCAAGAGCTTGTTTGATTGAAGTCAGGAGAGGGGCTGTGCAATCTCTGGGGGGATGCGGTTCCAGCACGTGGGCACCACAGCGGAGAAAGCCCACTTCCTGGCTCCCCTCAGATGGCACTATTTGATTGATGGTGCCCAGAGCATGCCAATCTCGCCTGATTGAATAGGATGGTCAGAAACTACCAGAGATAGGCGGTCCCTCAGATGGCATCGCAGGTGGTAACCAGCATCTGGAATTGTACCCGGAAGGATGCTGGCAGCCACTGCAACTCACAAAGCAGAGATATGACATGGGCATCCTGTGGAACGCCCGTCATTGTCTGGGCTGCGGTATTCTGTTTCTTGTTTTAATTATTAAAGATGTCTTTAAAAAGAAGATTAAAAGCTAACACAAACCAATATAAAGTGGGGAAAAGGAAAGAAAAAGAAAGAAATCAAAGAGGAAGCTGAAAGCGCAAGAAAGAGAAAAAGAAAAGAAAAATAGAAATCAGAGAGGAAGCTAAAAGTGCACGAAAAAAAGTAAAAGAAAATCAGAAATCTGAGAGGAAGCTAAAAGTGCAAGAAAGAAAAAAGTAAAAGAAAAACAGAATTCAGAGAGGAAGCTAAAAGTGCAAGAAAGAAAAAAGTAAAAGAAAAACAGAAAAGAAAGGAAAAAGATACATGGGCCGCGGCCTTCTGGACCAGCTGCAGCTTGTGAGTGGTCTTCAAGGGCGGCCCCATGTAGAGCGTGCTGCGTTAGCGCACCGGCACCACTTCTCCCTCGCGGTTCACATACGGTTGTCGAATCCTGACCTTGGACACGTCAGCGGCCCTCAATCCATGCACAGGGCAGTCCTCCAATCCTGTGATGCTGTAATGTATATATGTTGCCAGGCGCTTGTTCAGGGATGTAGGTCAGTAAATAATCATCTGCTTATGTAACTGTAATTGATCTGGATCTAGGCTCAGATCCTGTTTAGAATCGCAGGGGTGTGGCTCCAGCTTACACAACCGTATAGGACAGTACATGTTTGCAGCACAACAGGCTCACGCACTGTAAATACCAGTTTAGCAACGGCCAGATTTTGCAGCGTGAGACTGTACGCACCTGGAAAAACCTGCTGCCTCTGAACGAGGCTTACTCATTTTGTGCAAATCATATTTACAACTTGCCTTTCCTCTAAAACCAGGGGCTCCGTTCTACAGATTCCTTCGCCTGCTGAGCGGTCCCTGAGTGAAAGGGAACAGATCATTTCTCTGCCCCAAATATTTGAAGGTGCCTTCTGGCTCTGCAAAAGAGTTCCTGGGAAGATTTCTCTCTCCAGCAAAGCCAGCTCGGTGACCATGGGCTCAGGTTGCTGCTGAGAAATTTTAAAAAATAAATAAGTAAATAAATGAAGAAACTGGATTCCCCAGGCTGAAATGATTACTGTAATTTTGGCATTAATGTAAACTGGTATCATTTGTTTTAATCTTACGTCTGTTATTCTTGGTAATTGCTTGTGAAGGATTGAGGTGGGAGAAGCCCAATAAATAAATAAACCTATGTAGGCCTACTCAAAAGTAAGTGCCATTGGCCTGAATGGGATTTACTCCAAAGAAAGTATAATTGAAAGACCAGCCTACTAACAAAAATGAATGCAGATAGATTGTGACATAAGCCCCATTTCATCCTCCATTCGTTTTCCCACTATTTAGCATTCCCTATTCTGTACTTTCCAAATATAATGGACTTATAGAGGTGAATATGTGTAGCTCAGGACTGTGGAGTCTTGGGATTCTCTAAGCTTGGTTGTTTTCTTGCAAACATTTCATTAACCAGCTAGGTAACATCTTCAGTGCTACCCCAAGGATTCCATAATGGACTTCAACTCCCATTGTGCTGCTTAGCCTTTGGCCATCCTGGCTGGAATGGTGGGAGTTGAAGTCCATCACATCTGTAGGCCTCTGGCTGCTCCAGTGTATTCTAAACAGTCCGGGGCTCAATCATTTTCTTGTATTTTCTTTTCTCCCAGTTGGACGAAAGAGAAATTGCTTTAGATATAATTTCAGACAAGAAGACAAACTCAAAGAAATTCTCATGGCTGGAGTGTGATGTTCTGGTGTAGGGTCAATGTCCTGTCTGTCATGGTCCAGTCCTCTCCCCAGCCTTCCTCCCCAGCTTGCACATTTCCTTTGAATCCCCATTCCCAGACATTAAGAAGGAGCACCGTCATTGCAGTTTCCTCAGGACCACGCTGCTGGTGAGACTTGGTTGTAGGATTTCTCCTTCCCTGGAGAACTTCAGAGACATTGTTCCCTGATTGCAAACTTGGTGGAGAATTTCAAAAGGCCCTCTGTGACCCACTCAGGTGCAAGTCTCCAAGCTAAATGACTTTTGGGGCCAAAACACCTGGTGACAGTTGCTCACATCTTCAGCATTTCTTGCTTCAACAGTTATAACATGCTTTGCTTCAGGCTGCCCTTGAACATGACTTGGAAGCTACCTTTGATACAGAAGGCAGTGGTCAGACTGTAGCACGGGAGACCCGCTATCACAGCATAACGCCAATACATCAGGTGCTGTACATGTTACCCATGGACTACTAATAGGCTTCCAAGCCTAATTCCTCGTGCTGGTTTTAATCCATGGGGCTCCCCATGGTGTGGCTTCAGATAACATTAGGGACTGTCTCTTCCAAATGGACTTTGCCTATCCTGTGTGGTCACTTAGGAAGGGGTTGACAGGGGTCCTGACCCCCCAAGAAGTGAGGGGGACATGGAGCTGAAGGCAAACCTCCACTGTGGCCCCAAAACTGTGGAACATGTTGCCCCCCAGAAGGGTGCTTAGCCCACCCTCTACAGACCTCCATTCAGGGCTGAAAACCTTGTTTTCACACACACACCATTTCAGCAGCCATTCAGACCCTGAATTTTAGCTGTGTTGCTGCCTGCTGGATTTAGCCAAGATGTGAATTCTGATTTGGTTTTATCGGGTGGATCAGTTTGGGGAGGATTGTTATGAGGAGGATCTGACTGGAATTTATGGTGTTAAATCAATGAATAAACCACCAAGTCACCTCAGAGTCCAAGCTTCCATTGCATAGGGGAAAAAAATCTAATTTATCCAACGGAGACGCCCTAGAAAGGCCTAAGAAGGCCGCCTTCCTGCCCAACCCTGTGCAATTAGCTGGGTTTGCCTCTTTGTGGGAAGTTGAGTTGCCTGATGAGAAGGCTGTCTATGTGACCCAAGTCAGGTTTTGCACGCCGCTCGGCAGTTCCCTTGCAATGGAGAGATGAGTCAGGAGGACGAGCAGATGTGACTAGAAGCACATTAAGAGATTGGAAAAGAGATGGAAAAGGCAACTCACTTTTGCTTTCTGTTCCCGCCAGCCCATAAAACAGAGTTGGGAGAAAGAAAAGAAAAAGGACAGAAATATTCACTGGTCTTACTTGGCACTGCCATACATACCTCTTAAACCAGTGTTTTTCAAACTTGACCACTTGAAGATGGGTGGACTTCAACTCCCAGAATTCCCCAGCCAGCGTGCTGGCTGGGGAATTCTGGGAGTTGAAGTCCACCCATCTTCAAGTGGCCAAGTTTGAAAAACACTGGTTTAAGCCATCTTTGGTGCTAGCTATGAGCTGCATCTTTAAAACATCTGGTCTTTACACTCTGGACAGATGAGCTCTTTTGGAATTTGAAGGGCCTCATCTGCTCCTTTTGCAACCAACATGGCCTATTTTCTCTTCAGAAACATGGACTGTGTCTGACCAAGTTTTGCCTAAACTAGCATCCTGTCCCCAAGGTAGCCACTTAGATGTCTCAGGGAAGTTCGCAAGAAGGAGCCTCCTGTTTGTGCTCTCATGAGGATACCCTACAGCTAATAGATAGTTTTATACTCTCTGGATTTAATGAATCCTCTTTTAAGCCATCCAAGTTGGTTTTCGTGGCGTCTTGGGGCAGGGGGTTCCACAGCTTAATGATCTGCTGTGGACAGGACAAAGCGATAACCCTACCCTTAGATGAAGGCTTCTTCCAAAGTGAAGTTCGATATTTGAAATTATGAGAGGTATCTTGCGTTTTACTCCATGTAGTTAAACTAGTCTGTTAAAAGAACATCTCAAGAATTATTACTGCCTTTGGGGACTTCTCTAGACCAGGGTTCCTCAACCTTGGTAACTTTAAGACGTGTGGACTTTATAAACCTGGCCCTTTGTAATATTACTTTTCATCACCTTCCATGGGGAATCATGAACTCTGTCTTTCAACATTTCCTTCGGGGCCCTACCCCAATCGAGAAAGAGGGTGTCTCCGCTCTATTTATCTAAGCTATGTAGAAAAAGGCAATTTAGTGTGATAGTAATAAAAAGCAAACCAAGGCCAGGTGATTAGAAGATAAAATATTCTTGCCTTTGGGTTAAAGGATGAAATGTTTTCCATCGGCTGCAGATCCAAAACGTGGAGCATGTCTCGCGGAATGCCTACAAGCCCGTTTGTTGCATCTAAGGCTTAGTGAAAATAAAAAAAATGGAGCTGGGGGTCACAGCAGTAGGAACTATACTGGTTTTTTGGATTTTTTTGCAAATGCTTAAGTTTTTCACGAATAGGAAGACCCTAAGGGCATTAGGATTTTTTCTCCTGCTTTGGAACCGCTATGCATCTTTTTTCAGTAATAAAAAACAGAATAATTCAAAATGGGTGGTATAAAATCCGGAAAAAAAGACATGCATTTTCTCCAGGCTGATCCTGCTCATCATATTTTATTCCTAATGGAAAAAGGGGGGGGGGGGGAATCAGCTTTCCATAGCTGCACTGATTAATATGTCTACATATCTCAAAGGCCTCTCCTAATGAAACAAAACTTAAAAGTTGAATTTCCTTTTTAACCATGATAGTTTTATCAAACTTTACTAAAACATATATTCCCATAAAAGTATACTGAATTAGCTTTGTATCTATGCAAGGACATTTTATACCTCGTATTGCAAAGTGTGTTGAGTCCTTCCTTGGGTGAAGAGCTAACCAAGTTGTGGAAGTTTTGATGTCCAGAATAACTTCATATCTGACATGGAATTTAATTCAAACTGGAAAGCACTTCTAGGTTACCATTTAATACATGGATTTGTACCACAAGCAAAATGATTATTTCTCTTTAAACAATGCCTTAATATTTCAGTTATATAAGAATACCTAAATTAGAACAGGCTTTTAGTAGTGTGGATAGAATTTATCATAGCTTACAATTTCACGGTATGATTCACATTGTGCTCACCATAATTCCTGTCATTTAGAATTTAACAGCGATCTTCACGTTTTTAAAAGACTATAATATACTCAGGGATTTACAGTCAATAAATGATACACTGAAAAATTTATAATTTCTGTGATGTGCTCGTAAATCCCTTGTTTTTTCGTTGTATCTTATTCTTTTAGCCCTTTTTTTGTTCTTTCTCCTTCTCTTTTTGTATATAATTTCCTGAACTGTTCAATCAGACAGACAGACAGACAGACAGACAGACAGACAGACGGGTTTGCAATGGGAGAAGTAGTTCCTTAGATAATCGGGCTGGGGAATGCTGGCTAGGGAATTCTGGGAGTTGAAATCCACATGTCTATAAGTTGCCAAGTTTGAGAAACACTGCCTTAGAAGTTTAGGGCTTCAAAGGTCAGTGCCTAAAAGACAATGCAATGCATTGTTCCTTCTAAACAATGAGCAAACAGTGCAAATCTTCTGGGACGGGCATCATATGATCCCTGTCCTTTGCATCGGGTAGCAACGCGGTGGGAGAGAACTTTGAAGACGGTTCCAAGTTAGGCTTAGCAGATCTGGTTGCACACATCCAAAAGGCCACTAGGGGGCAGAAAAAAGACACTGAGAATTTCTACCTCCTTGCTCCCATCTAGTGGTTGATTAGGGTTTTGCTGTCCCCGCTCTCATGCAGAGCAGCTCCAGGAAATGCTGGAAAAACACTTGCCTGGCTTAGTGGCTGGGCTCACCCATCACATGAAGGCTTGACTTTTGAAACCACTGTGTTGAAAAAAGTTAAAATTGGCTGGGTTTGCAGGCGGTGTGAAGCTTATAGATCCCTGTGGCTGGTTTCACCCAACGCATTCAATCAAAACTGAACAGATCACTAGCTGGCTTAATGCAACGCGTGACCCCAGCTAGTATGTGGGAAATGGGAGTAGTCAACTTGCCACCTGAATGGCAATCAGGTACAAGGCTAACCCTAGCTTTGGGCATCTCCTTAAGCTGGTATCCTGGTAGTGCTTGCTTACTGGAGCAGCCTCAGCTAGAGCCAACTTGTCCCACAGGATCACAAACAGTTCCAAAGCAGGAGCCGAGAGCCAGGCCTCAAGGCCAAGCTCTCACAGGACGTGCACAGATCTTGCTACAGCGGCATGTGGCTGATCCTCAAAAAGCGAAGCAGACTCTAATCTGGCTCTTGGATGGGAGGCCACCAGGAAACCCCAGGGCTGGAAGATCAGATTGGGAAGGGGAAAAAAACCCAGAAGAAAGAAACATATTTGTCTCTTGCAACCCAGAAAATTATGGGGAGGTGTAAAAACAGAGCTTGACTGAAGGAAGCTTTATTCTTAGTAACATATGTTACTGGACTGCAACCTTCCTGTAGCTAGGAGGAAGGAGAGTGTCTTGGCCCAAGTTGCAGGAGAGGGCTGTGGGAACTCAGCGGCCAGCCTTGGAGGCTCTTTAACGGAACCATTTTTCCAAGGTCTGGTTGGAAGACATCCCAAAGCGGTGGGGGACTATGGGAACTGTATGCCAGCCTCTCCGGAGAGTCCCAAATCGGGGACAGCCTCTCCCCAAAGCCTTTTCCCCCCCACTTTTGACCCACTTATTTTTAAAGCCGTGGGAAGGTTGCTTACTGAAGGAGGAGGAAAATGCAGTGAGGCAGCAGTTCAGCTCCCCAAAGAAGGAGCTGTTTGCTGGAAGCTGAAAAGGGGTGCACAAAAACATTCTTCAGATAGAGAAAAAAAGACACACACACCCCCAAGTATTTTCATGACCTTTTCCTGGAACGTTATTAATCCAGTGCAATTATTTTTTCTTTTTCCCCCTTGCCTGTTCATGAGTTTTGGTTTTTTTTTTTAATCGGGCCAGGTGATAAAAACAGAGCCAGCGTGCTCCTTTCAGGCAAAGGTGCCCTTCCTTTCACTCCTCTGCATTTACACGAAACTGAAACTCTCTTCAGTTGCGCCTCAACAGGTGGCAGCACTTGGCTGACCTTTGCAGGTCTCTCCTTTCTCCAAATATTTACCTGTGAATGAAAGGTGTCCTCTTACATCTGCTGAAAAGAAGTAAACCTGCAGTCAGAAAAAAGCAGGAACAGAGGCCGCTGGAAACAAAGCCGTACAGTACTGGCAAATGCAGAACGTTGGTTAATGCAGAAACCAGAGGAAGCATGTCTGTGCAAATGCAGCTACTGAATTTTGGGGGACTCTCCAGGCTGCAACAAAGAATGGACCTCACCTCCCATCCCCTCCCTCTGAAGGGAGAGATCTTCCCATTGTTTTTCTGTTCCTGCTTCTTGGTAGGACAGTCTGGAAGCCCATCGCTTGAGCTTGCTCAGCATCCAATTAAAATTCAGTTTCCACCCTCAGCATTTGTGAACCACCTCCTCATTGGTCACTCTGCCTGGTTTGGTGCAGGCAGTTGCCATGACAACGGAGGCAGCGCATCTTCTTTGGTCCTCTTCCTCCCTTAAGGCTGCTTCAGCATCCTTAACCCTTTCCCGACTTCCCATGGATCTGCGATCAGTTGGGGCCTTATCTTGCATGCCAAATCCTTGGCAAACAGAGAGAAAATTACAAGATTTGTTTGCCTTCCAGCTGTCTGCTCATTCTTCATTTAGCATTTCATGCAATTAATAATAATCTCTTGTGCCTTCACTGTCCTGGAATTGCTAAGGAATTTAAGGAGTGGAATCTTTGCCCCATCGCTTTAGAAAATAAAGATTCACCTGCTGAATTTCCTACTCATTTACAGATGTGAAGAACACAGCAGCCTTGGAAGATCACCTCTAATCAAAGAGCTCTTGCTACTTATATGGTAAGCTAAATATGTATGTCCACACATTGACCAATAGATCAAAAACACCATATAAACCCATTAAAGCAAAATGTGGTCTCTTACCATGTGGTTGTGTGAACGTAACCATTGTTTACCATGGCTAATGGGTTTGCGTGTTGTACAATGACAGCAACGTTCAATGGCCAGGCTCAAACTATCTTAGTGTGGACACATTAAGCCCTCTAGAGAAAGCTCTAATGCTAGGAAAGGTGGAAGGAAAGGGAAGAAGAGGATGACTAGCACCAAGGTGGATGGACTCAGTTACAGCAAGACCTGAAGGGCCAAGTTGGGACAGATCATCCTGGAGAAGGTCTATTTTTGTAGCCTCTAAGAATCATCACCAACTTGATGGCACATCATTGATCTGAATACTTAGCTCTATTGAGAAGTCTATAATGATTGGAAAGAGGGAGGGAAAGAAAAGAGGATGACCAGCAGCAAGGGGGTTGGGCTCAGTTACAGTGGTGATGGGGGCACCGTTGGAAGACCTGAAGGACCAGGTTGGGGGCAGATCCCTCCTGGAGAAAATCTACCTAAGATGTGACACTGACTTGATGGCACATCATTGACCGAAAACCAGTCTTTCTGCTGCTGGAAAAAGTAATTGCATACATGGAGGCCTAAGTATATTTTTTGCAGTAAGTTGCTGTAATTTTTGTCACAGATGCCAAGAAAGTTCGAGTTCATGTGTCTGCCTCCTCCCCCAATTCGTTCTCCTTTCCAATTGTCTGTGCCCTCTTTCGCCTTTTCAGATGTCAGGAATCCCTAGTCTGGGCTCACCCAACGCATGTTAAAAGTAAGTTGGCAAGTTTTGTGGTTCAGTGGACTGTGGGATCACAGCCAAATCATAATCAATGCCCCAGCCATAAATGCATGACATAGCATTATCATATTAAATGCTCTAGAGATAATCTCCTTTGCCTTCAATAATCAGCACTCAGCAATCGCCTGCATATTCCAATCAACCTTAATGAGGCTGTTTATCTTCTCTTGCTTTAAGTGTATCCACTCTTTCCCGTTACCACTGTCTTGTTTACAAGATCATGCCTTTCCCAAGACTGAAAACACTGATTTGTTTATCAGTTCTGGGTCTCCCATAATACTTTATCTCTCCTTCCTTGTATTTCAAAATATAAATTAGCTTGAACTTTCTTTCTGTAAAGGCAAAGGCTAAAATCGATGGCTCTGCAGATTTTCTTGGCAAAAGTTGTTTGCTGTTGGCTTCTTCTGAATGCCTTTTTTCCTGCTTTCCAGTTTAGCTCACTGCCATTGTGTTTCCTGGTGGTCTCTTTTCTATTTCATCCAAAATCATCTTTTCAGTATAAAATTATGGGGTACTTAAACTACCGCACCAACTCCTTTCAAATAAGGGTTTTAGAAGAAAGCACAGCCTTGCACTGATAATATGTAACTGGGTTTTCATAAAGGGATTAGTGATGGGGCAAAAAAGCTGGAAAGCATGGCTGCAAACTCTTTATTAAGGGTATGCTGGCTGCCTCTAAGAAAGGTTTTCTGGAGAAAATATTCAAAAATAGCCATGACATGATACTTCTCATCACACAAGCAGGCCAAGATGCCTCACAGGTGTCTGTGTAGGAGAAGAAAACAAGGAAAGTTGTAACAGCTCTTCCCTTGAGATTTAAATTTCCCACAGGGCCCAGGGTTTCAAAAGGGAGCTGGCCGGGTTGTGTTTACAGATCCAAATGCAAGCAATGTCACTAGTCCTTATTAAAACAGGGCCGTAGAGTCTCACCCTGTGGGACAGCCTCTCCTTGACCTTATGTGGGCCAGTTGTCCAAGGCTGAACTCTGTAGCTTTTCTCAAGCTTGGCAACTTTGAGATGGGTGGACTTCAACTCCCAGAATTCCCCAGCCAGCATGGGGGTTGAAGTCCACATGTCTTAAAACTGCTGAGCTTGAGAAAGATTGGGGTAGATCAGTGCCTCTGAGCTTCCCCTCCCATTTCAATAAATGGAAACAGGGCCGGCCCGTCGTTCTGCAAGATGACTTTTTAGCAGTCCTATTCATCTGCAGCTTAATTTCACCTGCCCATCTTTTGAGCATGTACCATAAACTTCCAGGCACAGTATCCTGCAGTCTCTCCTACGTTGGCCATGGCTCAAAAGGAGGGGCAGTTTCTCCTCTCCACAGAACAGAGTAACAGGTGGGTTTTACTGGACTACCATTCCCACAATCCCTCATCCCTGGCTGTGGCTAGGGCTGATGGGACATGGAGTTCATCAGCGTCTGATCCATCGCGTGTAGAAGCAAAGCGAGGATCTTGTGCCCTGGTGTTATGCTCTTACAGTAATAAATCTGAGCCTGGCAGAGGCCAGTCATTTCCCCAGATCAGCAGTCTTTGGAGGTCACAGTCAGCCTGCCTCACCTTCTGAATAAATAAAAACTCCCTTGAGTCAGTTTCAGTTTCTGATGCTTACACAGACACAGCCACCTTGTTTTCTTGTAGCAGTGGTTACTGTAGCCTCCTTCCAGCATGGTTTTTTCAACTTCCTAGTTTAGCTTACAGCTCTGGGGGTCTCCTGGTGGTCCCCCATCCATGTACTAACTGTTCCTGACTCAATGAATTTTCTAATTGGAAAGAAAACTCAGTGGGACGCTGCCATGACCCAAAGCCAGGCCAGCCCACCATTAAAAGGGTTCTGAAGGGCCGGTGACAGCTGAAGCAGGGCTGACCGGTGTGCAGAAATAACTCAGGGACCCTTGGCTTGACCCAGGCAAGTCCTGCATCTCTGAAGATGTCTCTGGCCAAGTTCTTCTAGTGATACACAGGGATTGTCCAGCAGAAGAGAGAAGGAAAATCCCAGCCATAAACCATACCTAGTTTTGAAACCACGCTTTGATCAGCAAGGGTTTATGGAGAACAAAGGTGTTCCTATTTTGGAAGATTATCGAAAATACCTTTGAATGACCCTTTGTCCTGCCAAAAAAGCGGGCCTCGGGATGAAAGATGGTAATCGAGCAGTCAGCAAAGAGTCCGCATCATGATCTTGCCTTCCTCTTAAAAATGGGACTGGGCGACTGTTTGTACTGTCACGTGTGAAACTGATCCTGCAACCATTTTTTTCGGATAATGAAGAATGATGTGGAAAGAAAAGCGTTGGAAATAAAATTGGAGTGCACACGCTCAGGAGTGTCCCCAGAGGGGTCAAAAAAGTCAAGAGAGCAGCCGCCACCGTGTAGTCAAAGCCCCGTCCCCTTGGCAATGCACGTTAAAAAAACACAGTGGAGCTTTGATCACACGTTGGGGCTGCCGTCTCAACTCTTTTGACCCAGGTACAAAGGGATGGGGCTTCAGTCCCAGGGTTGTGGATGCCATCTTGACTTTTTTGACCCCCTTCCCTGCTGATACCCCTGCACACCCTTGAGAAACTCCATCTCATCGTATTGCTTTGCTTCCAATTTTTAAAAAAAATGTTTTCCCACTACAAGTAGTCCTCGACTTACGACCATCCATTTAGCAACTGTTGGAAGTTACAACGGTGTTGAAAAAAGTGACTTATGACCAGTCCTCACACATATGACTGTCGCAGCGTCCCCGTGGTCACATGAACAAAATTCGGGCGCTTGGCAACTGGCACGGATAACTTCGCCCAGTGGCTCCATATAGATGTTAAACAGGAGTAGAGAAAGTACCGAACCCTGGGGCACCCTACCAAGGGTGGGACTTCTCCCCTGCAATCCACCCCGACTGGAACTGGCCCCAGAGGAAAGAAGCAAACCAACACAATACAATGTGGAGTCCTTGGGGTTCTCTGAACTTGGCTGTTTTCTTGCAAACGTTTTGTTACTCGTCTAGGTAACATCTTCAGTGCTAGAACGGAGTGGGGTTTGCTCTCTGTTTGTATATAGTGGCTTGCCGTGCCAGTGTTGGTGGGGGTGGGGGTTTTGTTTTTTCTCCTGGTAGTTCCTTGATTAGGGTATTGTTTACTGCTTGATTGTATTTCTGGTGATAATCTTGGGGTTAATCTCTGCTTATCTGGGTGATGCAAGAAAACAACCAAGCTGAGATAACCCCACGGGCTCCACAGTTCAACCCTGAGCTACACATATTCACTTCTATTGGTACAATACAATGTCACCCACACTTAACCCCTGGAGCTGGTCCAGAAGGATACCATAGTTGATGGTACTGAAAGCCACCGAGAGATCAAGAAGAGCCAGGATGGATGCACTACCCCCACCCCGCTCCCGCCAGAGATCACCCAAAAGTGCAACCAATGCTTGTTCAGTCCCGTACCCAGATTTGAATCCACACGGAAAGGGTCCAGATAATCCTCTTTATCCAGGATCCTCTGAAGCTGCTGCACAATCACCTTCTCAACAATCTTCCCTGAAAAGGGAAGGTTGGAGACTAGATAAAAATTGTCCGCAACTGTTGGGTCTAGCGAATGGCTTCTTGAGGTGGGGGTGAACCAACGCCTCTTTAAGAGAAGAAGGGAAAACCCCCTCTGGCAAGGAAGAATTCCCCACTGCCAGCACCCAACCACATGTCCCATCCCAGGTGGCCTTAGCTAACCAGGATGGACATGGATCTAACATACAGGTGGCCAAGCTCACAGTCATGAGGACCGTGTCCACTTCCTCAGGTCCAACAGGATCAAACTCCCCCCAGGTAATGAGGAAGACTGTGCCCCAGTCACCTCCATAGGACATGCTCCAAGGATGGAGTCTAACTGGGAGCTGATCCAAGTGATTTTGTCCAACAGATGCCCAGCATATTCCTCTGAATGGCCTTGCAGGTAGACCTCTGAGCCCAATTGACCCAAAAGGGCTGGAGTCAGCCTAAACGAGGCTGCCGAGCAGCCATCCTCGGACACAATAAAGGCAGAGAAATATTGATGTTTCACCACCCTCATCACCACAAGGTAGATTTGAATAGCGGCTCTAACTTGTGTCTGGTCAGAGTCATTCCTCGTCACCCTCCAGCGATGCTCTAGGCATCTTCACCCGTCCCATCTCCCTCAACTCCCTGGTAAACCAAGGAGAATAATGGGATGCACAGAAGGAAAGTGGCCACGTGGGCATGATCCAATCCGAAGCCTCCGTTACCTTTTCATTCCAGAGGGCAACCGGGGTCTGTTGGACCATGTAGCTGGTCGGTGGTCTTGATCGCTCAACGTTCCCTCTGGGGAACTAAAACCATTTGCAGGGGAACAAGGACAATCTTCTGCTTGCAAGCGTCCTGTGAACATCTGTTGGCTGCTGGAAGGGACAAAAGGATGCCCTAGGGTGGGCCTTGGCCTGATCATGCTGTCCCTCTGTCAGCAGCTGTAGTCCAGCAACATCTGGAGGACAGAGTCCCACCCCCCACTGAAGCAGGGGATTTTAGGAGGTGGGAATGACGACAATTATAGTAATCGAAATGGCTTTCCTTATGTCAGAGAAAAGTGGGGAGCGGGCTGGGGGTATTGGCAATTTTCCAGAATCTGTTTCTTGCAAGAACAGTTCTTGTTAAAATCTTCAAACGTTGAAGATGTTAATATGATGTAGAACTATATACTCAAGCTTTGGAATCTGTTTATCAGGAATTGTGGTTGTACCAAGCACGGGGGTGTCTAAAAGAATCATATTGAGAAATTGGAAATGCGATTGTTTTCCAGATGTCAACGGAGAGTTGTCAGAAATGTGTGATCTCTGTTTTGGCAAAGGCAGCATTTTCTGCTAATCAAAGGACGCAGCAATACGTGTTACTATGGGAGCAATATTGTGATGTCATACCATAGTATTTTGTACTGTTCATATTACAGTATAGTAGTGAATTTTTTTTAGTAAATCAGTGACTATTAGTAAGTATAAAATGTAAGGAAGATTTTTTTTTCTTACAGTACTTTGTTTTTTCTTTGTTTGGGGTCATCACTTTTCTAATTTTTGAAGTTTTTTTAAAATTTAAAGATTGCTTTGTTCATTGCATCTGTATCAAATTTTTAGAAAAATTGGTTGTTAAAAAAGCTTGTTTAAAAAAAGCTTCTTAAAAAAAAAGCTTGTTATTGCTTTTGAAGAATGCTTGAAGAAGAAAACACTTAGGGAAGGTGTTTTCACTTCTAGAAAAACCTGGAGAAGGAGAATATTGAAAAATCAAATAGCACAGAAGTGGTTCAGCACTGAATTCTTCTAAAATTTTTAAATTTCCTGCTGGTTTTTCACCAGGTCCAACTCTGTTTGGTTTTTCAAGTTTGGCTAGGTAGACTTTGTCCAAAATACAGCTCTGTCATGCTGCCTTCTGGGAGTGGATATTACAATCCCATTGCATTGCTTTAGCGACCAGCAGGGACCTCCATGGGTTGATCTTACCTGTAAAACTTCTTACCCCTTGCAACTAGAATACCCAAAGGACGTTTCCCTACCCCTAGCACCCTCCTTGAAGCAACTGCCCAGGGTGATGCATTGGAAAGCACGAGCAGGGCTTAAACACTCACATATTCCCAAAATGTCTTGGCAGAAAGCAGGATGGCTCATGGAAATGATGGTGTCTTGTAGCCTGGTGTGTGATTGTGGGTTGTTTGATAACCCACAGCTCCAACCAGCCCATGACTCTTGCTTTGCATCCCTTAGAGCAGTGTGGTCCAAACTTGGCCACTTTAAGATGCGTGGACTTCAACTCCCAGAATTCCCCAGCCACCTTGGCTGGCTGGGGAATTCTGGGAGTTGAAGTCCACGCATCTTAAAGTGGCCAAGTTTGGACAACACTGCCTTAGAGCCGCCTCTGGCTATAAGTGTTAATTTTCAGTGGAGAAACTCTAGTTTTTCCAATCCCTTTACATTAAAAAAAATGCACACCCGGGTTATCTGGCTCCACTTTGCTACCCACTCCACTCCCAGCTGTCAAAATATGTATTGAAAAGTTCAGGACCACTCCATCTTCTAACGTTTCTCAACCTGGGCAACTTTAAGATGCGTGGACTTCAACTCCCAGAATTCCCCAGCCAGCATGGCTGGCTGGGGAATTCTGGGAGTTGAAGTCCACACATCTTAAAATTGCCCAGGTTGGAAACACTGCTCTATTCTAACTAAAAGGAACAGGAGCTGGCTCCAAAAAGCATGCAAAGTGTGGGAAACATCTGTTTCCCCTTCCCCATCACCCCAATCTTCCATAGCATCACCAGAACTGGTCAAGCACCATCTCCTGCAGAGAAACCAACCAGTGTGACATCCTGGAAGCACGTTTTTTTTCGAGAGGTGGACACGGGGGTTTAAATACCTAATCCAGCTTCCAAAACGGACCCACCCCCCAAACATAAACACATCGTCCAATATCCTCTAACAGAGGAGACGTTCGGCGAACAAAATAACACAATCCAGATGGTTCTAGTTAAAGATGGTATTTTAATTGGTCCGGCAACTGCAAAATATACAAATTTCCAAAAGGCAGACCTGTTTTATGAGCCGCACTGCTCTTCACCTCCGGGGGGGGGGTGGGAAAGAAAAGAGGGGAAATCGTTCTGTACATACACATACACGCAAAATTTAATGTCACAGAAATTGGGGGAACAAGGGGGAGGAACTCTGTGGTTCTGCAGGATCAGTTAAATAAATAAATAGCCTTTTGCTGTTAAAAATGATAAAAAATATAAATTCAAGTATCAAAGGAAAAAGCCCAACCCAAGGAGGAATCATTGGCGTGGTTTTAAATGGTGTTTCCCCCACTCCATGGGGATTTCCGTGCTATGCCCCATTCTTGTCCCCCACACCCCGCAAACAGAAACTCCCCACACAATTCACAATAATACCGTAGTACCAGCCTTTCAAGCTTTCTCCTTTCTCAGCCTCATGCAGGAATAATCCATTTTGTTCTGAGATTTCTGTATTTCAAAGAGGGGTGGGAGAAACCCTTATTATTCCCCCCTCTTCCCCATTTCCATCTCTTTCAGGTAGATAATATTTGCAAGGAACACTTGGCCTAAAATGTTTATCGCAGGATGCAAGATGCAATTTGTCGGGAAGATTTTGGGGGGGGGGGGGAGGGTTAGTTTTTCTCTTGCACCCGTTTGGCCTATTTGGGGCAGAATTTCAAAGGGAAATATTTGCCGTGTTGGAGAGAAGGTCATTCACACTTCAAATAACTATTTTTTAAAGGAAAAAAAAAAAGATTAATCTCGTGTGCTCAGGCATATACAAGCTCCAAAAACATTCAGAATAAAGAATGTCTTTTAAAAAAACCAAAACCAAAACAAATTATCATAACAAGCAGAAAGAGCCTTTCATCTACATTTAGCATTACTATACACATATAAACCATCTCGGATTAGCAAGTCAACACCTCGGGCCTTGCTCAAGCAATCCTTTATTTTGGAAATAAAACCACCTTTATTGCCCTGCAAGATTACCACGCAAGGCAACTGTCTGCCCTCCTCCAGCAGACCCCAACCTGCCCATGAACTGTCCAACTCCCATGTTGGCTCATCCAGGAGAGCCTTTTCAGCAAAACTTTGGTAGCACAATTCAGTTTTAAAGGGGGCTTACGTGCAAAACAAGGCTACCGTTACTTTTCAGCCTCAGCATCCGTCTTTGCTCACATCGTAGCGTAACGTCGGCACCGGCTTTCCTTTCCAAAGCTCGCGACTACAACACCCCTCATCCCCAGCTAGCCAGGCAACGCCCACTGCACGACGGTAGTTCCAGCTCAGTTCGGCTGAAGGACATCAAGTCCTCAAAGACCTAACTACGTTTTAAATTAGGTTAGGCTTGGTTGGTTTTTTTAAGCTTTCACTTGATTTGAGCTGGCGGTCAGCTGAGGATTTGGGGGCATAACTGGGAAACTGAAGAATGGCTGAAAAGTCAGCAGGAGAAGCTCTGGTCAAAAGGAAGGCGAACTTGCTCAGAAGTACTTCAAAACTAGTGAAATGATCACTTAAAATACTACTACTACTAACATTTCAACAAATAAAAAAGGGGGGGCCCAGGAGGCCCACGATAATCGACCTACCCAAACAAAACCAACCTCTACCTTGTCCTACGTGCTGTTCTAATGCATTGGGGCACATCACACTCTTCACGGTTACATTTCTATTGGCCACTCATTAGGAAGAAACTATACCCCTGCAGTTCTCTCCCTCTCCTTGATACAAAAACTTTCCAAGACAGACGTATGCTGGATACGTTTTTGAGGGAAACCATTGTCAGTGGCTAACTCAAGAGGGGAAAGCTGGAAAAAACAGCCCCGTGGGCTCTGATTTGCAGACCTCCACGAGTGACCCCGTTGCCGAAGGCTCACTCATTGGTCGACATGCACACGCCCTGTTTGCACCATGAGCTGCTCGTACATAAATATGCATGTTAAGCCTTCAGTGGTCTCCAAACAGACCTTCCCACAAGCCAGAGACACAAACCGGGGGGCGGGGGGAGGCAAGGTGGAGCAGAACCACACCCGCAGGGCTGAAAAGATGACCAGTGCATCTATAACACTGGACTTAAAAATGGGCTGGGGTCCTTCCTGAGTGGGACGTCCCCCACCCCCCCAAGAAAAGAAGCAAAGGTGTGCAAAGTGTCATACACGTCACAAAAAAACATCCCAGAGCAGGGCCAGAACGCAATCCGTGTGGGGACTGGGATGTTCAGGGACGGAACTTTTTATGCGCCCCTAGATGAGATGGGAGGCGCTAACTTACAAAGTCTGGTTTGTGCATATGCTCCGTGGAACTACAAACGCCCTTTAATCATCGCTCTTCCACACGTTCGGCCTCTATTCCTCTTCTCTGCCAGGTCTGTGAACAAGCTATCGGGTCTCTCTTGGGCCAGTTCGAAACAACAGCTAAAATTACGGGAGAATCCCTTCTCTCGGTAAACATCCGAAGTGAAAACCAACGTGATGGAACAGACCCACAGATATAACCAAGGACACCTTTTATCTCCCCTTTGCTACACTGATTTAGCTACAGCCCACCTACATTGACCCTTTATCTTAGACCAGCTGGGATCTCACAGTGTTTTCCTGCAAGGGAAGCTTTCTTGTCGCGTAAGAAAAAAAGAACAACACCCACCAGGACTTGGGACAGATGGTGTGCACAGGAGCACTTTGGTGCTTGCTAAAGTCTACCAAAGTGGGGCAGATGAAGAAAAAAACAGCTTTAAAATCAGGTTTGGATCCACAGTTTATATGCTGATGAACTAAGTCTCTTTTCCTTTTTTTTTCCCCCCATCTCTCTTCTCTCTCGCGTTTCCTGGTATTTCCTCCTTCCGCAGCTCCATTTTCTTAAGCCCAAGAAGGCAAGATAACCAGCGATGGAGATCATCAACAAAAGTTAGACCTGGAGTTGAACGGAGACGTGGAGCAGACTGCAAGTTTCGGAAATGAGTGACGCCGTGGCGCTTGGCTTCCACCCGCGGTTCCTGAAACACCGCCGAAAGTCGTTCAAGATTGCGTCTGGGAACAGTTCAGGTTCTGGCAACAAAGCAAGGAAAAGAGACGGGAAGACCCGCATGAACCAGTGGCTTTGTGTTTGGAGAAAGGGGAGGAGAAACAGCACAATTAAAACAGCATGCAGAGGAGCAGAAGACACAATGGCGGTCAAGTAAGAAAAATTATCTGGGGGGGCAACTTGGGGGTGAAATGATGCCAAGAGAAAAAGGTTGTTAGATATGCGGGCAAGATCCCTGTTGTCTGTACCAGGGGCTATGTCTTCCATGTCTCTTGGACTGAATTCTAAAAAATGGTCAAGTCACCTCAGATCCACAGACAATTGATTGCTTTTTGAGGCTAACACAAATCTGCTGGCTGAAAGGAGCCTGGAGATGCCCTGATGCTTTGCGGGAGAACTACATGTTACTTTTAAAGATGAGACCTATGGATTGCGCATATGGGTTGTGCCTTGTGTCCTACAGTTCCACGTCAAAGGCATGTCCTAAAGTTTTTTTTGTAGGACATCCCAAGCGTCTGAAAAATGGATGAAGCCTGCAGCGAGACCGAGAAAGTTGGATCCTGCTTAGTGTCACAAAACAGGACAAAGCAGGAACCTAAAATTATCACTGCAGTATTCTCTTAAAGAAAGCCCTGCACCACTTCACATTGTAAATGCAACATAATCATTTTGACCGCTCGTTTCAGAAACATACAAGCAAACTTTTCTGCACAAAAAGTTTCAATCCCAGCAGGGGTGAAGTGGCACAATTTCCCCCCGCTTTCCAGAACGGAACTGCCTGCCCTTCTATCTTGTTCTGCTCCATCAACAAATTAGGAATGCATTTTTATAACTGTTGTCATCTCGGGGATGGTATCGCCTGGCTCAACGCTTTAGGAGTAGGAGGCTAAGCAGAATTGGACCTGGTTAGGATGGGATGGGAGAGCTCTAGGAAATCCTATGGGCATAGCTGGATTGAGAAGTTGGAAAAAACATTCTGGAGAAGGGAGCGGGAAACAATTTCTATATTTCTGCTAAGTACAGAATCCTCAGGAGCTGAGCTTGACTTAAAAGGGACTTTGAAGAACACCTGATAGTAGACAAACATTCAGTGTAACTTTAAAGACAATATGCACACAAACTGGAGGTGAGCCATCGATGATCCATAGGCTCCTATAGATAACACAAAAAATAGCATGCCTCCGGGCTGCTAGAGAATCCTTGGACCACACCATTAAAGAAACTGACTCCTTGGAAGATTATCTCCTTTACCTCACTAATCATCAATTAAACCCCTTGGGGCGAGAGGGGGAGCAGAAATGAAAGAGAAGCATTCAAAACATTTGGTGGCTGAAATATCCCAGCCTGCAAAAGCCTCTTGCTCCAAACAGGATGTTTTGGGATCAGGAGATTTCAGCCTCGGTATGTTCTGCATACCATTTGCTCTGCTCTCAAAAAGCAAATGCCGAGCCTTAAAGCCTTCAGCACAGAGAGCACCTCATTAAAACGAAAAAAGAAAAAAAAAAAGTTATTTCAGGGAAAGGGAGCCATGCCCTACCAGAAGGGTCACTTTTATAAGAGCTACCTAACCCCAAATGAATATGCATTTCTCTCTCTCCTCCTCCTAAGAAAAAGGAGAAGAAGGGAGGGAGGGAAAGGGAAGGAAGGAAAGGAGGAAGGAGGGAGAGAAGGAGGAGGAGGAAGACACCAAAAATCTTTGCAGCAGCTGTTACTCCAATGCAAAGAAGTGAGGTTAGCACAAATGCAACACACAACACAGCAAACTCCCTTTGGAAATCTGAGTGAAGCTGAAAGTTGGGAGAAGGGAAGGCCATGCACCCGTATTTCAGTATGAGAAGAACGAAGAGAAGGAGATGGGAAGGACGGCCATCTATCATGGGTGAAAGGGAAAGGCTTGCCATGGCATTTGCTCAACACCTGGGTGCACACGCTTCACCAGCACCCCAAAATTGGGCCAGCACCAGAATCTGGCGTCCGTTTCCACCTTTAAGCCAAGTCTTCTCTGTTGCCCTTTTAAAACATTTGGCCCCTGGCTTGGTGGAGGAGAAAATCTCCATTTTAATGCATTTCTGTCAGGGGCAGACAGGATTTTCCACGGACCTGTTGCTCCCTTGCCAGGAAAAGATGCTGCCAGAATTTATTCCTAAGAATTGTGTTTAGCCCCAGGACTGACTCCCGTGCTCCGTTTCAGGAATAACGTTATGTCTTCCTGCGCGTATGTCAGATTACAGCTCCGTTCATCAGTTTGAACGTGGAATTTAGCCCAAGCTATTGGCAATGAAGGAGTACTTGTTAAGAAGGATCTTTACACCTTTCCAACAGCCCTTGGGATCTTTTCACCAAGCGGCGCGTCGATCGAATATTAAACCCAGGAAGCTGCAGGATTCCGGCCTGATCCATCTAGCGAAGGATCGCTTACCCTGCCAACGTCACACAACGCACTAAACTCAGGATCACGAAGCAGAAGTGCTCTGTTCACAGAACATGCTATGCCCAGACTGGCCAACCCTGGCTCTACCCCGATGGCTGGGTTCACACCACACGTTAAGAGATGGGCCAGGTTCCCACAAGAGCTAGAACTTCCAAAAAACCACCTCCGTTTTAGCTTAGTCTAACGTGTTGTGTGAACGAGCCCCCGGCTAGCAGGGATTTGGGACCAATCTTCTTTCTGCATCTCCCTGAATTCATGTCTTGGGCTCTAGTGGTGAGATACAAGCCTTTCAAAAAGAAAAAAACCTTACAAGCAAAATGCAGGTCCCAACGGGGATTCACCATCCCCTTGCACTGCAAATCGTGACTTGGCCGCTTTCAGATAAGAGGTTTTATAAGCTATCTGAGGCCATCGTGGTATTCTTGTTGCACCGAAATGGGAAATGCTTTCCCAGGGTTTAAAAACAAAGGTGCAAAGACCTCGTGGAAAATTAAGAGCAAAACACGGTTTCTCGGCAGCAAGACGAAGACCCAGCCAGCCGGGCAGCGAAGAAACGCGTTCAATCACCACCACAGCCATAAAAAAAAAAAAAAAAAATTACTTACAGGCAAGCCTTCCCCAGTAATGGCTGTAAAGAGACAAAGGAAAAAGAGAGAGAGAAAAAAATAAAGGTAAAGAAATCCGTAAGGGTGCGTAAAAGCTCAGCACCTGGAAAATGGCAGCCCAAAGATGGGAAGGGGAGGGAGAGATAAACCAAGAGATGTGAAGCACCCAGCACCCAGCATCAGTGTCCAGCAGTACCATGGTGGGGAGGGGGAATGGAGAGGTGCTAACAGAGATTGCTTCAGGCTTCACATTACAACAGCATTTCTCAACCTGGGCAATTTCAAGATGCGTGGACTTCAACTCCCAGAATTCCCCAGCCAGCCATGCTGGCTGGGGAATTCTGGGAGTTGAAGTCCACGCATCTTAAAATTGCCCAGGTTGGAAACACTGCAGTAGAGAATCAGGCCAGGCCGGTTTGACTGCTACGTATCCAGCAAAAAACTTGCAGAAATCTAACCTGTCCCATCTAAAAAAGAAAAGAAAATGTGTTGAGTCGTGGCAATCTTGTTCCTCTGGCCCTCCAAAACAGCCTTGGGGCAGAGATTACAAGCAAACAGACGAAGCATTCCCAGGAGGAACTTCTCCCGCTTGAGGGTCACAGAGCCCGCCAGCAAGCTGAATGCAAAAGCGCTCCTTTTGGCGGACTTTCCACTTATTCCCGTGAAACATGTTTCTGACTCCTCCTGGTCTGCTTCCACGGGAAGGATTGCTGTGGTCTGGGTTGCTGGAGAGCCGCCCCCCCCACCAAAACCCAGGCGGGATCGGATGACACGGAAATGGTTAGTTCCTAATCTGGGTCCATAATCAGAGGCGTCGTTTGAGAATGGCAAAGGGAGACTATAATCAACTTAAAAGCATGGACCGGGAGGAACCAAGGCAGCATTCAACCAAAGTAGAAACCAACTGGACGTTCTTAAAGGCATGTCCATCAAAGGTTGCAAGGAGAAGATGGCTCCCTCGATCATTCAGCGCAACCGGGTTTCGTGGCCACTCAAGGTCTTGCCCAGTCAAGATCAAGGCACTCGCTCGCTCGCTCACTCACTCACACGCACGTGCAAGTTAGTTTAGGTAGCGAGCAGGACACCTCCGGTCCTCCAATGACACCAGGGGAGAAGGTCCGTGGGGGTCAGAGAGAAGTATCCTGGGGTGTCGCGCTCATCCAAACCACATCAAGCAAGACCAAGAACGCCCTCCTAAGAGGTCGAGCCACAGGACGCTCAGGCACGCCGAGCGGGAAAAGTCACAACACACGTCGGCCATCACCACAAAAACACACCAACAAAAGAAGAGAACCAACTTGTGCGGGATGCTGGACCGCCCCTTCCGGGGGTAGGCAGGAATGGATTGGCATGGCAGCGGAAGCAGGAGCGTGTTCCTCGAACCTGTTCATGCGAGGTTTTTTGATGGGGTCGGGGCTGGCCAGAGGGACGACACTATTGCGTCTCATGATCGCATTAGGTCCCTTCTTTGCATCCTAAATTGGAGCGAGAGAAAGATAAGAAAAATAACAATATAAAAGGAGGTGAGAGGTATGAAAAGAAAGAAATAAAAAAATGGGTTCGCCGTAACACACCACGAAACAAAAGCAAAGAGAGCGAACTTTTTGCTAGGTGAGCTCTGAGGTTCTTTCCAACCCTTACGTTCTATGCTTCTAGGAAACGGGATTTTGAAAGCCTAAAAATGACCAGCGTTTCTAGTTTCTGCAGGCAGACGAAGAGGACGGAAAGACTTTGGGGATCAGGGGTTCAGCTACTCTCTGGCTGAGGTCCTCACTTGATCAGGGTTTCCACCCCTAACAGGAGGCGGGGCCAGACTAAAGAGGTAGGCGGAGCCAGACAAGAATCAACATTCAATTAGCCTCGACCATCTTTTCCCTGCAAAAGGCGGGGTGGAAGTCAGCAGCTTTTTATTAGTTAAACAGTTGAGAACCTGCTGCTTTCATAGGGGAGAAGATTATTTGTTATTAAGCAAATAAAGACACCCTAGACAGCAAGTGAAGCCACAGAAGACCAAATCTGAACACTGTCTTATCTTTACCAGCACTATAAAGCATTGCATAATACCCGGTTCCTTTTATGCATAAACCAGTTTAAATTTTGCCTTTCAGCTCAAAATTCCTACATTGGTAGCTCCCGAATTTAGATCGTTCTAAAGGTCCACAACCCGCCTTTAAGCCACAGAAAGAAGCCTTCGACTCAATCAGCTCTTGGTCCTTATTTGCTGGCCCCGGTGATGAGCAACAGCTCTTCAGGGTTGTAGACAAGATTTCCAGCCCTGCTGCTGGAAGCTCAAGGACTGAACTGGGAAACTTTTGCACATTGTCTATTACATGCGCACACCCCCATGAACAAGAAACAAATTGGCCTAATGTGTTGATCTAGCCAGTATTCTAAGGCTTAACAAATGGAGCCAGGCGGGTCTCACAGGGGAGAGCATACTACAAGGCGAAGGGGGCGCTACTGAAAAAGCCCTGCTTCTTGCAAAGGACAACAGGACTTTCCCATTTTTGGTAAAGTCTGATTCTCGGTTGTGATCTTCCCAGCGGGGGGCTGAGATGGAAGTGGGGGGGATTGCCTGATGGAGAAGGCAGCAGAGAAGAAGATGGCCACTCGGGGGGGGGGGAAACTAGCCACTGTCATTCACATCGTAGCTCCAAGTAGGAACCTTGATTTATGGGACCCCAAGAGAGAAGCTGCGTTGTTCACCAAACAGATCCTGGCAACGGGGGCTAGCTCCCTGGCAGTTTCTTGCCTCCTTGTTTTAACAAGCAAAGCCCAATTTACAATAAACCCCCAGGGTTGTCGTAGTTAGGAAAAAAAACTTATTCAGAAAAGACACGGAAGCAGATGTTGGTGGTAGCGGAATCTGAAATCGTAGCGGATGTCAAGGAGGTACTATGGGGTAGTTTCTTCCTCTTCCCTGCCAAAGGGGGAGCATTCGGTCATGGGGGCCCCGCACAGGCCATCGGAATGGAACAGCTGATGCACAAGTCTGACCTCCTTATTGAGAACTAGGGCCTTGTATCTGGGAGGCACTTTGAACAGTCAACAATGCAGGTAAAGTTGATTTTTCCTACCTCTTCCTACTGCTGTAATTGCTATCCTTCTATCACTAACCAGGTGTGAGGAAGTGAACGCTAGCCAAGAAAGGGGACCTGGTGCTGAACATTTTGGGGGAATAAGGGTGCCTATCCTATGATCGTGTGTGGCGGGGGGATAGAAGGGCCCCTTAGCAAGTCAGTGGCCCTCACCTCTGGTCTGTCCCGGTGAGTGTTCACAGCTTCCACGTTCAAATATATGGACTCCACTCTGCAACCTTAGAGAGAAGAAAGGAGGAGGGATGAGGCACAGTTCATCAGTTTGCTACGCTGTTTAGCCAGACAATGAGATCAAAACAGACTAAGTCCTTGGAAAGGGTGTGTGTGTGTTTAAAGTAACTCAAATTAAAATGACTGGGTTTTTAAAAGCAACTTGAACCAGCAAGGGTCAAACGGGGCCTGAGAAAAGCATTTGTCCTTCTCGGATGCCAGAGAAAGGCAAGGATATTAAATCAAATCAGATCAGAAGTATATAATAGCATCAGCTAATTTCTTTAATCAGGGAACAGCCCCAAGAATTTTCTGCACTGCAGTAGGATAACGCTGGTGGTGACTTTGGCAAAAGCAGAAGGGGTAAATTGTCCCCTGGAATGAGCCACAGGACATTTTTCCTGGGCTAAACCATCTGTTCTGACTGCAAATAAAGTAAAATATGACCATGGGGTATTGATTGGGGCTTATACAATCGGTGCTAAATTGATCCTTCTACATTCTGTGGAACATTTTAACATTTTAGCTGAATTACCTTAAATCTTATCTTAATTCACCGATAGGAGTAAAGATCTCAGGGCTGGTGGGGAGGCATTAAAACTTAAATTTGCTTGTCGTTGCTAAAAATGTATGTTGTGGGTGCCCCTCTGTAGCTTGGGAGATTTCCCCAGGCAAACTGCATATATTCAGTCAATGGAAATGCTAGAACTTGATTTTAAAAATCGAAGCCAGGGTTCTTAAACTCCCAGGTTCTCCATATTCAGTGGACTCCGCATGTTGGTGGGAGGGATATGAAGACCAAGAATTCATCAACAATGAAATATCGGGTAGCCTTGCCACTCATGAATATGCCCACATAAAGCTCTCTCAGTTTGTCTGGAATGTTACTGTCCTTCTCTGACAACTCAACACAATGAGGTCTAGCGCCTTACATTTTTTGCTTATGAAAAGCTGAAGGTCTCAAAACTTCAACAAACCCAAACAGCCCAAAATCCCAGATATGCTGAGATTACATCACTCAGGATTCCCAGCTACTACAAAATCATCTAGGAACTCTGGGAGTGGAGGTCCCAACGTATCTGGAGGACTGCAGGTTCAGAAGACTTGGGGGGAGACTGAACATCCGCCTGAGGCACAGAGGCTGGGTTCCCACAGAGGCTAAACCCAGGTTAACAAACACAATGGTTGTGCTCACATGGCAGGCCACACCCAAATAACCACCCCAACTACCCCGCTCGCCTGATTTTAGCCAAGCCGAGCGTGTTGTGTGAACGCAGCCATTCTCTTACGGAACATCTTTTGCGGGAGAGGCTCACCATAAGCTACAGGACTCAGCTTCAGGACTGTGTGGAGAGGACATTTCAGATACGGCATTTCTTCTGAAAGGAAACAAAAGGAGGAAAAACTCGAGTGATCCACTGGATCGATGCCATGCTGGGCTATAAATGGGACAACTGTCTTGATGCTCCCTTTAACCAGGGTTTTTCAAACTTCAACTCCCAGAATTCAGAAGTCAGAATAGTGGCTGGGGAGTTCTGGGAGTTGAAGTTGCCAAGTTTGAAAAACGCTGCTTGAACCTTTTTCTCCTGCTCGGAGGCTCAGCTGTCCCATCACCCTTGCAAGGTTACGCCACCAGTCCTAAACTGATTTCTTCGGTTCCTGCGCCAGGGAAGTTTCACCGGCAGTGTCTGTCTTGCTACAAGCAACAGTTACTTGGAGGTACCACTACAAAACCTGACAAGACTCAGCTTCTGGGTCCAAATTTCAGAAGCCTGCATGCAGGAAACTCCCAGACCTGGGAGGAAAGTGATCACCCTCCTTCACTGTGATTCCCTAGCCTCCTGACCATGATTCTTGGCTTCTGATTCTGACCCCCTGCCAGTTGCTTGAATGCCTAGTGAGCTGCAGTCATTTTTTTCCCCAAGCGCTGATATTGTTGGCTGTCCTCAGCCCTGAGGGCAGCTGATTCCTTGCTGTAATTATGCGTGAGTTCCCACAGCATGCTTAACCTGGTCAGTTAAAGACCTAGGAGTGGCATTCACACAACAGACGAAGCTAAATTTTAACCATGGTTAGCATTTGCGTGCATGGGTGAATGTGTCTTAGCAGCTTGTGCAAACCCAGCTTACAGTTCAGCCCCTTAGGAGAATCCAAAAAGGAGATAATTCCACAACCAGGTTAAACAGGTTGTGAGAAAATGGCCAAAGAGTTGTGTAAAGAACATTTTCCTTTCATTGTCCTGGATCTCCCCACCTTTCCCTTTAACAGGTGATCCTACAATTGCATTGATGTCATGCTGGCAGCCTACAGGAGTGAGCGCGGAGACCCACCTGCACTTTTGTCGAGGAAGTAAGCCAACAGGCACCGCATGACGGCCTGATGACAAATAACAAGGACATTTTCCTGTCTTTCAAGCTCCATGATCACTGGCTCCAGCCTCTGCACCAGATCTTGATAGGACTGGGGAAAAAGGGATGGAGAGAAAGAGATGAGAAACAGGTTCATCTCTCGGCAGAAACAGAGGAACTGCAGAGCCGGATCGAGGAAGCGACAGAGATTTCTGGAAGGTGCCTTCAGTGCTAGAAACAGAGAATCTTAGAACCTGCCAGAGGAATTTCCAACCCTCCTTTAGAGTGAGGACATTAAGGTGGAAGCTCCGTGAAGGATCTGAAATGCTTCTGCTCGGGTTTCTCGTCCCTGGGCCGAGTTGCTGTTTATGAGCTAAGCTGCCTCCCCTTCTGCGTCTGGATTTAGGTCTGCTGTCTCTCCCAGTCCTTTCCCAGCCTCCGCACCTTTATTTTAATCATAAGAGCCACATGGGGGGTGGGGGGCAAGCTAAGGCCCCCAATTTCAGGCTGCAGGAGGTTAGGGCTAGCACATTGTTTAGGTATCCCACCCAGTGGTTAAAAACATGCCTGGCATCCCAGGACACAAACCTCTCCAGATGGGTAGCGGTAATAATATTTGTCCTGGTCGCGTAGGGCAAATTCTTCTGGATACTTTTCCTTGATTTCATCGTAAGTCATCTCTTCGCACACACCCTACAAGAACAGAGAGATGATGACGATGACGGTGATTTAATCAAAATCCACTTTATAGCCCATTCTCCAAATTCTGCCAAGACTGCACTCAACAGCCGTAACTCAAAGAATTTCAGCATCTGCTGTAACTGCTATATAGAAGCAAGATTCAAACTCTCTCGCGTATCTTCTTCCTTCCAGCTTTATGTAACGGACCTCTTGTCCTCTCTCTCGAGCAGGCTGGCCACGTGCCCCTTTTTCTGCACTTGTCTGACTTGCTCTGGTTTTTACAGACTGCGTGAGAACTAATTCTCACGCTGAGAAAGGACAGGAAAATGAAGGTGCCGTCCTTCCACAATGACAGGAAGTGGTGCTTGTCCAATTCTGGTCCCTCTCAGCCCTTCCTCCCAAAACCCATCGGGTTATTCTGCAATCCAAGAAAGGTTCTTACAGCGTCAATTTCATTCAAAGCCTTCCACTGCTCGTAGGGCAGATCAAGAGCTTCTGCTGTCTGGATTGTCCTCTTTAGATGGCTGGTCCATACTTTGAGGTCTTTCAGGTTTTGGTCTTGGACAAAATTATTCAGCGCGCTGGAAAACTAGAAAAGAAAAAGAAAGAAAATATGGAAAAGAATGACTCAGCTCCTATGGTTTTCTGTTAACCTTCTCCTGGTGCCAAAGACAAATCCTTTGGTCTGGCCCAAGGCTGTGGGCCAGACAGGGAAACTGAAAGACATTCTGGAAATTACTTCCATGCTGTTGCCAAGAAAACTACAGGGATGGGTCCTGAAAGTCAACAGAAGCTGAGCTGTTCAAAGAGATCTTCCTTTGCTGAATTGGGAAAGATGGAACTCGCTCAGGAACAACTTCTAGACAGCTCTCTAGAAGCTTCAAGGCTCCCCACGCTTCCTGAAGAGTTCCTTTGACTTCCAAAATGAGTTATTTTATGGAACAGCAAAGCAAAGGGGAGTTTGTCTTTTCTCTAAAGGATATTTCTCAAGGAATACCTTAGAAATTTGTTAGCCTTGATAGTCACCCACAACCATCATAAGGTGTGTTCCCAGGATGTTCACTGGCCTTCTGTGAAAGTCACCCCTTCTTCTTTGTGAAGGCAATTCTTGCTAATGCTCTTACCACCCCAACCCCATTTACTCAGAAGTAAATCCCACCCGTACCTTCTTGCCTCTGCTGGACAGCCCTGAGTCACCACCAATTTTCCCTTTGAGGTTGAATTCACTCTCGCCGTGTCGACACAAGTAGATGGTACGGGGCTGTACGTGGATGTTCATCAGATAGTAGACAATTCGACTTTGGATGTGATCTTGGACCCTGTTCACCAGGTATCTTCGACCAACATCAATCACTTTGATAAGTGATAACTCTCTAGGGAAGAAAACACACGGGATAACCATGGTAGCATGGAAGCCACAAAGCAGCCGTCTTATTCTAAGCTCAAATCCACAAAAGCAGTGGGACCCTGGACATTTTCAACTGATTCCACCAACCCTTCAATCATAGGTGATGCCCACTGGATTTCCCTAGACTTCCTTTTGTCAGGCTCACCACAGAAAGATCAGAACAGGATTCCAAAGTTCTGAGGTTCTTGTCCTTCAGGTCCATGATTTCCAAGAAACCCCAGTCTGGAGCTCCTCCCAATGTGCTAGTTTCCAAAGGCAGAATTCCCAGCTAGTTTGGCCAATTGCCAACTCTAACAGCCTGGAATCTAACCCATCTTGTGTGGTGAACCAAATTAGGGAATGATCTTTCCAAATACTTCAGCAAATGAGACATTGATCAAAATTACTTATTTAAAGCACTGTTTTGGTTGCTTTTTTGGGACAAACAGCAGCCCCACCTGAATGATTAACTTTACAGCTAGTCTTCAAGTTACGACAATTGGGACCGAGACTGCCGTCACTAAGCGATGCAATTGTAAAGCACGATGTCACATGGCCACATTGCTTAGTGATGGCAATACTGGTTGCTGCCGTAACCCCAAGATGCGCAGGCTGCATGCGAGTTGAGGGAGGGGGTGCTGTTGAATGGCACAAGCATAGGAAAGTGGGGAGAAGGAGGGCACAGTGTATGCGAGCAAAACGAGGAAGGAGGGTGTAGTGCATGAGAGCAAAGAAAGGCCAGGGGTGGGGGTGGGGGACACTTACCCAAGTAACTTGCAAACTTCCTTGCTGGCTCCCCCATCGACTTTGTGGGAAGCCAGCAAGGAAGGTTGCAAATGGCAATCACATGACCGTGGAACACTGCAACTGGTCGTAAGTGTGAGCTGGTTGCCAAGCATCCAAATTTTGCTCATGTGATCATGGGGTTACTGCAACAGCTGGCACTTCAAGGACCAGTTGTAAGTCCCTTCATTCAGTGCCATCGTACATTCAAACAGTCACTGAGCAAATGGATGTTAACTGAGGACTACCTGTATTTTAAATAGAGGAGCAGTATTCATGCTATTGGCCAACAGGTTTTAGCTGCTTGAAGACAAAACTAGACCCAGCTGAACCAGGAGTGGTTATTCTGGTGTTTCTTTACCTGTCGTATCCGTCTGGATCAAGAGGCTGGTAACTGGATTGATAGCAGCTGATTCTCTTCATGAAATCTTCCATAGCATCAGTTGAGTTGCAGTCCTTATAATCTGGGCTGGACAGCTTGACTTCCTAAAATAGGACATGTTCCAAGGGTAAGAATAACAAGCCCATCATTAAGTCAAGCTTATTCTACCCCAGGGCTAACAGAATAAGATCCAGTGTTCAATCTGACTTGTGGCTTCAGTACTAGTTGGTGAGAATGGGATGGAGAAATTTCAGAACATACAAGATGGACTCTGTCTCACTCAGCTATGATCCCTTCCCATAAGTATGATCGTCCAGCTCAATCTCAAGGATTCTCTTGAGTCCAGATAGGACTTGACAGATGGGAAACCCTCTTCATACTTACCATGATGTTACTAGCAACCACAGTTGGGTCATTGCAGATGGATTCAATGAAGAACACCTGAGGGGAGCAGAAGACATTAGAATTAAGGCATCACAGCCGTATGAAGTTGCTGGATACAAAGTTGAATTCTCTACTCCAGTTCTCTACTCCAACTAGAGCTCCTGCAGAAAAGTCATTCAGAAAAACCTTCAAAAAGGAGACTTCATGACAGGCTTCTTCTGCATGCCAAATATGTACACAGTAAGATGGGATTGTCCCACCTTCTCCAACCACACACTGTCCTGATGAGTCCAGAATTCATAATTGTTATAGATTTCTCAATTGTGTACATCCTGAAGAGCAGACCTACAACTACAGCAATGTTCTCCAAAGTGATCCCTCCCAAATGTGCTGGGCAGAAAGGCCTATCATCCCTACCTTGCTGGGAATTATGGCAATTGTAACCCAGCACATCTGTAGGGAATTGAGTTGGGGAAAGATTGAGTCTAGTCAAGGTGCCAGCTACAGTCAGGGGAGGGAACTTGTGCAAACAGCAGGAGACCAGGTCTTAAAATCCTTTCCTTTTTGTACAAGAAATTCACTCACTTTGTATCCATTTTCTTTGGCAAAATTCAGGATCATTGATCTCCTCTCACGCGTTGTGTTGGTGGCATCAAAAACCTGGGGAGGGAAGAAAAATGAAGAGACTGCTCATTTTTATAGGTTGATTTGCAGGAAGAAGAGATTAAATTTTCCAAGATGAGTGGAACCAACCCGCATGCTCTGAGCAATTGGGCAGTGGTCCATTGGTAGTTCCTTTCCATAACTCACAACAATTCCTCCATCATGGACATAGGGTGGATGGATGGGTGGGTGGGTGGAAGAATTAGGGTTTGATTGCTTTTTTTAAACTGTGGCACATTTTTAGGGCCCCCAGTATAATGTTTATCTCTCCTCCTCTTCAGAAAGGTAGGATACCATCCCACCTGTTTTTGGCCATCAAGACCAGCTAAGATTCTAAGAACCACAAGTTTCACCTTGCGGTGGGTTCAGGGATCTCTAGGGGCACCTCCTGCACTGCAAATTTAGAAGCTCATTAAAAAGCTCATTAAAACAATTTAAACTAGGCCAGGCAGGGCTCTCCTGCACCGGGACACCTTCGCAAGGGGTCTTCTCCAAGTTGCTTCAAGGAACGCTGCTTACCGCAATCTGACCACCTTCGTCAGACAGATAGAGTTTGACATCTCTCAAGGCACTTAAGGCACATTGTCTGCAAGGAGAGGAAAAGCAGATTAAGGACTGTTTAGATCGCACAAGAGTTTAGAAGCAACCCTCAGGCTATTTTGTAGGGTCATCCGGTTTGGCCTGTAAAAATTCAGATGGCTGCAAGATAGCAGCACGGGGGTCACGTTTTTGAGATCTTTTTGCTGTCCTGTAGGGGTTACCTGGATTCTTTTCAGCCCAGATGTGATGGTCTTTGATTCAGTCCCAACCACCCCAGTTCCCTCAAGGCACATTTCACTTTGTCAGGAATGTACCTAATGCAGATAAGAGTTTCTCTGCAACCAGCTTCAGGAAGGGCAAAATATAATAATTTTTTTAAAAAACCTTCAGAGAGGAAGCGGAAGCAAGACATTCACACATTTTCCAGAACTGCTATTCAAACAAGGCAGGTGGATGTCTGTGCAGCTTCACCCATAACCCTGAGGACTAGCACCTTCTTTAATTGACACATATGTGGAAGCTCACACACGCAAGGCCATTGCAGTCTGGATTCCGGAAGCGCGACGGCTCCGTTAGCAATAAAAATCCTCCGTTAGCAATAGAAATAAGGTCACTTGCACATGGTCTGACTCCTGCAAAGCAACTGCTTTGTCTTTCACTAGCTGGAGCAAAGACCTTCTGCCACGGAGCTGGATGGAATCCGCTGGGGCTCTCTTCCACCAAGCGTCGATTTGGATGCCTCCCCAGCTGCTCAGGAGAAGGAGGCAATTGTGTCTTGTTCAAACAGTCAGCCGGAACGGTCAACAAAGGACAATGTCCCCATTCACCCATTTAAGATTACGCCTGTGGATTTTCAGAACCTCGAGTGCTGAAAGCAGGCAGATTAAAGACTTTCCCGTACAACCTGCTGACATTGTTGGAAAAGATCTACCTCGGCCTTCTTCCACAATATTTTCCCCCCCAACTTCTCAACCCTGTTATTTCCTGGTGGTCTCCCGTTTTCTGCAGAAGGGTGCAAAATGGTTCAGGTTTGAAAGTTTTCTCGAGAACCAGTTGGGTGTAGTGGCTAAAGCACCGTGCTAGAAGCCAGGAGACCGTGAGTTCTAGTCCCACCTTGGGCACGGAAGCCGGCTGGGTGACTCTGGGCCAGTCCCTCTCCCTCAGCCCTGGGAGGAAGGAAGCAATGCAAACCACCTCTGAAATCCTGCCAGGAAAACTGCAGGGACTTGTTCTCACAGCCACCAAGAACTGATGCCCTATAACAAGAAGTATTCTTTACATCCTCCAATTGGTATGTTGCTAGATTTATAGTATACCCCACCTTTATTTTGAAAAACTCAAGGCAGCGTGAAAGTAACTGACTCAGCTGGCTTGCCTGCTTAAGGGAAGGCTAGACTCACACTCTCCTGGTTTCTAGTCCAGCACCTTCCCCTACACCAGAGTAGCTCTGACTTATTTCTCTCCCTGCTCCCCAACACTTTGGTGAAACGTTCGAAATATCAAACACGTCGGACTGACTCCCAGATCCTTTGCACGTCAGTGTAACCCACTTAAATTCAGCAAGATTGAGGCGGCATAAAAGTAATCGATAACGAATCCTCCTCTTTAGCAGTATGTGTTTCAAAAGAGGCCACCCCATGAAAAAATTAAGTTTCCAACCAGGGCGACATTGGTGACCTGAGCACTCAGGACAGCTCTGAAGACCAGAACGGGAAGGAAGCATCAGACCCCATTTGGACTTCTGTGTCCAGTTCAGAAATGACACTGGCAAACTGGAGAAAATTCAGAGGAAGGCCACCAGGACGGTGAGGGGGGCGGACCCCACACCCACTGAGGAAAGGTTAAACGAACTTGGTTGGTTCGATTTACGAAAGAGATGACTGAGGTGAGATTTGATAGCAGCCTTCAAATAACTGAAGGTGGTCAGTCACCCAGTTGAGGGAGATTTATTTTCTGCGGCCCAAAGGGCAGGACCAGAACCAACGGATTACATCTACAAGGAAAGAGCCTCAGCACAGACTTCAGGAGGAATTTCCTGACTGTACGAGCTGTCACACGAAGTGGTGAGTCCTCAGAGGCCGGAGAGCCTCTGCCCGGGATGCTGTAGTAGAGCCTGCACTCGATGGGGGTAGATTACAAGACCTCTAAAGTCCCTCCCAATTCTTTGGTTGTGTGGCAAGAATACTGTTTTGTTGGTATTGAGGTAGCAGCCTGGGTTCTCAGAAAGACAAATGCCGCGCAGGACTCCAGATTGGCAGAACTGAAAGACACACGAATCTCGGGTACGACGACTCAGTGTGCTCCCTTCAACTGTCTTCCCAAATAGCACGCCAAGGTATCATCCAAACTGGCCCCAAAGTCATCATTTTATTCCTCTGCTTGTCTTAGAAATTTGGAATTAATGAAAAGAACATTGCAACGCGATTAATATTCCTGTTTAATTTCCTGGCCAGACAGCAGGAAGATGGCAAAGAGAACAGGGGAGGGGAGGGGGGCAGGCGGGCCCAACCCAAGGAAATCTGGGAACCCAGCAGACTTACTTGCGGACTTTCATAGCTTCCTCATTGTCGGGACGGAAGAAGTTGTAAGAGCTGTAATGCTTCACAACCTCGCGACGATACTCGCCAACGTTAAACACTGCAAAGCAGATGAAGACATCAATCAAGCTTCTTCCATGATGCGTCTTCCTAGTGGTCCCCCATCCAAGCCTCACCCTGCTTGGCTCCTGAGATCGGCCAAGGTCTGCTAGATGCTGCAGCCAAGCTGGACTCATGGTTTATACACCTGCAGGAGCCGCTGTCGGATGTTAACGGCACCCCACTTTGGTACTGTTGCCGCACAAACCTTATACATATATCCATATATCTACCGTTGAGGGCGTCAAGCTCAACATTTGCAAGCCTTTGCTTCTGCACCAATTAAAAAACTATTAGCCCCGAAGCTCACCTTTTGTGGGCACGCCGATCCAGTTGAGGTAGCGGGTGAGTTTTTTGGAAATGTAGGTTTTCCCACGAGCCGGGAGTCCAACCATCACAATCACAGTGGGGGAATTGGTCAGCTGCGGACCACATACTGCAGGGACCCAGAGAAGGAGGCAGGAAAAAAAAAAAAAAAAGACAGTTCAAAAACTTTTAGGGGAGGTTGCATTTTTATATTTATTTATTTATTTATTTATTAAATTCATATGCCACCCGTCTCCCCCAGATACACATATAAATAGCAAAAACAGGCAATCCAGGAACTTTAGTTAGCTGAAAGCTAAAAGGCTCACTTGCAAATAAAAAGCCTACTCTTAAAAATCCAAACTCTTGCTGATGATCTTGGTGAGCAGCTGTAAACATACTACTATCTCTCAGCCTCAGTCTTCCTTATCTGCAGTATGGGGGGGGGGTAGCGTCACAAATAACCAAAACACTTTGAAAAACACAAGGAGTGGATTACCAATGAAGTCCAGATGAAACAAAACTCGTTCGGCATGTAATACCTCAAGTTTGCAAAATGGGCTGACTTCTGAACAGAGGAGGTTACGTCCCAGAGAAAACAGACACTTAGTCTGGCATCCCGTAACAAGGGCAGAAAATGATGCAGCTGTCACCAAGCTATCCCACCCAAACAGAAATATTTACACTTGCTTAATAAAAGCTTAACTGACACGCCACTCAGCTGAAACATTTAAATATGGCCCCAACCAGGTTCAAATTCAGCACGCCAACTGTTCTCAGCGACCTGCCAGACCTCATGGTCTGCGAGATCACAGAACTCGAAAATATCAGCGAAAGCGTCTTCCTTTTCTGGGCAAATCCTTCTCCTGCCATCCGTGCCATCTTGCTAAGGAGGTTCACAGCTTCATCCGTTCTCGTTCTCAGGTCGGCTGCTGTTCAGCCGGACAAAAGCTTCGGCACCCCACTTTTGCCTCCTCCTCTCTCCAGATCAAACGGGCCCACTAGTCGAATCAGGCTGTTATGCAAAATACTCCTCTTGCAGCCCGAGAGCCTTGATCGAGGGAGTTGGCAGCCCGCATCCTTCCTTCACCCCTCTTGAACACATCGCCAGCAAACCAGATTGCGCCTGGGTGATAAACACGCACCAGAAATGAAACCTGGCTGGGCGTCTTGTCAGCCCATCCCACAAGACAGTATGTTCTCTCTATGCTTCAGCACCACGATGTCACGGCAGCTCTCCTAAAACGATCTTTCCTCGGCACGACGCATTCCAGATGCACCCGACTACAAATCTCATCAAGCTCAGCCAGGATGGCTACTGCAATAAGCCAGCAGCCCATGTGGCTTAGACTTAAGTACCCCAGGGCTGTGCAACAGAGCGATCCACCTTTCTCTAGGCTGCCGGACTTAAAAACCAATCTTTTAGAACAACGACAGATGTTTAAAAAACCTTTAGGTAAAGAAAAAAAATGGTAACTTACAATTAAATCTTCCCTCGACTCTGTTAAGCCTACACTTACTGTCTCATAAATCTGAATTAATGGCTTTGCTAAACCCAGAGTTGCCTTCCAATCTGCGGTTTACTTTGCCATCCCATCAAAATGCCTCTGTTCAGCCAGCCATCAATTCTGAAAGATCTGCTATTTCGGCTCCTGTTTCTCTACGTGCACCAAGACGGTCGTGCAGATCCATTGTTCTCATGCATTGATATAGCAATGGCGAAGCCAGGCACATGTGACTGCATCTTCTGTGCATCACGCTAAGCCATAATGTGCTTTATAAACCACGTTTCATGGCTTGTGGTGAATTTAGTCGCAGAGCTAGCAAACTTGGCCTATAGCAAGAAACAGCGTAAAAAGGAGCAACGGAGCGAGTATTCCTCATATTGCCACATCTAAAGCTTGAAAAGACCAGGAATGATATCTGCTATACTTGAATTAACCTTATAAATATTGTTGAATTGGGATAACAAATAATGTAAAAGGTGCATGGAGCGGAACCCTGTTTACTACGTGGTGATCAAGGACGACACTACTAAGGATTAGTGAATAAATTGTCAGGGGATATTTAGATCAAGATTTTCTCCCTGGCATTTTAAATATTTCAAGAGAGTTTATTATGCGCATTTAGTGCCAGTCTCAGAGCTGGAACGCAGAATCAAAAGCTCATCCCCTTTCAGCAGGAAACCAGTTCTAGCCAGGGGGGATTTGGCTGGAATTTGGATAAATTCTGAATATGTGCGTGCTTTAAACTGTCTGGGTTTTTATTCTTTCCAAAATGCAGCTATTTTACAAACCAGCAGACGTGCTAAGCAAACAGGTAGTTTCATTTGGCTACGAAGAAAAATCTGAAAGGATCCAATCCACTGGTTTCAAAGAAACTCGGGTCTCTCTGCATCAAATGTGATTTTTAAAAGCTTCTATGTAAAACGTATCTTTTTCCCCCTCCTAGATTATGAAGTTCATCAAGATGTAGATGCTTTTAACGGGCAGAGGCTAATGGAGTGGATCAAACAGCATAAAAGCTCACATCCCTGCAAAGGAGATAGAGAAAATATCAATATTTGAGCAACCCGAAGGCTTTAAAGAATATATTTGAAGAATGTTACTGCAATCACGCAACTCAGGCTTAAAAAGATAGGTGGGACATGCATTCTCTCAAAGCGCTCCGTGCAAAGCTTTCACATGCCCCTGTGGGCAGCGAAGCACAGCTACCGCTTCTCTCTCACTCCATCCTCAGCCAGCCCTAACGTAGCTCCGGAGATCTTACGTGGAGGACGTGCAGTTTGGCAGAAAACGAATGGATCGTCCTTGGGAATCCTGGCTAAAGCATCACTTTGCAGCCGGCCCACCTCTTCCCAGGAGGAGGAGTCAGTGTGTTAGGTGGCGTGCAAACACGCTCACTCCCGGCTCAAAAGGCGTCCAGGACCAGGGAGCCTGCCGCAGGGCGCTTGGAAAGAGAAGCAACGCACCGCCTGGCTGTGGGATTTTCATGCTATTTGCATCGGAGGTGCACGGAACACACACAGAGCCCCAGCCTGCATCCCAGCCAGCTATGCGCAGCCCTTCCCTTTTATTTAAAGCAGGAGATGTGCGTTCCTGCAAAGCTGAGTGGAATTAACTTGGTGGCGAAGAAGAATCAAACAGAGGACTGAAATGCACAAAGGGGCACTGGGGAGAATCCAGAAGGGGTGATCCCGACACAAAAGAAAGCATTTCCTCTGCAATTAAGCCACAGGGCTAAGTGTCTGAAAAAGCCCCAATCTGGGGGCAAGGTAGAAGTATTGGTGGCAGTGGCTCCCAAACCGAGACTATGGATTAACAGAAACCTCTAGAGAAAAAGGACAGCTTTTGCACGCCGACAAGCGTATCGCGCTTCTGAGTAGCATCAGAATTTTTAAGTTGCTTTTGTGGTGGCTCTGAATGCCTGCTAATCTGATGAAAGACTGTTTAATTAGAAAATGCCCTTGCTCGCGCACACCCACCCACCCGCACCCTCCTTCCCCCCTGAGTTTTGGGCAATGAAGGAAAGAGTTTGGGAAGCACTGGTGCGGGCTGTGTTCATACAACACCCTAAGCGGAGACCAAGCAAATGTGTTTATTTTACCAGAATGAGCTGACTGTGAAACAAACGGTCAAAAGAAATCAAGCCATTTTTTTAAAAAAGCAACTGCTTTAAACTTCAGAGGGTTTTACGAAGAAGCTGGACCTCTCAGGGAGGGTTGATTTGGCTTTCCTGCATGTTTCTGAACCCAATAAACTGTGGTTTGTTCAGTAAACCACTGTGTGCGTAATGAGTGCAACTACAGCGCCGATGACTTACAAATCAGCAATCTATTAGCAATCTATAGATGCAAGACAACATAGGTAGAAGAGCCCAGACTTCTGGAATTTATTCCTCTTTTAAAGTTTTTGACGAATGACAAAAGGCTGGGAAACTCAGTTTTCTCCAACCATGGTAGGAGAAAAGTCCCCAGGGAGTCCCCTGGCATCTTGGTTTCACCAATCTTTTTACAAATAATTCAGGGAGGAGGAGGAGGAGGAAGAGAACAAAGGAGAATTTAAGGCCCATTATTTCTCCTTCCTCCCTGAGCCAGTTCAGAAAGACTTTCAAGAGATGGGTGATGCTTGGGGAGGATTTGAGAGGGACTTTTTCCTGCCCCATCTAAGGCTATCCCAGGTTAAATGAGAGTCTACCCAGAAGCTGCCCCCATCAAGGGTTGGCCTCATTCCAGCAAGGGATTCCTGCCCCCCCCATGGGAGGCCGTCCAAGACATGCGGCCGGACAGAACTTTGACTGGTGACATCTGCCTCTCCCTTGGTGGCTTTTAAGGACAATAAAGGGAAGGAGTGGATTGAGAAAACACAAGGATTAACACAGTGTCAAGTACTGTCCTGCCCAGAAACACATTAGGACAGGACAGCAAAAGGGAAGTCCTAGAAACTCATTTTATGCAATTAAAGCAGCGTTAAAATAATTTGTATATTAGAGTCTGTCCTATGGTGCATCTCACTCCTCACCTCCACTTTTTTTAAAATTGGAAGGGTTTACATGTTCACAGGACATTTACTGTACTTGGGACCAGACTGATTAATTAATTATGTGCCATCAAGTCAGGGTTGACTCCTAGCGACCACATAGATTTTTTCTACAATGATCTGTCCCTAACCTGGCCTTTCAACAACTGGGCCAGACTAAACTTGGCAAAACTTTTTGGGATGACATCAGGTTTGGGCAAAGCCAACCCACTTAGTCTGGTTACGATTCAAGGTACTGTGTGAAAACAGGAACCAAATACACAATTGTTCGGATGCAGTCAATGGAAAAGGTTTGGCTGCTTGGTTCCAAAAGAGTATGACTTTCACACTGGATGAACGAGGAACTTCTGGGAGGTGGTTCCATCTCTGCAACTTCACTTTCTTGTCTGAGTCATCCGGCATGACCTGCTCCTGCTTTAACAGGCACCTCCTGGAATTACAGCTGCAACCCAGCTCTTCATCAGCCTTAATTTGCAGCTATACACATTCACACAGCATCATGGTCCTTCCGAAAAGGTACTTACACAACTAGTTAATAACCCTTGCACAGGGCAAGGGAAGGGAATTAAAAAAAAATGTATCAGTCCAATCCAAGAAGAGAATGCACCTGATTATTATTTCTGCATAAGATCAGATAATACAGCAATTTTCCAGAACCTGAAGTACTGCAAGATTTTTCTCATTTCTCCTCCCGGCAACCTTGTCAGGAAGGTGAGGATTTCAATCTTCTAACCTGGGAGATGTCAAGGTGACAAGAAGTGACATCTTTTGGCTGAGAAACTGTTTTCCCTTGCGCCCAGCTACTTATGGCTCAATCAGTCTTTATTACAGTCATTAACTGTAACTTTTGGCTGACACGGACTCAGCACGTGCTGCCATATATTCTCTTATTAGCGAATGCAGCTTCCCCCCAGGTAAAGTTCGGGGCAAAGGTAGGATAAATTCAGCAAAGCCAGCTGAGCATCCGTGTCCTTTCCCCGGTGCTCCGAGGGGCAGAACTGTAGCCAGCTGCTATGGTTTATCTGATCCGGCCGGTACCTTTAACAGCAGCTGGATCCGAGAAAACACGTACGTGGGCCTTATCACGTTCCGACCAAGGTCCCACCTGGCTCACCTTCCCTGCAGGCAAGGGGTTCTTAAAGGCACAGGGCCGAAAAGCCGACATCCTGAACCACGAAGGGTCGGAGGGGGCGAGGGGACCTTCGGGTGTGACCTGCACCGTTTTTCCCCACTGCAGTTAAGGGGCCGCAGAACCAGCAACTGGGGAGGGGAGCAGAAGCTGGGAGGTGCAACGCGCAGGGCAACCCGCCCTTCGCGGAAGATCCCCGCTCTTGCAGGCATCTTCCCCACGCGGCGACCCGAGAGGCGGAGCGCGCTTCTCCCGGCGGCTCCCGACTCCCCCGCGACGTCTCCAGCTCCGTGGCTCCCCAGCCGCAGGGGACAGAGAGACCACCGGGCAGGAGGGGGGCTCCGGAGCTGCGGTTCGCACAGCCCGAAACCCTTTAGCCCCAAGGGGCGATCGCCCCAAGCGCGCCTCCAGCCGGGGTCCAGCGGCGCTTCGGCCCCAGGGGCCGGGAGGGCGCCCGGTTGGGGAACCCGGGGGCAGCCGCCGACACCGCCTCCCGCGTGCAGCAGCGGCCCGCCCCTCCGCCATGCGGTGCGTGCTGCGCCCGGCATCGCCGCCGCCGCCGCCAGCCCCTCCGCGCCCCTGCGAGCCCAGCCCGCCGGCGGCCGCGATGGAGCGCGCGCTCCGCCAGGACTCCCCGCCTCGGCGGGCTGCGGCGCCCGGGCAACGGGGCCAACCGCACCCGGGCGGCGGCTTCGGGTCTCTGTCGCGGGAGGAGCGGAGCGCGCTTCGGGCTGCTGCAGCCCCTCGGCCGCCCGCGCTCCCGCGGCAACGTGTCGCCAAGCGCGGGGGAAGGAAGGGGAGGGAAGGGAAGGGAAGGGAAGGGAAGCGGCCGCCGGAGCCTCTGCAGCGGCGCCGGAGCTGCTCCATCGGCCCGGCCCGCCCCGCCCCTGGCATCGCCGCACCCGAGATGCCCGGCTCCCTCCCGGTCGGGCGGTCGGCCGGCTCCCCTCCTGGAAAGCCCCAGCCGCGGCCGCCCGCCCATGCGCGCTCCCCCTTCCGCGAAGCGACGTTCGTTCCCGGCAGCGCCGTCCCCGGTTTCCCTTCTTTCTCCCTTCCCAGCACGACGCCGGCTCCGCGCTGCCCTCCGGAGCCCGGCGCGTCGCCGCAAGCCCCGGCCGCCCCCCGGCCCTCTACTCACGTCTGCGCGGCAGCGTCGGGTGGTTGTCAGGCGGCAGCCAAATCTTCTGGATCCGGCTCTGCGTCAGCTCCATGGGCATCTTGGCGAGCAAGGTGTCGCCGCGCTCCGACTCCACCTTCGTTGCGGATGCGCGGCCGCCGGGCGGGAGGGACGGGGGGGGGGAGAACGAACACAAAAGGGGGCGCTTGGTCGGGGGGCTTCCTGCGGCTCGCTCCGCTTCCGAGGATTTAGGAACGGCGAACGGCTCTCAGCGGGCTCGGCGAGCGGGAGGAAGCGCGCACGGGCGCACCCCCGACGCGAGCGTAAATCGGGGCTCCGAGGTTCCTTCCCGGGCCCAGGAGACCCGAAGGCTTCAGTCCCGAGGCTCAGCTGGAGAACCGCCTTGCCCAGAGGGAGGGGCGCGCCGGTCCTCGGCTGCGCCCGGGCGCCCTTGGCTACAGTTGGGCTCGCGATCGGAACCGGCTCGGCTCAGCTCGGCTCGGCGGCGAGGAATGAATCGCGGCCGCCCCGCGCAGCTTTTTCTCTGAGCCGGCCGGCAGGGGAGTGACGTCACGGGGTCTGGCCCCGCCCCCCGCCCCCCCCCGCGGCCACTGGGCGGGGCGGCCGAATTCTTTCGCTTCCCGCTGCTGCCCCCGCCCGGCGCCTGGCTGCACCGAGGCGCGCCCGCGGGGCAGGAATAAGCCCGACGTCGCCCCCCGCCCCGCCCCCGGACGGGAATGCTGCGCGAACACATCCCGCTTGCACGGGAGGCGCCGAAACAAGCCCTCCTTTGCTGCTCTCCGGAGGGGCGCAGCTGGAAACTCCCCCAGGAGCAGCCCCAATGGGGGGATGGGGATGGCTCAGCATCTGGAGGGTGACGCGCAATTTGGGGGGGGAATGACAGCTCGGCGTGGCTTTTGAGTGGCCTGCAAAGCCACACACACCCGCACACCCCCAGGGGAGGGTCCCAGCACAAGTGTGGCTGGGGAATTCTGGGAGTTGAAGTCCCCAGTCTTAAAAGTTCCTGAAGTTGAGGAACCCTGGTCTAACTTATACGGGGCGGTGTTTCCAGAGCAGAAGCCTTTTGCAAGGCGGCTGGTCACTGAACATTACAGAAGCCACTTTAAAACCAATCTACTCCAAAGGTTTTGAATCTACTCTACAGGTCCAGACAAACACACTTCCAAAATAGTAAAAATCCACCCCTGGTTTGACTGGGAAATCAGGAACGATACTTCCCAGGGCGGCTTGAACCCAAGAGGTGGTGTGGAACGGATCATCTCCCCTGTTCTGGCCAGCCTCAGAAGCCAGCTCTTGATCCATTCTCTTCATGTGTCCAGCCGGACATATTTCAAGCTGCACCCCAAGGCGGTGGGGATCCCAGGAAACTGCATTACACCCGATCGCGTTATTTCTTTTTCTCTCCTCCGGATTTGCCCCTCAGAGTAGCAGCGGTTGTTCGCCAGATCTCAAGCAAAATGTTCTTGCACCACCTGCTGCCTGATCCCCTTAATCTAGCATTCCTAAGGGTTTAACCAGGATACTGCTGCAAAGCAGAAACTCTGCCATTCAGTCAATATTTCTCCTGATAGGGTTCACCTGTCCGGATCAAGGAGTTTCAATAGAAGGGCTGACGCCTGGCTGATGCCCCAGGTCCTGGTCGCATTTATGGATGCAAAAAAATCCATTAAACTGTATTATAACCTAGTGAGTGTTCATGCTGGTGGGGTAACTATTAATGAAATAGGGAAGTTACAAGGAAACATCCTAAAAACTTACAGAAGCAGAACGGTGCACATGCAGAGAGTGCACAGACCAGTGTTTCTCAACCTTGGCAACTTTAAGATGGGTGGACTTCAACTCCCAGAATTCCCCAGCCAGCTGTGCTGGCTGGGGAATTCTGGGAGTTGAAGTCCACCCATCTTAATGTTGCCAAGGTTGAGAAACACTGGCATAGACAGTGACAAAGCTCTTCTAGCTAGTATCTAACTTTGTGCCATGAATAGACAGGGTCTATTTAGCATCATTTATGAGCCTAGCGATAGTTTCCTCCCAACGTTAGTATTTTCTAGCAAATAAGCACACTGGATTCAGGAAAAGGGACTTCCCTATATGATGATCCCATTGTTTAGGATGGATCATAAAGAAAAAAAAGGAGTCTTTTGCTCTATTAAGTCAAAACCCATCATTCTCCACAAAGATAGCAAAGAAACTGAAAAGGCAAACATGAGAAATGGGGGCGGGGGGGGGAGAAAACGGTTATTTTTTTCTCCTTTCAGGTTTGGTAAGAAACTAGAAGGGCCATACGTTTCATTGCAAATTAAGACCCCAAGGAATTTGTTTGGAACGTTACAGCTGCAGTAAGAAAAATGTGCATGGAAAGGAGGAGAAAAAATATCCTTCGGGTACTGAAATGCAGGCTGTCTCTGGAAAGTAATCAGTGCTGTTCAATGGCAGCCCCCAGGGCTTTCAGGAAACCTGGCGCAACTTTTAGACAAGAGAAATCATAGGGTGGGAATTTTCAAGAACATCCAAGTGATGTCACTCTGGCCAGTGGGGCCAAAGACATCCCAGAATATATGTAACCTTACAAGGAATGCCTGGAGCTAATTCCACATGCCTTAGGTGTTAGTCCACCTTGGATCTCAAGACGCTTCAAACGGAATCCATTTTCTGAGCTGGGGGACACAGTGGGGAAGGTGCTTGAGACGCGGTGGGGCGAGAGAAGATGCGCAAATCCCTTGGCATAGCTGGTGGCTTTTCCAAAGCAATCTTTTGCTGTCCTTTGATAGGAAGCCAGTTTGGTGTAGTGGTTAAGGCACCAGGCTAGAAACTAGGAGACCATGATTTCTAGACCCACCTTAGGCACAAAGCCAGCTGGGGGACCTTGGGCTAGTCCCTCTCTCTCAGCCCTGGAAAGAAGGAGGAGGCCAGGGCAAACCACTTCTGAAACCTTGCCAAGAAAACTGCAGGGACTTGCCCAGGCAATTGCCAGGAGCCAAAACTGACTCGAAGACAGGAAGGCAGGTCTAGCATAATATAAGAGAGAGAGAGCTTTGATAGCCATCTGTCTTTGACAGCTGTGCCTTTTGATCATGGGCTAGAGCACAGGGTTAGTGTCAACACCTGGGATTTCTGGGAGTTGAAGTCCACCCATCTTCAAGTGGCCAAGGTTGAGAAACACTGCTGTGGAGCGTTCTGGGAAATAAAATGGTTGGTGTCTCTGGGAATAGAAAATGCTGGAAACCGACATACAAATTTTCAATCTCCATAGTCACCTCAGATTCTGATACCACTAAGAACACAAAGGTTTGCACAAAATCAGAAAACAAGCCATGTTTTCCACCAGAACGATGTGCCAAAGAGCAATTTGCTAAACCGCCACTTCATTTTGCACAATTGACTTGATGGGGGGATTGCAACATATACCACTTTGACTGCAGGCTAAACCAGTTCCTTGGCAGCAGGGACCAATCTCAGTTTGCTCCTTGGAAAAACACCATGTCTGTTGATGGCGCGGTGAGGAAAATCAGATGGTCCTCTGTATAAAGTATATAAAAAAGCAACAGGACCCATATCAATCCTTCAAGAAAAAAAACAAAACCCAGCTGTGGATTTTGGATAACCTAAAGTCCTAGGATTGCGACATGTAATGTAGCAAATAAATAAAGTATAATAGTACTGAGGAAGGGATATGGCTTGGAACCATTTCCATATTTCCATCAAATGTTTCCTTCCTGTGTTATTTTTTTTTTAAAGGCATCAAGGTTTCATCTATCCTGCTAAATGCCCAGAGAAATGGGTAGCCAAATGATGACTGGAAATAGCAATCAAATAAACTGTAATTTTTTTTAAAAAGGGAGTGGGGGCTCTTTTATTAGCACGTTGCTAAAAATCCTGCATTTTGACGACTGCCGCCTCCCTTCCCGGGGAATTTCTTCTATAGCCCAGTTTGTCTACCAGCTCGGAGAGCCTGGGTGGCATTTGCTTGGTGAAAATACTCCAGTGATTAAACCCTTAAGAAGGAAGAGGCCAGCAAAAGAGAAAGGAAAAGGTGTAAAGTATGAGCTGCTCCCTCTGTAACTTCAGCACGTTCCTCACGTTCCTCTGGCCTGCCTGTCACTGATCTCTGGTTGCAGAAACAACCCCCGCCCCCCAGCCCGGAGGCGACTGCTGTTCAAGCTGTTCTTGGTCTGATCACTGCGCAGCCATGCGTTCCTCTCATGCGCAGAAGTGCCCTTCAGCTGCCAGTGCTCGGAAGCAGCGGGCATACCTTGGCAAGGGGTCCAGAGACCTCCTGTGACTCACCCAGTATAGCTCAAAATAAGCCACCCTGGATTTTGCTGCACTCAAGCTGCGTCAGCAAAACAGGGGCTCATCAAATGCCACGGGGGCGAAAGTGTGCGAATAAAAAAGAGCGACTCCCCAACCCACCTATAGGAGCTGGGTCTGTGCTCTGCTTATTTCTGCTCCAAAGGAAGGTGCATTCCTATTTCTCCCCCTTTTTGCAAAAATCTCTCTTCAAAATTCATGTTGTCCTTAAAGCTCGCATCAGGATGAAATGTCTTCTCCTCCCTTATTTTGTAGAAATTTAAACAGCATGCTCCTTGGGGCAGGGTATAACGACAACAACAGCCAGCATTGTGTACTTTGCAAAGAATGAATAACATCCATTGTAAAACAATGTTGGGTGCCCTGCCATTTGAGACTTCGTGGCCCACTGCTGTGCAAAATGTGGGGTGTATTTATCATGTATTTATCAGTATGGACCAGGACCAGGGAGATGCAAGATTGAGTCCACCTCAACCATGGAGGCCTACTGGGTGACCTGGGGTCAGTCACTCTCTTCCAGCCCAACTTACCACAATGAATTATTGTGGTAGAGAAATTAAAAAAAAAAAAAAGGAAGAGGCACGACATAGGCCACTTTGAGCTGCTGGGGTATAAATCTAACAAATAAATAAATAAAGCAGAGTTATCTTTAGAGGGCTGAAACTAGAATTATGTGAATATAGTTCCTGGGGCCTGAATAATTTTATATTATTCACAGGGGGCCCATTTCATCAGACTGGGGGGCACTCGCCAGAGTACAAACTTTTCAAGGTCTCCTGAATATTGAACCATAAAACATCCACCTAACATTATAGATGCCGCACAATCGCCTTTGGACTGAAAATGTCTGGTTAGCAATCAATCAATCAATCAATCAATCAATCAATCAATCAATCACCAACTAACCAACAGGGGCATGGGGGAGATGTCAACAAATTCAAGATGGCAACTTCAACTGTGTGATCAAAGCTCTACCCTTTTCTTGCTTTGCATTTTTTTTTTCTTAATCCCTGTGGTGGATCTGACCTCCAAGAAGAATAGAACAGCCAGCATTCTTCTCTCCTACCCTGCAAAGCCTCAGCTACAGAAAATGGTCTTTGCCTATTCCAGAATGTAGGTATGGAGGGAGCCATTTTAACTTAAAGAGGCAGAGAATCCCAAAGAATCAGAACAAAGCCGGAAAACTGGCCTCTGTGTCACTGAACCCCAAACCATCACTGGGAGAGGGAATTGCTAACATACTTCCTAACTAGTACACTCATGATAGGAAGTTTCCTTGCACAGGAGGTGGCTAAGAGAAAAACTGGGCTAAGGACCGCCCAGGGCTTTACCGGTGATAACCAGGACTCTGAATTGTACCTGGAAGCCAACAGGTAGTCAATGCAGTTCCCGCCAGATGGAGACTGGACCATCAGCAGCCAGGCGGCAGCATTTTGGAGCAGCTGGGTTTCCAAGCGGTCTTCAAAGGCTGCTCCAAGGTGAAGGCGGAGTGATGAGAGCAGGAGGGACAGTCCCCAGAGCATCCTGTGCTAGAAATGGCTGCACCTGGCCACCAAACTGCATCAGGGCAAAGATTCCCCACCCAAGGTCTCCACCCACCGGCAGGAGGCATGAGTCCAAAATCCCCAAATCCTGGACCATCTTTTTCCCAGGGAATGCAATCCTGTCAAGAGCTAAGGATAGAAATAGCCTGAATTCAGAGCTCAGGATAGAAATATATTGGTTTCTGGATAAACAACCACTTAGACTCATTGGGATTTATATGAGTCTGTTTGTCCCATCCAGCTCTTAAAAGCCTTCACACACAGGGTCAGGTCATCAATTCCAGCTCAGCCTGAGTAGAGATGTAGAGCAGGGTGTCATCTGTATATCAACCAGATAACTTGCCCTAATAGTTTTGGGTAGATGCTACATAAGACAAGGAGAGGATGTAGCCCTGGTGCACCCCATACTGAAGTGGCCAAGGGCTGAACCCCTTGTCCCCTACTTCTACCAACTGAACATGTCCATTCAGGAATGAGCAGGACCATTGTAATACAATGTCTCTGAACCCCAACTCTTGGAGTCCAGAGAGTTAGTGATTGATGATATCAAACACCACAGAGATATCCAGCAGCATCAGAAGGCCACACTCTTTCCCCCAAAAGCAGCTAACACCCTTTCAGTTCTGTGACCAAGTCTGAAACTCAACAGGAAGGTGTCCTGATGATATATTTCAACCAACATCCTCTGCAGATAAACCCCACAACTTTCAGCAACCTTCTCTGGAAAGAGAAAGGTTGGAGTCCTAGATACTAGTTGTCCAGAACATCTGGATCAAGACTGGTCTTCAGAAGGAGTGATGACTACCTCCTTCAAGACAGATGGGGTGTACAACTCCATCTCTCAAAGAAGCATTAACTATTCCTTGAATCCAAGGAATTGCTCCTTCCCTGGCAGCTCAAGCAGGGGGCCAGCTCACATGTAGCCGAGTTCATACCACAGAGAGCCCTGCACACTTCTTCACATGCCGCAGGTTCAAGAAAATCCCAGATGATACTGCAAAATGTTGCTTAATGGATTCTGTCCATCATAAGTCCAAATCTGAGAGAATATGAGCAATTTATCTTTATAGTGCTTCACAAATAGGGCACAGTGGCCTCATGGCAAATCTTCACATCCATCATTCCATAAAAGGGTTTGGGCTCCCTCAACAAGGCCACTGGCTGGTATTTTGCAGAAGCGGTAAAGCTGGGTGGCATTTTACAGAAGTGGTAAGGGCAGCGAAGTAATTTTACTTTGCTGCCCTTATGCCACAGTATATGCCCCACTTTGAGCTTGTACTCACACTCAGTTGTGTTAGCTCATCATATTGTGCCCTTGGCACTCTAGCATTTCTTCTTCTGTTTCATCTCCTGGAGCTCCTCTGTGGACCAAGGAAACTTCATTCAACGTTCTCATCAATTCCCTATTCCAGAGCTTGGCAAGGGATGGAGCAGAAGAAGTTTACCTGGCCACTAGGAAATTCCCCAAACACCTGTTAGAAACCAGTTGGATCCATTAGGTAGGTAGGTAGGTAGGTAGGTAGGTAGGTAGGTAGGTAGGTAGGATGACCAGAAAATGATCTGCCCATGAGACAGGATTAATGAAAGTGTACAGATCACAAACCAACTGTTCTTAGGTCATAACAATGTCTAGCGTATAGACAGGGCTAGTGATGACCTGGGAAAAACCCGTGATCATCATGGCAGCTGTGAAATCTGGAGCTACTCCCTTGTCCGCTCCTAAAACCCATGAAGGTTGGTACCTCCCAGGACCACAAGTCTAAGAGACTCAGTTGTTAGCTCAGAGACCAGCAGTAGCCCCAGCTTGTCCCTAGCATACAAAGACTCACTTCTGGTTACCGATGGAGCAGGCCATGTATTCGGCTCCAGAGCTACCCAGAAGATCACTACATTACCTACAAATGTTACATGTCCGAAGGTGTGTTATCTTACATGATTCATTGAATGATTATGTACCATCGAGTCGGTGTTGATGCTTAGTGACCACATCTTACATGGCATGTCAAAAAATAAAGCATCCAAACTGATATTGGGACGGGCTCTAAGTGCCACTTAAAATCCAGTGTTCCGACACAAAGCAAGACCATCCCCCTCCTTCCCCGATCATCACTTGGTCCTCCACTGCCCCTGTGGCTTAACCACTAACGCTAATGAGCAAGTGGTCAAAGCAGCTTTCACTCCCATTCTCCATAAAGGCTCCATCCAGCTCTTTCTTTACCTTTCTCTACAATCTCCTGTGCAATCCCTTTCGTGGGTGGCACAGCATCCTTCAAGAGAAGGAAACGAGAGATGGAGCCCCAGGGGGTTGAGCGTGCCAACACAGAATTGGACAGATGTGTCAAGAAAGTTAGTGAGAAGGAGCAGAGGCTGGCAAAGGATGCTGAGAACAACCCAAAGGGCTTTTTCAGAGACGTTCAGCATAAAAGGATGAGAACGCAAACGATCGGTCAGCTGCTCAGAGGAAATGGCAGGAGGGTATAAATAACAAAGATAAGGCAGAATGACTCAGTTCCTATAGTCACTCAGAGCTCTTCTTAAACCCACCAAAAGTAATTCAGGGTGCTCCCAGATTGCCTTCAGAGTTGCAATGAAGGAGCTCCTATAGAACCCCCCCCCAAAAGCCAGCCAGCATTTTACCACCCCCATGCTGAATTAATTCAATTTAACAGATACAAATTTCTCCCTTAAGCTCTATTAAGTTCTTTAACAGAGCATGTGAAAAAACGATCTTGGAAGATAGACTGGCTACAGGTTGAATATGAGTCAGTAACGCAAGATTGCTGCAAAAAAGGGCTAAGGCTGATTCAGACTGTATCAAGAGCCCTTCCACATTTGGGCAAATGAAAGTGCCAGTTTGATCCGGGTTGGTCAGTCCCAATTTGAGGGCAGGTCTGGACACCACACTTGAAGGAGGATTCAGAGAAGTAGGCAGAGAAGGGCAACAAAACTGATCCTGGGACTGAAAACTCTTACAGGATGAGACCAGGGAAAGCGGGGATGTTTAGTTTGAGAAAAGACAGATGGAAAGAGGATAGGGTATACTTTTCTAGTAAAGGGTGTGGTACCTCTTAAAACCTCTGACGTCCCAGGGAACAGGTGGAATAATGGTCATGAGGTCCTGGAAGGATGATTTCAAGGAAATTTAGGAGGAGCTTCTCAACAACAGGAATGCTTTCACTGAGGACCTAGTGGCCAAGGGAGTTGGTGAGCTCCTTTTTGAAACCCTAACCCGTTTCTAAGGGATGGTTGCACTGAGTAGGTTAGACATTATGGATGGGATTCCTCTGAGTCATACGGTACGGGTTTTAGGCTATCACATTGTAATTTGCCTCCAAGTGGCTCACAGGGATTTCCCCCACAGTATATCCTAGGAGGTAGGCTCAGTGCTGAAAGGGGCAACATTTCCTGACTGTGAAATCTGAATTGTCCTAGTCATTAGTCAACATACAAGCTGCTTCCTGTCCACAGAAGTCTACAATGATTTAAGCTAGTTAGAATTTTAAGGGTTCAAAGATCTGCGCCTGGAGATTTTCTGGAGGATCAGCGCCTGGAGATTTCTGGACACAACCCACATTTTTCAGCCCCAAAGATCCTCTAAGCTAAGCTAAGAAGTGGGGAAGAAAGAGACCACCATCTCCCCTTCATCCAGCAACGCTGTTGGTATCATGACCCCTCACCAGCCAGCCCTTGGGACAGAGGGTAGACCCCGATGCTTCAGGATTCCCCACAGGGCCCAGAGTTCTGCCACTAAGTTGTTAGTGTTGATGAGATGGGGGGCACGATTATTAAAATTGGGATACGAACTGCACCTAGATTCTCTCATTTCTATTCTTGCAATAGTTGCGTCTGTGTGTTTTAAGAGAAATGAATGTTTCCGATGTATGTGGTTCTTTCTTCCTTGGTGTTATCGTTCTTTCTTTAATTTCTTTCTTTTTTTTTTTAATTTATCGTACTTATAAGCTGCCCAGAGGCATCTGGAATTGGACAGCCTTTAAATCTAAATAAATAAAGGCATCAAAGAAAAACAAAAAGTCAGCCTGACAAATTCTAAAGAAGAATCTAAAAACAGTCTCCTTCCCGTCACACTTCGCTCCTGCGGACTTTATGGACGCATCCGTGTTGTTTTCTTGGCAGGCCTCCAAACATCTCCCCACCTTTTAATGCTGAAATTCAATTCAAATTCAACAGCCTCAGGGACTGGTAACTTTCAGATTCGCATGAAAGCTCCCAGCTCTAAACGCAGCCAGAACAGAAAGCATCATCTCTTCCCAGCTGCTATTAGTCTCATGAAAAGAAAAGAAACCAAAAGAAAAAGAAAAAAAAACCATAGTGTTTCCCTTACAAAGTTAGCAGCAGCCTGAGAAACGGGTTGTGTGATTTGTGTTCACGCCACTCCTGTGGGACTCACACCTGTCCAACCCCACCTTCCGTGGCGCATGACGATAACCCCATTCACACAACAGCCAAAGGCGCTGACTGGGTTCCCCTAACACGCTGAACCATAAGCCATCTAATTCACGGGAATCTAGTCTAGAGTGTTGTGCGAACGCAGACAGAACGGGGAAAAGGGGCAAAACATCTCTGCCTTCAGCCACAACCCTGATCAGGACACTGAGGTGACTTTCAGTGGTTTTTAAACCAGGAAACCACAAGCTTTTAGAAGTAATCTCTTTTTTAAAAAGCACCTTTCTCATGGAAGCGGGTTTACGGTAAATGAAAGGTGGGGTGGGGTGGGGTGGGGGTGGAGACCAAAACCACCACCATCCATGGCCAAACTGCTTTTGGTTACCCCCATGCGGAGAAACGTGGCTTGGGAGGAGCGAACTGCACCCGGGGAGGGAGCCTGGGACCCCTCTGGAAGGGGATCAGCAACGGAGAGATGAGCCCTGTTCTTCTGTCCCCATTTTTCCCCAGGCCACAAGCTGTTCGGGTTCTTCATTTCCTCGAAGGGAAGTTCCCCTGACGAGTCTCACTCAGAGCTTCTGACAGGACTCCATCACTCAGTGCGGGTCCGTCTGCTAATCGTGTCATTTAAGGTAAATGCTGCAGCGGGAGAGAAATTCAGTTTCACTTTGCGCTGCAAATCTGGAGGGAGAGGGTCACTCCAGGCTTGAGGCAGGGAGTCATCAAGGGAGCGCAGGGGTGGGCTTCCTAGCACGGCCTCAAGCTAGCTACTCTGTCTTCAACTCCCAGAATTCCCAGGTGGGCTGGGGAATTCTGGGAGGCCACCAAGTTGGGGTCAGCAGCCTTAAACGTTTCACATGGGCGTATTGGGTTAATGACCAGATGCACTTTTTTCCCCTGCTCAGCCTTCTCTGTAGCTCTGTTCACACCACTTGCTAGAGCTTACATTCACGTTAACCATGCATAACCCCTGCGTTTGCAGAAAGTGCAATTCCTCCAAACAGTATGGAGGCTTAATATAATTAACACTGCATGACTGCACGCTAAGCAATGGTTGAATTCCTATCACACACCAACCCACAAAAGACGCAACCTCATTTTAGCCTTGCCTAGCATGCCGTATGGATCCAGCCGGCTTGTGAGCCAATTATCACTGACCCAAACTCTAAATGCTTATCTTTTTTAGGCGAGCGTGAACCCCTTCCAGTTACGTTTCAACCTTGACCAGCGGAGCAGGATCTCATGAGATCAATTTGCTTCCAAACTCATACAAAGATCTTCCCATCTCCTAAGTAGGCTAGAGAGTCCCAGGCAGAGGAACGAAGGATTTCAGCTAAATAATTTTAGATTCTGGATTCTTAGAAGGGCTGTCTTTAATGGGGGAGAGGAATTACTTTCACTTACTCTGAAGCAAGGGAACAGGGTCCTTGACACTCCCTTAAAACACTACTGATGGTGCCATTGTGATGAACCCAATCCTGACTGAAGAAGCAAGAAGAATCGTTCTTCAGGTAGTGCAAGCACAGAGCATTCTCACCTTGGAATAGAATACTTTCTAGTATTTCCAGTTTCTACCATCTTCTCAAGGACTCCACAATGCCTCTGTCATGAACCTTCTACCTTCACACAATACGTTCAGTCTGGTTACCGAATTATCCCGTTTAAGCTTCTCACCATCACTGAACTAATCGAACAGGCCATGAGCAACACACTAAGGCTATGTCTGTCTGTCTATCTCCTAACCAAGATGAATAGAAGACAAGCTTCACATGTTGCACAACTGTAGCTATTAGGTCTTTAACGAAGCTGGGTAAGCGTGTTGTGTGAGTGAGGCCCGCAAGGGCAGAACTGGGTGATTCAACAGCTGCATAGAGCTCCTATTTCACCCCGGCTGGCAACCCAGATTCTTTCAAAAAAGAAGAAATATCAAGCTGCAAAGAACTCTCTGTATCTCAATCAGCTGGCAGCAGAATATGGAAAAAGAACAGATTTCCATTTCCATGGGAAGCGTTGTGGAGCTGGAAGGCTTGAGAAAAAATACATTCAAAAGCTGAATGCAGGTTGTCAACAGTATCCGAACAAGGAAGCACCAGGAAGAGTATGTTTTTGTGGAATAGAAGTCTCTCCGACGCCTGTTTGATTGATTTCTTTTTTTAAAAAAATCCACCAGCTTAAATGCGGGATGAATCTTAAAGGCATTTTGTTGCCCTCTGATTTTACTGTATGCATGTTAAAGAGGAAATCATTCTTGCTTAAATATGGGAGCTCAGTTGGTTGAAGGCATGACGTTTCAGTCGATTAATTAAAGCAGCATGCATTTACATGTGAATAAAAGCCATGGCTTGAATCCAGAATTGCATGATGGAGGAGCCTAGCTTTCTCACCCCCAGGAATGGAGAGACCTTCCAGAATGATCAGAAGGGGCAAGAGAGGTGTACAAGAAGAGTTTAAAAGCAGGAAAGATCCCTTTCCATTTTCCTATCAGGATGAATCTTCCCAGCACCCAGCAAGCTCTGTTTTCAGAGAAATACAGCCTCTTGTTTAAAAAAGAAGGAAGAATTGTAGCCTATGATGAATTATCTGCAACCCACACTTTCTAAATACTCAGAGGTTCTGTTTGCATAAAACAGTTAACCAGATCCTGGGGGAGTGGCCTTAGGAATCCAGAAAAATGGTCCCTTGGGGGGGGGACCAGGAAATGGGGTTCCCTGCTGGCAACACTGAACATTGAACATTGGCCAAAGGACAACTGAACCAATCTTTCAGTCAAGTCAGTCAATGGAGACAAAAGCCACCCAGGTCAGTCATGTCATGCCAACCATTTAATGCAACCCTTGAAACAATCCTTTTTAAAATATGCTTTCCAGCATGTAGAGAGAACATTTTATATGATCAGAAAGCTTCCATTGGGCAAGGGGGGTGCAATTTTTCCCTTTTTGTACTTGGAGTTTGAGGGAAATCCTGCACACCTGAATGAACTGATTTGACCCAGGATAAACATCAAATTGAACTGAGTTAAAATGGATCAAATATGGCTAATGTGGTTGGCTTCCATGCCCTTAAATATTATTTCCCTTCTATCATCCTATTCTCTTCATGTTTTCTTTCTTTTTTTTTAATTATTCAGCCCACCCCTTTCTTAGTTTGCTCTTCCAAAGAGTTGTGAAAGTGTGGTTTTTCAGGAGAGCACCTGGGGACAAATCTGTATGATTCCACCCAAATAGCGCTCCTCAGGTTGGTGGTGGCTCTTAATCATTCTCTGGTTTTGTTCTGTTTCGAGCCCTGTTATGGTGATTGCTCTAAGCCACTCATATCCTGTGGAAACTGAGAGCAGAGAAAACAAATTAAACAAACACGTAATGAACGAAATACACAATTGAACCTTAAGAAACGGAGACCTTTGCTGTCCTTAGAACATTCTGTGTGGCAGGTTCAGACGTTAGGGCTGCAGACGATCCTGAGTAGGGCTGGCCTACTCAGCTGCTCCATTCAGATGGTTCTACCACAGTGTTGTCCAAACTTGGCCACTTTAAGATGAGTGGACTTCAACTTCCAGAACTCCCCAGCCAGCTTGTATATGTGTTCTACCACATCCAAACCGAAGCTTCCCAACTCCATTTAGAGACAGATTCCACGAACACGGTGATATCCCAACACGGAAGAGTTCTAAAAAGAGGGTCATTCCTGCCTGATTATTCTCGACCTAAGTTATCCCCAAGCAAAAATCAATCCTGAGGGCAAAGTTGCCGAGACTGGTAAAAAAGATGCTGACACCATTGGATCAAAGAAGAATCCCTAAGCTTCAAACCTGCTCTTTTAGGGGAAGTTCAACCTCCTCCAGAATTTATTTTTCAATATTGTCCGAATGTGGCCTCCATCTGGCCGAGGTTCCTACAAGGGCTGGACGATGGAGCGGTTCCCAAGTGCTTAGAAAATGTCTTGCAAAGCGGAGGTCAATCTTTGAGGAACCGCTGGCCAAATTTTGCTTCGCAAAGCCCTAGAAACCAGCTGACGCCAATGGGAAAGTGAAAAGCTGAAAAGGGTTTGACGCAATGGCCTGGATCCTGGGTCCCAGCTGCCCCAGCATGCTTGACTTGAACACGGCCTTTCAGAGGGCACCAAACAAATGTTCTTTCACTTTCAGAGGCAGATAATGAAATGATAAGACATGAAGGTCACCCGTGATGGATTTCTTTCATAAAATTGCCCGGTACTGGCCAGGGGAAGTGCCAAACATCCTGGCTTTCTGAATAGCCCCATGCTGCAAAACAGAAAGACTAGCCATAAAGCTGGAAAAATGTCCAGGACAAGGAGAGCTAAGATTTAAAAGGCAGAACCAACAAACCGATTGGAAGGAGAGCAGAAGAGAAATGTGACCTGTTTTTAAGCATTTGCAGAAATCCTAGCAATTATAAGGGAAACAACTACTCACTAATGCACAGAAAATAAATTAAGAACAAGAACGCACTGATGTTCTCTTGGGAGCAGAGAGTATAAAAAAAAACACTGTACTTATCTGCAAGCTTGCCTTATTTATTTACTGAACTGTATTTCAGTTTGCTAAGGCTTCTTTGAATTTTTTTTTTTTCTAAAATGGAAATTGGTATGTAAATGTTCTAAATATGTCAAGATCAGCAAGAGAAAAACTACAAACAAGACTTTTTAAAGCCAAGGCCCCCACAACTTCTCTTTTGTTGCAAAATTGGGGAAGGGAACTTTCTGGGGTGGGCTGAGGAATTCATACAGGCTCAACCTGCCCCCTTCCCTCCATCTTTTCCTCTGTTCCACCATCGTAAAGAAATTGCAGAGAAAGAAAAGTTTCCGTTATTTATTTCCAAGATGGGAAGGGTGTAGGAACCCAATTCCTGCAAAGATGACTAACAGCAATCATGGGTGTCTTGACTCCTACAAAATACAACTTCTGCTGCAATAAGGAAAGAACTTTTGCCTGAGAGCTGGAAATCACCCTGTCAACAAACTTTTTACAGCACCAGGTTGGCGTAAAAATATCTGGCACAATTAAACTCAGCTAAAAAAAGGAAGACAAGACATTTGCTAATGAAGAGACCGCACTGGAGCAATGTGTAATTTGCACACCCCAGGGCTATATTTAGGATGATGTTGATAGATGCGGGAGGTGGAAAACAGTTCAGCCTTAACTAGTTCTGGCTTGTATATTGCTGGGGATCTGAACATCTGACTGCATTTGACCACAAGGTCCCTACCAGCAATTATGATTATTCTCATTCAAGAGAGATTTTCCGGTGAATTTCTCTATTTGGATGAAGCCAAATACTTGTCAAGCCAGCCTTTCTGGGAAACTGAAAAGAACTTCCACGTTTGGAGGACACTGGTTTAGGTGTTGAAGAAGTTGATAAATCCTGGTCAGCAGCCAGCTTTAAACATTGATGAAATCAAGAGGGGGTCAACGGGCCAACGTTGGCTTTTATCTGCAATAGATCTGGAATCCCTGTAAGTGGAGATTCACACTGCTGACTCCACCTGCGTTAGGAAATGCTTCCCTGTGCACAGAAAACCAGCATGTCAGTGATAAGGGATCCAGTCTAGCCATCGCCCAGACATGTCCATTTCTTGGTATTTTCTCCTTTTGCATAAGGAAGATAAGAGGTCTTTAACCTCTTTTCTTGGCTTAAATAACAACCAAAGGTTTTTCTTTATACAGATTGGCTCAGTGCAACCACTTGGCTTAATGCAAACTCTTACACCCGTAGAGGCATCTCTACCAGCCAAGGCAGAGGGCACCTTCGGTTGGTACCTTGCCTGGGACTTCTGCCAAAGCATTCGTTTTGCTCAGTGTAAACCAGTGTTTCTCAACCTTGGCAACTTGAAGATGTCTGGACTTCAACTCCCAGAATTCCCCAGCCAGTCAAGTTGAAGTCCAGACATCTTCAAGCTGCCAAGGTTGAGAAACACTGGACTAGAGCCTCTGGCATGAATGAAAAATCAGCACCTTGAAGGGGAAAGTGGTCCTCATATTCTCTTTTAAGATTCCCCATCTTCTTCTCACTCACTGCCCCCACCACCTACAATGAGACCCTCTCCTGGGGAAAAAGAATGCCCCCTTGCATTGAGGTATCTAATACATCAAAATCATTTGGGCGGCCTCTGCACTTCGAAAAGTCGCAGGGTCTTACAAATAGAAACCAACCACAGCACATCCCGCTTTTCTTTCACAGTGATTGCAATGGGGGATGAGCCCACGGGACACTGATGAACTTTTGTCCCATTTGGTGGCTCAGCTTAACTGATTGATTGATTGATTGATTGATTAATTGATTTAAAGAATGCCTACAGCTGCCCAACTTGAACATTGCAACTCTGGGCGGCGAACAAGAAACTAGAAACAAAACAAAATGACCAAATTTGGTTAAAATCCAAAACGAATGGGTCACTAGGCAATTACATTCATATTCCTCTCCAGATGGGAAGTCATCTCAATTGATGGAGACAGGCAGGCCTCTTGAAACAAGGCATTTCACATCTTAAGTCCCATCAGGACTGGGCTACCAGATATAGATCGTCATCAAAGATGGTTCCCAAATTCAATGCTACAGACCTCTTTTTAAAAAAATCCTATGTCTATCTAGAAGGCAAGGATGCCTGTCCTCTGCAAAAGCACAGCTCCTTTGAAACAGAAGTGAAAGGGAACAAAAAGATGCATAATGTCATGGAATTCACGGTCACAGGACATGGTGGTGACCACTCACTCATTTAGTTTTAAAAAGGGACTGGATAATTCAAGGAGGAGGGCTTGAAGGCTCACGACTGGGGAAAGCATGTCTGCAAAAATAGAAATGGAAGAGGAACAGTGGCAGGAGTTCCTGCTTATAGGACCCTCAGAGGCATCTGGTTGGCCATTCTGAAAACCAAAAATGCTGGAGTAAGATGGCCCTTGGCCTGATCCACCCAGGCTGTTCTTTGAGATTCTCAGGGTCATTGCGTGGCTAAGCAGGAAGGAAGACAAGGAGAAAACATTGACAGAACAGAGAGATTGGGAGAGAAAGAAAGGGACCAGGAGGGAGGAAATGAGAGCAAGATAAATTGGAATAGGCTTAAGAGTTGTCCAAGACAGCATCACTGCTGCCCTGGCACTGATGAAAATGGGTCTTGCTCACCCTCCCATCTTTGGCAACTCAAGGGAGGTGAAGACCATTCAATAAGGAGACCTTCAGATGTTGGGAAGATGTTCATTATTGTATGCCGCCCAGAGTCACCTTGTGTGAGATGGGTGGCTATATAAATATGATAAATAAATAAAATAAAATGCACAGTGGTTAATGTAGGGAAAAGCCAACTGTTCAGGTATCCTGATCTTGCACTGGCTGGGGAGAGCGGGTGCTACAATCTGATGGATCTAAAGAACACCCCACTGGGGAAGACAAGGGCTGAAGCCCAGAGTTGGTTGAGTTGGGCCAGGAAACAGACCAGCAATGCTGCAATTCTACTGGGCTGATAGAATTCCTCTCCCTTCCTCCAAACAAAGATCTGTTTGGTGCCTTGTAAAGTTTCTGGAGCCTTTTCCAATTCCGAGCCCCAGAGGGCTGGCTGAAAATAACCTTGTCTGGATAGAGGCATAGATATTGCCGTCGGCTGATGAAATGGTGGCAATCTGGGGGGAAGGTGAGCGCGATCCTTCGCCATCCCCTTTCGTAATGTTCACGGAACACCCACATTTCAAAAGCTTTGTCTTTCAGGGCTGGGAAGTTTGCCATGCCTATGATTTGGGGGCAGGGGGGCAAGCAAAATGGATACCCAAGCCGTTCCATCTCTCACTCCTGCTCTGAAAACAGATCCAACTCACCACTTTTCCCATCCACAAAGTTTACAGAATTCACTGACCAACCCACTGAGCATTGCTCCGAGCTGCTGCTTCAAACCATGCTGAGAATTGGAAGATGATGATCTCGGGGCCTGTTCACATGCAGGGAACCAGCAGCCGGTCAACGCTTGCCTCTTTGGTCAATATCTGAGAACTGTCCACTCAACGGTGTTTAGTCGCTGCTGCAAAGCTTTTCTCCCTTTCCTGCGTGTTGCAAGAAGAACTCCTTCTCTTGCCAGTATAAGAATTAAAGGGGGCTTGTTTCTCCTGTTTCACACAATATCAGGGTGGCAGGCTGGGTCTTTCCTGCCCTGCCTCCTGCATTCGGGCTCCTTTTGGGCCGCTCTGCTGATGCGCTGAGATTGTAGCTGGAGAGTGGGGCGTGCTAAGCATCTTCCCTAACATTTTCTCAGGCGTGCAAGAAAGTGAAAGCATTCTGCTTCCACAACAACATTCCATGCTGAGAAAGAGGGTCGGTCTGTCTGCAGAAAAAGCTGACACTAGCTCAGTGTTGTGCTGGAATGACACAAGCTTAGCAACAGCATTGTGGGAGCGTGAGGCAGGGAGCGGGTTAGCTTGCTCTCTCGATGGCTCTACACCCTCACCCCTAAATCTGGAGGTGTGGATGGGCAGGGAGAGTGGGGAGAAAGCTTCTCTTTTGTCTAGCCCCAGAACTGAAGATTTGGGAAGATTTTTGTCTTGCTGGAGACCTGCCAAATGCTTAAGAGGCTTCGTTCTCTTCCCTGGCCGGGCAGTTCTGCAAAAATGTGACAATGGCTACGAGTAGAGAAGCAGGGAAAGAGCGTATGGGGTCAGAAACAGCTCCCTAATTATCTGCCCCAAAGCGGTTTGGGCTCTAGGGATGAGCTGCAGAAATGCTGATTTACTTCCTTAGATTGTCAGCTTTCCTATCTCCTACCCTCAGAAAATCTTTTTGTGTGAACTTTTGCAGAAAGGAATTTGTGCACAGAATACTGAATTCTCCATAGGCTGTAGTGCTATGGAGGTGCTTGGAACACGGGGGAGCAAAGCATCTTTTCAGGTGATTAAAGCAACCGCGTTGATTGTTCCGGGGGGGGCAAGAATGTTTCGGCTGCTACTTGCAGCTGTTTTGGCATCTGTGTGAATATTCCGCCTCTTTGCGTCATTTTATGCAGGGGGGAAAAAACCCCAGACAGCTGGAAGCTGCTTGAAGAATCCTGCAAGTTATAGGAAACAATACCTAATGAAGAGGAAACTGACTTTCAGGACTCTTGGCTGCTTTACAGTAAATCCACTTAAGCTCTCCCAAGTCTTAGAAATGGAGGCTACAGTTTGAAACCCACTAAAATTAGACCTCCCAGCTCTTCCAGGCAATAAAGAAATCAACATTCATAAATACACATGGGCTTCATTTCAAACAGGCAAGCAATGAAATTTACAGCAGGAGAAAAAATACACTAGTTTGATTCATACCATTTGCTTAACCAGTTCAGGTAACACAGAAGGTGTGAAGCTCGGTTAGTTTTAACTTTGTTAAGGATGTTCTTCGTTTTAATCTTTTGATTTTTGTTGTTCAGTGTACTGTATAACCCTAGAATTTGGCTTAATTCAAGAAGCGAGTTAAGTGTGTTGTATGACCCTAGCCTGTGTGGGCTAAACTACACGTTACATCAGGACCTCTTTTGTGATTGATTCAGAACAGAAGGTCAGAATGTGGTCAGCTTTTCCCCCTTATGATTTTGCTGCTGAAGATCACCACTACAATTTCAAGAAATGAGTAATCTTCCAGAACAAATTACTTTGGGGGGGGGGAGGTATGCCTGGGGAGGGAGGAGCAAGAAATCAGGAGAAAATCATCATACGGAGAAAACTTGTGCACTGCTTCTGTCCACTTAAAATTCTGATTGAATCCTGATCTCTCCCTAGGAAGCACAGACTCATCCTTTAAAATCCACACCATGCCTCTCTCCTTAATTCCCTTTCAAACACAGTTAATTATATGCTTAACCCAGACCCCAGGGGTGTTCACAGGGCATGGTCAAAAATGCCAACATCAGCCAAAACGGCGCAATCAAAGCCCCGCTTGTTTTTAATACGCATCGCCAGAGCATCAGAAGGAAAAGTAAATGCTCTGCCACAGGGCTGAGACCTGGAAGCTTCAAAACAGTTTTGAAATGTTCCTGTGGCTAAAGAGTTTTGATGACTAAAATACCTTCCTTCCTCTTCTTTTTCAAACTATGCAACTGGTGATGGAACACTGTTTTGATTGCATCTCCCTTTTCTCGCCATTGTGTTTTGAAATAATATTACAACTGTGGAAGTGTGGGTCACCTCTAGGAAAGCAACCCTAAAGGTACGCAAAACCTTAAATGCACCTGCCCAGTTGCTGAGATCATCGATATAAACCAAGATGCAACCCTACTGTGGTCCCACGAATTGTGGACTGTCCTCCTGGGGCTATGCATTGTCAGACCCACTCTCCCTGCTATTCAAGGGGTGACAGTTTGGACATCTGCTGAACCCCATCTTTTCTCAATATCTTTTTAAGATTTCCACCTCATTCATTTCCAATTTTTACTTTTTCAGTTGTTTCAATATGGTGGACTTTCCTACTATGTCAAAACGCGATGACAAAGGGCTCTGGAACATTTTACAGGAAGTGTTGACGTGTTTCTAATACAGAAACCTAAGTAATCATGCTCTTGAACGGAGTGGGTCTTATGTTGTTTACTCTGCACACTTGTGCTTTGTTTTGTTAAAAAATCTTCACTACAGCTAAGAACGTGTAAGAATGTCTAAGTCTGAGTTTAACAGAAAGAGACAATCTGTGGATCCCCTGTAACTGCTCCCTATTTGTAACTTTTAATGTAACGCAGAGGTGAAATTATTTAGCATGTTCAGTTCATTTTAATTAAACCTTAAGTAAATCAAATTCCTCTCATGGCTTACACCTATCCACTTTCAGGAATACTATGACCTAAGTGTCCTGGCAAATAGAAGGGGTAGAAATGGAAGCAGTAACAGACTTCATTTATTTGGGCTCCAAGATCACCGCAGACAGAGACTGCAGCCATGAAATTAAAAGACGCTTGCTCCTTGGGAGGAAAGCTATGGCAAACCTAGATAGCATATTTAAAAAGCAGAGACGTCACCTTGCCGACAAAGATCCGCAGAGTCAAAGCTATGGTTTTTCCAGTAGTGATGTATGGCTGTGAGAGCTGGACCATAAGGAAGGCTGAGCACCGAAGAATTGATGCCTTTGAACTGTGGTGCTGGAGAAGACTCTTAAGAGTCCCCTGGACTGCTAGGAGGTCAAACCAGTCAATCTTAAAGGAAATCAACCCTGACTGCTCATTGGAAGGATTGACAATGAAGCTCAAGCTCAGATACTTTGGCCACCTAATGCGAAGAGAGGACTCTTTGGAAAAGACCCTGGTGCTGAGAAAGATGGAAGGCAAAAGGAGAAGAGGACGGCAGAGGATGAGATGGTTAGATGGCATCACTGAAGGAGTGAGCATGAAACTGAGCAAACTCAGGACAGGAAGGCCTGGCGCAATATGGTTCATGGGGTCACGAAGAGTTGGACACGACTTAACGAATGAACAACAAAATGACCTAAGTGATGGCCACAGGAATAAGCTCCCACTATCCAGCAAATTGCCTGGTGCAATATGGTTCATGGGGTCACGAAGAGTTGGACACGACTTAACGACTAAACAACAACAACAACAACATCCAGCAAACTCCAGATGGGCTGAGATACATCTGGAATTTCCCTTCCATACTGAAGAATTCTGGGATTTGTCATCCTTAAACATTGCTGAAGAAAGCCAGCTTGGGAAGTTTTGTGCAAGAGCTCTTGAGAGAAATTTGTGCTACTTAACCGGGCTGAGAATATGAGAGAGAGGTCTCATTGAGTTACATTCAGCAGTTGATGAAGTTGTTCAAGGCAGTTCTTGAAGCCTTAGGTGGATTTCTAGTAAAAAAAAAAAGGAACACTACAAGCTATGTTATACCACTTTGTAGCTGTCCTCTAGCTAGTTTAGCATAGTCTCTCTCTCCAAGGCTTCAAAGAGAGGTTCTCCTTAACTTCTCACCAAGAATTCAGTACTGGACCTTCTGCTATTCAGAATTATGGGAATTCCTCATAAAATTATGTGTTGGTAAAGAACCACCCATCAAGCAAATCAAATATTTGGTGTCCAGTGACACATCATTGCAACCCGTCTTCATTTATGTTCTTGTGGTTCTCCAATGTACCATGTCACTCAGCCACCAAAGCAATTGACATTCTGCTTGTCACACTCTGAACTCTTTATTTGACCACTGATGATTATTTCAAAGGAAGTTGCGTTCTGTTAGAAAAATATGAACACCAGGAACCTTTCTCAATAGCAGAAACATTCTAGGAAGAACGCACAAAGGGCTTACGCAATCGGTTTTGAATAGTGCCACTTCTACAATTGACCCAGTTCATACCAAGGGAAAACAAAACATATGTCAAGAAACATCCCTTTCTTAAAGTAGACTTCTACTGGGTTCAGGAAGTGGGCTTCCAGGTTCTTGGTTAGGAGGAAAGAGTTCTTATTTTCCAAAATCAATGTGCCTAGCTGTTTACCTCCCACTCCATGGCCCAGCACTTTCCATATTTCAAGAAATCCTTCCCAGGAGCCTTCATTGAGAAGAGCGACAACACAACACTTGAGATCTCAGCAAAGTTGGGGAAGACTTTTTCTTGAATCTTAGAGAACCGCTGCTAATCAGGGTAGCAGAAAGACAAGAGCACGGTGAACCAACGATCTGACTCGGTATAAGGCAGTTTCCAAGTTCATCTTCAGGAGCCATCCCAACCTCATGTCTTCCAGATGCCTTCAATTTTCAATTCCCAGGATCCCTATGCCATTTTGGGGAATTCTGGGAACTGCATCCCAGTGCAGCTGGAGGACACCAAGTTGGGCTGGTCTGCTCTAACTGGGTATAAAGTTAGGGGAAGACCCCCTTAAGTTTGTGCCCAACTCTTGGTGACTCCATGGGCACATCCATGTTATTTGCTCAGCAGCAATACAGAAGTGGTTTGAGCTGGGAAGTTTTAAGTCCCGGTCTACCCTTTGGGGACTTCCTGGTGATCTTCTCTCCAAATACTAACCAGATTCGATCTACGGCCACCACTCCGTGGAGCCTGCTCACCTCTGCTTCTCTGCTGGCTGGATCCATGGCTGATGAGTCCCCCAGCTGCCCGTTAAATGAGCCAACTGCCTCTCCAAGGACTCTGACTCCTCCGATGATGTCATAAGGCCCGTGCTGCCATGGCAACCAGCCAAGCCACTTTACAAAAGCCTGGTGACATCACTAAGTGACTCAGGCACTCCGGCTTAGCAGAAGCATCCAAAAACGTGTAGCTCCAGGCGTGCGTCTGTCAAGATTGCATTGTCTTCTCCTGTTTTGTCTTTCAGCCCTGCTGGAGTATTAGTCAGCGAGTCATCGTAAATACTTTCTAAACACTCATGGGGGAATGAAGCGTCCCCTTTCTTCCACCCACGCTGCTAGAATGGCAATTCGAATTTACCCATATCTGCATAAATGTAAATCCCGTTGAATTCACTCGTTTTTTTAATAGTTTATTTTAAATGTTTGAATTCACTGGTTTTTCAACCCAGGGAACTGGCCATAGGATTTCAGCCTCAGGAGTACTTCCCATCTGGGTGGAAGTATTCCTTCACTATCCGATCAGAATCATTGATTTATGTACTGATAAATTTCTGTACCGCCCTCTCTAGATACTGGGTGGATTCCAAAGCACTAACAACAGATGAATAAAACCTGCACCATAAATGAAATCCCACGAAAACAAGCAGCTTTTCATGTTTGATGCACATTTTTAAAAAATCCAAACAAACAGGCAGTTTCAACTGCAACATTGTGGGCGCCATCTTGACCTTTTTGACCATATCCTGCTCCCAAAGCTGTGTTTTAAGGGGAAAATTGGCCGAGGGATCCCTGGGTGCACCACCTTGTTCTCCTGATGGAAAGATGAGAGATCATGCCATCTAAGAAAGTCACAAAACCCAAACCAAGACCAGACACACTGGAGTTGTGCTCATACAACAGACTCCACCCGGTTACTGAATTATCCCCTTTTCATTCTTTCTTTCTTTTTTTTCATTCAATCATGTCCAGTTCTCAGAAACTGCCTGGACAAGTCCCTAAAGTTTTCTTGGCAGATTTTTGGAAGTGGTTTGCCCTTGCCTTCTTCTTCTTCCCAGGGCTGAGAGAGAGAGAGGGACTGGCCCAAAGTCACCCAAGCGGGCTTCGTGCCTGAGACGGGACTAGAACTCATGGTCTCCCGGTTTCTAGCCTGATGCCAACCACCACACTAAACTGGCTCTCACTTTCTGGGTTTTACAAAGCCTTAAATTGTAAAGTGACCAAGCAGGGCAGTTTGTGCCATTCCTAAAACTGCAAAGATCAGTTGACACTCAATAACCCCGTGGTTACAAACATTAGATTTGTGACACCCAGTGCATGCCTTCCCTCAAAAGATGTAGGAACTGAAATTCCTTCTCATGAGCCATCTTTTCTACAAAGCTGTTCTCCCCTCTATTTCCATGCCTTCTTTAGGGCAAGTCAATCTGCAGCCAAGTGTAAGTCTGCTTCCTTCTGCTTCCTTATTCTTCCTGCTTCACTTTCCCCTGTTGTTTTCCTTGCATGAAAGTTTAATTTGTGAGCTCACTAGGGCAAAGATCTGATCTTGCATATTGATGGCGCAGTATAAATAACAATTAAGGCTTTTGGAGTCCCTTTCCTGGGCACTGTACTTCCTGAGATTAGAGAGTTTGGAGACTGTCTGGAGACAGACAGACAGACAGACAGACAGACAGACAGATCTAGGTCCCATCCTGTTCTAAGTATCCGTGGTTGGTTTTTTTTAATAGTATTTTACTGGAATTTTAAAATTACAAAGTTAAAAGTTAGAAATGAAAAAGAAAAGTGAAAATACAAATTATAAAGAAAAGGAAAAGAAAAGGTGAGATAAAGTAAAAGAGAAAGAAAAAAGATAAGAAAAATAGATAACTTCCAATCTATCTCTGGTCTTAGGAATAATAAGAGTATCATAAGTGCTAGTTTTTAATGCATTAAGTAGGAATAATTCTTTGTCAAAACATATCCCATTACATTTATAATCTAATCTTCAAATCCCCATGTAAGCTTCGCCTCGCCTGCATTTTGCAAATAGTCCATCAACGGTTTCCATTCTTTAAGGTAATACTTATTTGAGTTTTCTTTTAATAAGCAAGTCAGTTTATCATTTTCTGCCATTTCCATCAGTTTTAACAACCATTCTTGTATTGTTGGTAGTGTCTGGGTTTAAGTATCCGTGGTTTATTAGAATCACACTGAGCCATAAGCCCCATTTTACAAACCACAATAGTTGAGTCCAGGTCTGGAGTGGGATATGTTTAAACAACGTGGATCACCTCTGCAAGCGCGGAGGAACTTGGAAGAAATCGCTTTCGGTTCTGGGTGAAACACAATAACCTCAGTGTGACTCCCCCGGAGCAACAGCTGAGCCTGCTGGTTATTGAAGTTCATCAGCTCAGCTTGCAAAGACCCATGGAATTCCTGTGGCACGCTGAACCTACATGGGTGCAGCACCAAGCTGGACTGGCACAGCCCTTGTTTCTGTTCAGGACCTTTCCTGGCCACTTCACCCGTCTCCGTCCCTAAGTCCTTTTCTATCAAAATGAACTTTGCGGCATCCCAAATCTCAAGAAAGCTCTGTTAGTACAATAAGAGATTACTGTTATTGTTTAGAGAGCCAATTTGGTCTAGTGCAGTGTTTCTCAACCTCAGCAACGTTAAGATGTGTGGACTTCAACTCCCAGAATTCCCCAGCCAGCACAGGGTTTCTCAATTTCAGCAACGTTAAGATGTGTGGACTTCAACTCCCAGAATTCCCCAGCCAGCACAGGGTTTCTCAACCTTGGCCACTTTAAGATGGGTGGACTTCAACTCCCAGAATTCCCCAGCCAGCACAGGGTTTCTCAACCTTGGCCACTTTAAGATGGGTGGACTTCAACTCCCAGAATTCCCCAGCCAGCACAGGGTTTCTCAACCTTGGCCACTTTAAGATGGGTGGACTTCAACTCCCAGAATTCCCCAGCCAGCACAGGGTTTCTCAACCTTGGCCACTTTAAGATGGGTGGACTTCAACTCCCAGAATTCTGGGAGTTGAAGTCCACACATCTTAATGTTGCTGAGGTTGAGAAAGATTGGAGTACATCAATGTTTCGGCATTCCCCCGCCAGGTTGAGAAATGCTGGTCTACCCTATTCCCCCCTAAGGAAGTGAAAAACTGTTAACCCAAATGACAACTTTTTGTCTTTTGGACAAAACTTAATTTGTGCTGTACACTAATGTGCTAAGGAACCACGCCGATCACATTTGTTTCCAGCATTAAAGTCCTGGGAAAGTGATTCTGAAACCTGAGAGAGCAGATGGCTGTGCCCCATTCTGATTGGCCAGCTCAGACTGGCTGCTCTTTGAGGCCATTGGCCAGCTGTGCCCCAAGCAGACAGGTTGAAAACTCACAGGGTTCCCTCCTCTTCTTCCTAACAGCAATTTGCCAATATTTTAGCTTCTGCTATAGACACAGAGCCAGTTTGACTTAGCGATTAAGGTATCAAGCTAGGAAATGGGAGGCCTGAGTTCTAATCCCACCTATGCACTAAGCCAGCTGGATGACCTTGGGCCAGTCACTTTCTCTCAGCCCTAGGAAGGAGGCAAGGGCAAAGCACGTCTGAAATCTTGCCAGGAAAACTGCAGGGACTCACCCAGGCAATCTTTGAAAATTGAACAGACTGAACAGATTAGATAGTCAGCCAGGGAAGGAAAGTGCACACACAGGAAAAATGACTTTTTAAGGCAGGTCGTCCACCCAAGGCGTGCAGCTAGGAAGACAAAACCCCAATTCCGTTTCTCATTTCCTGAGCATTTAAAATGCACCGCAAAAATGACAGGGGCGAGAAGCGAGTCTGGCCATGAAAGGGGAAAAGGGGGCATCCAACCTTGATTTGCGCCCAGGGGCCGAGCGGGAAAAGGCGCGGGGCTTCGGCGGCCAGAGGGGCCCCCGGGCGCTTGCAGCCCTCCACGCTCCTTCTCCCCAAAGAAAAACGACTCGCACCGGGCGATAGGCTGGTTTTTACACCCCGTCTTCTTTAGCCGCGTTTCGGGAAAACAAAATCGCTAAAGCTGCACATGGCGTTCCGGAAAACAACCCCGAACAACTTTATGAAATGTATTTATTGCAATCCGCTTCGACAGACATGATGCAACGAATTCAGCCGCCCGAAGCCGTAGGAAAGAAAGACAAACAGCTGGCGACGGAAAAATATGTTTTTCGCTCGCCAGCTCTCACCCCCCCGCCCGGGCTCGGCTTGTTTATCAGCTTCGCGTGCTCCGCGGGCTTCTCGGAAAACCCTCGGGCACGGAGGAGACACGTGAACAGCCCGCCGGGGCGGGCGGCGCGCGCACGCCCCTTTCACATGGTCGGGCCATGCAGCGGGCGCGTGCACAGCTCGCGGGAGGCAGGCGGGCGAGCCATCTTCCCGTCTATGGGGCAGGCGAGGGGGAGAATCCGGGGCTCCCCCCGCCCCGGGCCCCAATCCCCCCCGAATCAGCATTTCACGTGCCAGTGGCTGCATTCGAGGAAGCGCATCGCGCCTCCCCGGGTTTGCACGCGCGAGCGCTCCGGGGCAGGGGCGGGAGGGTTGCTTCGAGGCAGAGCCGCGCCAACGGATCCAAAGCACCCTTTCTCCCCCTCGGGCGCTGGAAGATGGGTGGACTCCAATTCCCAGAATCCCCCACAGACGCCCACCCGTCTTCCAGCGGCCGAGGTTGAGAAACACTGCGAAAGCGAGCAGATCTGGGCTGCGAGCTGCCGGCGGCCGCTAGGGGGCGCCGTTCTGGCCACTTGCTGCCCCCTAGCGGAGGCTCCGGCCCGCTCCGCTGCAGTCGCCCCCGGGAGGGCTTCCTCTGGGTGCATTGACGGCTGTTCGTTTGCTTTGCGGAGGGGAGGGGAGGGGAGGGGAGGTCGTGCCCAGGCGGGGCTGGCAGCGGCCGGTGGTTCTTGGGTTCTTGCGAGGCAGTCCTTGGTGCCCTCCGTTTGCCAAGCGCTGGCACCCGGGGGCATAAACGGGGCCTCCCCGGTGATGGGCTGAGGCTTAGGGTTATCTTTAAAACCGGCTTTAAGCCTTGGATTTCACTTGAATTTTTTTGCAAGAGTGGCAAAAGGCAGCCAGGGACGTTTAACAGCAGCTTTGTGTTTGTTTTTTTGAAGAAAGAGAAACAATGAAAGAAAAAATAAAATTGTTATCATTTCCCCCTCTGACTAGCCCAGGGTTTCTCAATCTTGGCCACTTTAAGATGGGTGGACTTCAACTCCCAGAGTTCCCCAGCCAGCATGGCTGGCTGGGGAACTCTGGGAGTTGAAGTCCACCCATCTTAAACTGGCCAAGGTTGAGATTCTCTGTGTTCAATTGCCTACTACACACTCTTCAGGGCAGGGCATTACTGTGTGTTGTAAAGACCCCTTTGTAGCAACGCAGTGCACAAAGACAAGACCCAGAAGTACAACAAAACCCATCATGTAAAGCAACATTCCAAAGTGCTGCACCGAGTCCATGATTAAGATGCGGCCGGTTATTTTGAGCCTCTTTGCCCCTTGAAGCCTAGTGTCCAAAAGCTCACAACCAGAAGTTCACAATTCTGGGTTCACCTTCGTGCACAGCTACAGACTATACTGACCGTGGCTTGTTCAGCGAGCCACAATCGGCTGAATCCATACAACCTCTCAGCCATCAGCCAGGGTTTCTGAACCACAAGCACTCAGGTCCGCCAAACTGGAGCCGGGCAAAATACCTTGGAGCATCGGGGGATGTCTACATGCTGTTATATTCTGCCAACATCTTAGCAGGAAAAAAGCTTTCACAGTTTTTAAGATGGATTTTCAGCCTAGGCTACAGTGAGTGAGGAGGCAAGGAGGAAGAGATGGAAAACACTTTTTTGCTTCAAGGGAGAACATCCTGGAGGAGAGGAATTTCCCATAATACACTTAGCACGAGAGCAGCATTGCTGGGAATTGAAATGGGATCCCTTGATTCTGTTCTCTGTCTGTGCTGATCTGTTACCTTTTTTTTAAAGAAAGCTAAAATAGGGGTCATAAAGTTTGCAGGCGCCTTCAGTTGCACATGACAATCATGTGCCTTGCAGCTCCCCCCCCCCCATTTGAGGTTCCTCCTAACCCCTTTTATCTGTGAACTGAGTCTAAATGACCCTAAGCCATATCTTAGAATTGGACATGAACTCCAAGTGCCCGTTGGTAATTCCCCACACGGTGCACCTTTCTTGAATTGTTCCCAAACACCTGAAAAGCTACACACTGTTCTCGCTCTGCAGGAAACACTGTCCTGTAAACAAGAATCCATGAATACAGTACAAGTTATGCAAGAGGGCTGCTTTGGAAAGGGAGGGAGAAGTGATTGTAAACTGAGCCACGCAGCAGGGCGCTGGAGAGGTCCGCCTAGGGAGCAGAGAAAGGGAACACCCTTTCGTGTTCCTGATCCGGGAGGGTGAGTGAGGGCGAGGAGGAGTGAGAGACTGTTTGTGTGCAAAGGCACGTGGAGCCCCATATTGGCACGTCCCGAAAGAGCGTGTCTTTTCGTCAACATTACAAGAGGCTTGCCTGAGCAGGGAACCCCAGCCAGCGTGAATCAAGCGTGCAAAATGTAAAGAAAGTTCCAATCACGGTGCTTCTGATTCGCCCTGGCAGCAAAGAGGGGGGTGAGAGAGAAACAGTGAGGAAATCAAACTTTTTTTCCCCTATTATTTGTAGAAGAAAGCTTCCCGAATTGGGACAGACCCTTTAAAACCCCATCTCCAGCTCTCTAATTATGTTCTCCGGCAACCAGCAGGACGAAGAGACCAAGTTGTTTTACATTAAGGAAGACAAAACCAGAGGTCTGAACTGACCCCACATTTTGGCATCGGGCTGTAGGATTTCCTAGCCCCTTCTCATTCCCAGGCAGCGGGGGGGAAACCCCAGATTTGAAAGCAAGCCTCCAAGTTTTAAAAATAAAATAAAATAAAATAAAAACAAAGAACCAGAATAGGCTGTTTCCTGAAAACTCAGAGAATTATAGAGAAGAAAGGTGGTCTAGATCACAGAAACTTAATTTGGTTAATTCGGTAGATGCATTTATTTATTTAACTATATTTGTCAACTGCTTCTAGGCAATTTACAACAAGCGGCAGTTTTTAAAAATGCTTTTAAATTAATTAAATTTAAAAAAATTAAAAATGTTTTTAAAAAACATGCAGTAGCAAAATGCACGAATGCATTAGCCTAATTATAAGAGGCACACAGAATCAGTCAGAACCAAAGGCACGCTGGAATAAAAAAGAAAATTGTGGACACACATGAAGGGAAGAATATCTCTAGGGCAGTGTTTCTCAAGCTTGGCAACTTTAAGACGTGTGGACTTCAACTCCCAGAATTCCCCAGCCAGCATGGCTGGCTGCGGAATTCTGGGAGTTGAAGTCCACACGTCTTAAAGTTGCCAAGCTTGAGAAACACTGCTCTAGGGGGAACGTGTTCCAAAATGTGGGGGCAGCCATGGAGAAGGCCTATCACCTTGCCTACACCTCACAAGACGGGGCTTCTGACAAGGCCTCCCTAGACATGTGGATCAGACAGCCTATTATGGTCTGGCAGAGCCTGGCTGATCCTCATGTGGCACTGTAGGTGACACCCAGCGCCTTAAACTGGGATGGAAGTCTGCTGGCAACCAGCCCAATGACCTTGGAATAGAGGCATTGACGCATCATGGCAATGGATATCTTTCCCAAGGCCTTCATGGCTACTCTACCAAGGGCTAATCTGCAGTGTATTTCGTGACGTCTGGTTCTTTCACGGTTGAACGCTGATCCTAAAAGACACAAGTTCTCCACTCCTCCAATATCTTCCTTGTCCATTCTAAGGCCGGTGGCTGTACCTACAGTCCTTAATTGAATTCTTAGCTCCATTTTTCCACTGTGCTCCCTGACTTTCATGACCAGAGCTTTCACATCACGCACATTTTCAGCAGTCAGAGTCACGTCATCTGCGTAGCACAAGTTATGGCCATTTCTTCCACCCGTTTTAAAATCGTGCTTATCTTCTTCCTATCTAGCCTCCTTCAATATATAGACAGCATATAGGTTGAATAAATATGGAGAAATTACATAGGGTTGCCTTGATCCTTGGCTGACCTGGAACCACCTACTTCAGGTTTGACAAATTCATGAAGGGGGTGGCTATGCCTGGCTACCAGTTACTAGCCCCAAGGACTATCTGTTCTAGGAAGCAGGTTTCTTGATAGCCCAATCCCCTTTGTGCCCTGTTCAGGGCTTCCCCAACCTAGTCTTGTGAAAAACTAGAAACAGGCATGGTAGGCTGTATCTGACCCTGTGTGCAGAACCAAAACCCTGGAGTAGGAAATGTTCCTTGAGCATGTCCAACATCATGTGCAACCTCCAGCTCAGTGATGGATAGCTGTCCAGCCTCTGCTTGAGCACATCCAGGGAAGGGGAGCCCACCCCCTTTCTGGGGGCTTGATTTCAACGGCTGAGCTGGTCTCCCCAACCTTCAGTAGAACCTCCTGCCCTCCTGTCCGACTCTGACATCCCTTCTTGGGATGGGAGAGAACAGATCTTCAGATCACATCTGAGTCTACATATCCAGGGTCAGAGAATGTTGGGGTTTGGAAACCTAGAGTTGGGAGGGGGCCTTTGGGGTCATCAGGCCCACCCTCCTCTTCAGTGCAGAGATCCAAATTAAAGCATTTCTGTCCAGCTTCTAGTTGAGCACCTCCAAGAGAAGGGAGCCCACCACTGCTCTTAAGCCATTGGTCTCACCAACAAAACTGCTCTGACCATTTGCAATTTCCCCCCCTAACATTCAACCAGAATCCACCTTCCTAGTTTTACATCTTTCTTTCTGGCCCATATCCCCAGATGTGGGAGGCAAGAGTAGATGGGGGAAGGCAGAGCATGAGGGTCAAAGAGCTGCAGGGAAAGTTTTCCTTGGAAGGAGAGGAGGGTGAAGTTAAGGCTTGACTGACCAGTTTAGCTTTCAGACCCATCATATAATTTGCTGACTGGCCTCAAGCAAAGGAGAAGTTCCACACTCCACAACACAATTATTTTGGATCTTTGCCCTGGTTTTTTTCCTAATAATTCTTGCTGGTAGCACCCTGATTTCTGGACTGAACGTACTGCATTCTAAACTATAAACTGTTTTTCTATATTTATTAGACACACTGTACCACTCTTTAGTAGTATTTCTCAATCTTGGCAACTTTGAGATGTGTGGTCTTCATCTCCCAGAATTCCCCAGCCAGCTGGCTGGGGAATTCTGGGAGTTGAAGTCCACATACTGTATCTTAAAGTTGCTAAGGTTGAGAAACACTGCTCTATAGTAAAGGGGAAAAATATATTGCTGATGTACTTATAATGTAACAAACTCTGAAGTTTATCAAACTAAACTGGATTGGCTTGAATTTCATGGCAATGGGAACAGGTTTCCAGAAGGATTGTGGGCATTTGGTTTATTAAAACACCTTTTATCTGGTTTATTAAAGCCCTCTTTGCTATTTTTTATTAGAAACCATCAAATTCTCTGTAGAGCCACCAGACTATTTAGTGAAGAATCCGGACAGCTACACAGATGTGAAACAAGTTTAAATGCAGCAGTGGAAACAAGTCTGAACGTGGTTCTTGTTAACTTACTCCTACTAGTTTGTACCACCAGTCCTAATTTCTGTCGGCTCTCCAAATCCTTCATCCTTTGATAACAGCTGGAGCAACCCTTCAGCCGATCAGGGGAACTATTACATATTAACTGAGCTACTATTTCTTATGAAAACAGATGCCGCTTAGCAATAAAAGCTTAACTTGCATTAGACAACTTTCAGTTAACCAGCACTTTTTTAAAGAGTAAGAGTGAGCACCCAATGCAAGCAGACGGGATTTGGGGTGTGAACATTTTGCTTCCTGTTATGATTCGCAGGCATTGCAAAAAAAAAAAAAAGAATTTGTGAAAATGAAAGCTCCGTTTTTGTCTCCATGTTAAAGATGGACTGCTGAGGCTAAAAAAGACCCTAAAGCAAGTTCACAGAGGATTCAGACCCACTTTATTCTACTACCTGTCCAAAAAAAAAGGGGGGGGGTCACGACAGGTTGAATTTCTACCCACGGGTGGAGGAAGTCTGCTGTGGAAACAGGGAGCCCTAATTTCGGGGCAGAGTTTCACTCCATTTTGCAGGGAGGGGTGTGGGGTTGTTTGACAAAGTGAACATCCCTGTATCTAGACAGCCAGCCGCTCCAGGAAAATCCCCGCCGTTAGCTTTAAAGGCTATAGGGCTGTAGTTTTGTTTTTGTTTTCGAGATGCAAGGAACTTTCGCTTTCGGTCAAGAAAAAGCCCTCGATCTTGCCACGGCCCGCCCCCGCAACTCGCAGTCGGAAGGGACGCCGTGCCGAGGGAAGGAAGTTCACTCCCTGCGCGAAGTCCAGCCGCTTCAACGGGCTTCGCGACAAGAGCGCGGAAGGCGCCTGGCCAAAGCTCGGGGCTTCTTTGCCCTCTCTGGGCATCCCGCCAGCCCCCCAGACCGCCCCCCGCGCCCAGGTGGAAGCTTACCTTTCCGGAAAGGCATGGCTAAAGCGCCGGGCTCTCGCGCGGAGACCCCGCGGCCGCCGGCTTGCCTTCGGGCGGGCGCTGCCCCCTGCCCACGCCGCCCGCGGGGATCGGAGCGCCGGGAAAGCAGCGGAGCAGTTCGAGGAATCCCTCCTGGGCGCGCCGCGGCTTCGGAGCGCGGCGGAGAAAGGGAGCCGCGGGCGAGCCGCCTTTCGCGCTGTGCGCCCCGCCCAGGTGCCACCCTCCGCGCCCTGCTTTCTCCGCGCCAGGCAGACGTGCCACAGGTAGAGCTTTCTGCAGCGAGGGGGATACGCCGAGGGGGGAAGGCTGTCCCTCTTGCAGCTAAGGAAGCAAAGAAAAGAAGAGACGCTTCGAGGAGAGGGCCAGTGGGTTCCCCAAAAGCTTTCTCGGAGAGAGGAGCACCCGGGAGGCTCCCGGCGCTGAGGTGGAAATCATCCATGAAGTTCCTGCTTGGTTCAGCCCGATGGCTGGATCCACACCACTCGCGAATCAGGGTTTTTCAAACTTGGCGACTTTAAGATGAGTGGACTTCAACTCCCAGAATTCCCCAGCCAAGTTGCCAAGTCTGAAAAACTGCACTAGAGGAAAAGCGTGCCAGGAAGCTCGCGGTGCAGCTTTTCCCGAGTTTGTACAATCTGTTGAATTGTAAATTGTCAGTCCGCATGACACGCGATGCTGCTTCCTAACGCTGTAATCTAAACATCGGCTCTCAAGATTTCCCACTGGCCTCCTATCCAAGTCTTTCCCCAGTCCGATCCTGCATAGCAGTGTTGTCCAAACTTGGCCACTTTAAGATGAGTGGACTTCAACTCCCAGAATTCCCCAGCCAGCCATGCTGGGAACTGAAGTCCACGCACCTTAAAAATCGCTGAGGGTGAGAAATGCTGTGCTGGTAGGCTATTGTCAGGTCATTTCTTCCCAAGACATTTCCTTCCAAGCAAAAATGGCTCATCCTTTATTATTTTTAACCAGGCTGTGAAAAGTTTATGATTCTAGTGGGTTTTCAATGATTTTTAGCAAGAATAAAGGTTTTGCTTTCATTCTGCCCGATTTAAGATCACTTAGGATTTCTTGTTCTTGTATGCATTAAGGCTCAACTGCTATTAATAAGCAAGTGATAAAATAGCTGTTTTTAAAAAATTTTGTACTCTTTCCTCGATTTCTACAAGATTCTCAGCCTTCACCATCAACACACAAACCACACCACACAAAATCACAAGCGAGTGAACATTTTAGCTTATCCTGCTATGCTATTCATATGCATATTCATATCCTGCTATGCTATTCATATCATGAATATGCTATTCATCTAATGTGAATTGTTTGTAGTTCAGGGAATAATAGCAATCCAGACAATTGACTGAATTACCAGATAATCAGATAACCATGGATCTGTATGCTGCAAAAACAGCCACAGAGGACATCTCTGCTAGTAGAGGAAGTAATCAATGTGGTGATGTTCACACATGATTATGCAGTTAAATATCCATACTTCGCTCAATTTCCTGGATTCACAGAATACACTATTAATCCACCACACAAGCTGGGTTTCACTGCAGTCCAGACTAAAATGTGGTTGACTACCTTGTAGCGGAATAATTTTATCAATACGACCAAGCTAGCCTGCCTTATGAGTCTTGCACACCGAGAGATAATCAGAGGAATGTGGGACACAGATGTCACCGTACAAAAAATTCATTCTCTGTCAACGAAGGACAGAATCTTCTTTACCGTGGAGTCCTTGGGGTTCTCTGAGCTTGGTACTTTTCTTGCAAATGTTTCATTGCTCGGCTAGGTAACATCACTGAAGATGTTACCTAGCTGGGTAATGAAACATTTGCAAGAAAAGTACCAAGCTCAGAAAACCCCAAGGACCTCACAGTTCAACCCTGAGCTACACATATTCACCTCTACTGGTATCTTCTTTACCATCAGAGATGTGTATCCTGCTAGATTGTCAAATGCAATGCTCACCAGCTTAAGAAAAATGTATTTACAATTCCCATTTTTCAGTGCACCTTTCAAATAACTGCATTGTGGGAACTGACCTTAACAACGCAGGATTAGGGAGCGTTCAGCATTATGATGCTTTGCTCATCGCTGTCAATGTTACCCCTCCCGCTGGGAAAAAAATCATAGATCATACTAATAAAGAAGATGGATATGGGTTTCTTTTCCATATTAAAACACCACAGCATGCTGCGGAATAGTTAAGATGCTACACTAGAATGGGAGAGAACCAGATTCAAATGCATCTACAGTTCGGGGAACTAAAGGTATTACTTTGGACCAGTCGCTATTTCTGAACCTGGTCATAAGGTTGTTGTTATGGCAAACAATTATATGGCATTTTGAGCTCCTAAAAGGTGAGATATACATTGAATAAATCAATGTATATTAAAGTAGTTTCCTTTTCCTTTAAATTTAACTGATGTTGGTTTTTACACTGAATAGGAGGTAGCAGACGCAAATAAGGTTAAACCCTGGGAACAATCACAAAGCAGAAAAAACAGATCCTGGCTAAGCAGGAAGAAATCACTGCTGAATGCAATGCCTTGTGATTAATTCATGGATATGAGGGGTGGCGAGGAAGAGACCCTGTAACTCAATATTTTTTTTTAAATATATATTTTTTAGCATTTATGTTCTATAGCAAGAAAAGTCCTATTATGGGAGCACAGAGTCTTTTGAACCTGCAAACAATTATCTCATGGGCTCAAAGAAGAATATGAAGATACAGACTTACCTTTACACTAAGGTAGACCCCCGGTCTATGCAGCCCCTAGTTTTGAATTTGATCAGCAGCTGCTCTGACATGCCCTACCTCACACATAAGAGGGCCACCATGTCTGAGCACCTGAATTGGTTCATACAAACCACCACGTTGTGATTTAAGGCTACCTGAACGAGCCTTGTATTTTCCTTTCTCTCTCTTCTGTGCTTCAATGTCTTCTGTCACTTCTGATTTAGCAGCAAATTAGTTTCCCAGCTGGTTGGAAATGGAAACAATGGTTTGCCATTAAATCGGACATGAGAGAGGGAATCACAGCACAGAAGGCAAAAGAGCGAGCTTAGGAGGAGGAGACCCACGGACCATCAGCAAATCAGAAGAGGGTTATGGAATAGCCAAGAAACAAATGCTGAAATCTTAAAAGAAAAAATTTAAAAACCAGGTATCTTTAAGGAATTTTATACGACAATAAAAATACAAATAAAGTGTGTCCATCACAATGAATAAGTAAAGGCCATTCAAGAATTATTTCCAGTTTGCTAGAAAAGATGCCACGTTCCCTCTTCCTCAGCTTTCAACATGCAGCTGAAAATTGCGAAATGCCAGACGTGTCCAGGTTTGGCCTTCAGGCAAAAAAACCCCAATCAGACTTGTTCTGCAAGGTCCAAGACTCGGAATTTGTCCAGGTTATAGAAACACGCCTTCACCACTCGTCCTCCAAAGTATCTTCCGTTCAGGTCAACAACCGCTGGAACCCAAGCAAAATATAAGCATTAGCCACATTGCCAGGTAAGAAAATATTGGGGGACAGGACCCCACTGAGTTAAGGCTTTTAAATTAGGGTAAGCAGAATGCCCAATTGGGTCAGAACAGGGTAACAGATGGTTCCTGCAACCACCATAAACTAGGACGGTATTTAAATGAGGAAGGATGAAACATGGATTCTCAGCTCCTTTCCCCAATCAATTAAGAAAGTGGGGTGGGGAGGGGGGGGAGAGATTAGCATCATGCAAAGCAGCAATGAGGACAAAGCCTATCAGGGTGAAAGATAAAAACTAGCTACAATTGGTGGGTTCATACGCAAAGCAGTGGGTGAATATCCCTCTCAGCACCCATCTGTCCAACTGAAATTCGCTGGAAGCAGTGAAGTGGTTATTAGATTATTTACCTTTAATTGCAGACTCTACTCTTTCAAACTCTAAAAATATTCTCACAGCTTCATCATCAGGAGCACCAGGAATCTGAATCAAAGACAGCAATTACAAAGATCAGGGCCTTTACAGTACAACATAAATACGTTACGAGGCTCTAGAGCAATGTTACTCAACCTTGGCCATTTTCAGATGTGTGGACTTCAACTCCCAGAACTCCCCAGCCAGCATGCTAGCTGGGGAGTTCTGGGAGTTGAAGTCCACACATCTGAAAATGGCCAAGGTCGAGAAACACTGCTCTAGACTTAAAGGCGCACACACACAAAAAAGTATATGCTGCCTGACTCCCAGCAACTCTGGGTGATTTATGATTTTATTTTTCATTATAATTTATGGTTAGGAACCCATCAGAAGCATGACTGCTGAAGTAACAAGTAGGAACTCAGGGGGCGGGGGGAGACAGAGAAAACCTAATACTTTTAAATACCCCAAAGAGTTACAACAATTCTTTGGGTCAGCTATAATTAAATCACTGTTTCAGTTGAGATCCTGAAGCAATTTGATCTGAACTGTTGCTTTATGTCAGATGTTCTGGCCAGACTGCTGAAGCAGATCAGTCCAATTCAGAAATCCAATTTGGTTCAGGAAAAAAAGTCTTTCTGGAAATCCTCAACGTCATAGAATCAATGGACTGATTTGGAAGTAACTGCTTTGATCTGATAATTGGCATGTGTTTTTGAAATCCAATTTGAAAACTCAGCCAGCCCTCATTTGAATTCAATTTCTGGGCAGACCTCTTTAGATGCAATGAACTCTGTCCATCTTCTTGGATACAGATGGCCTGAACAATTTCTCAGCAGTCGTATCATCTGAGATTCTGGCCAACCCAGATTGCCTGCTTGATGAGTTTTGACCCACTAACATCAGATATATAAAACTGGAGCAATTGTAGATAGCCTAATATTAAAACCTGAGCTAAATGCCAGACAGATGCAGACTAGATGATGCCCAGCTAGGTCAGGACTGGGCTAATGTGAGGATGAGGTGAGAAATGATCAAGTTAGCAAGCAACTGAAAGTGATGGAAACTCTGTGCCAAAACTGGGTACCCAATCAAAAGAACTTTTAATCCAGAATATTGTACTGCATATTTAAAAGAGATCCCTTGAGGTCAGAGCTCAATTTTGTGGGATAAAGGCTTTGTGCTACTTGATGAAATAGACCAAGAAAAGACATTCTTTGAGTGGAAGGAAATTACTTCCCAGATTTTAAAATTGGAGAGGGCAATTTGGGATCTCTCCCAAGTGCTAGGCCAGAATGCTAGATGAGCCCAAGATAGGTGTGATTGGCGCATTGAATTATATAGTGCCTGGGTTTATTGCACAATGATTATTTTAACTCTGCTTCTTCTGGTAGAAGAATTTGTAGAGGATTATACTGTTTTTCTTATTTGCTGTTAGCCTCCCAGAATTCATATGCTAAAAGGGGTGGCCGTACAGATCTTCCAAATAAAATAAAATAAAATAAAATAAAATAAAATAAAATAAAATAAAATAAAATAAAATAAAATAAAATAAAATAAAATAAATAAAGCAGTATATAGGTGTGCCATCTTGGAGTACATTTCTAGAGATTTCCTCTTGCCATTCCATATGCCCAATATTTCAGGTTTGAAACCTGTAACCTCCATCAAAGATCTACTTTTAAACATATTTTTGCACTGATGTATTTTAAATCTGCTTAAAAAAAAAAAGGAATAATTTGTGGGAGGAAAGGATGCTGGTCAGTACCTCAAAAATTACACACTTCCCAACTTTGCCATATTTTTCACATTCTTCTTTTGTTTCGCCTTCAAGGTCTTCGTCAACCTCCCCAGCTCCAACCATATTCTACAACAAAAAATAGACCGTAAGTTTGAAATGCAAATTTTGCTCCTTTGCTCCCAGTTCCCAATAGTTTTTCTTTAAATGGTAAGAGATTTTTCTCACAAATGTTTATTTACCAAACTATTTCTATCCCACTGCAATCAGAAAGATCCTTGGCAGCTTAGAGAGAATAAATATTTGCCACTGCAGAATGTCCCGTCACATCCTTTCTAATCATTTTAATGTCACTTCCTCCAACTAAGCAAGTCATCTAAACTAAAAAGCCAGCCTTAATACCAACCCAAACCTTAGAATCATCAATCCAGGACGGCTGATGAATCAAAACATGTGAAACTCACCCGCAGTAAGACCACTTTGGTTGGGCATTTCAGTATTTCTGTTAAAGGGTTTGAATCTGACTTCTTGGATGCATCTGCTATTCCAAAGAGAAAAAAAGTGGTAACAGTTTCATATTAAATGCAGTATTGTTTAATAATCTCATGCTAGATGATCAAAGGGTGATAATCAGAGGCTATCTGTGTTCCCAAAGAAATCTCGAGTACAAATGGTTTTTTCGGTCTTTAAAAACTGAACGTTCAGAATGACGAAGATGTTCTAAAACCATTTTTATACAAACACACATACACACCATTACAACCAAAGTAAGTACAGTCTTTGTTGTTCATTTCATTAAAAAGTAAACGTTTACACAAACCATGTTATGTTTAACTATAATTGCAAAGTTATTTTAAAAAACCATTTAACACCTCTTCAGTGATAAACTGTCTGTATTTTATCTGAGATTTTCCCTTCCCGGGAGTTAACGTCAATACATAAAAGCATAATGCAGGGCAGAATACAAGATGAAAAGCCATCTATTTCTTGTAATCCCTCATGTCCTTAAGAGATGGGAATATATATGACAAAACACATCAAGCTGAAATTATATAACCCAATTAGCATTCGTTAGAGCTTAGCAGCACTGAAAAGCCATTGTAAACAATCAGGGATCCAGATTATTTCCTCCTCCCATGAAAACACGAACTGCAGAAAGAGATCGTTCATCTGCTCAACAGACTTGGGAATTGCCCCAAATTCCATGGCTGCTGTTCTCTTGGCAGGCACTAAGTGGCGCCTTGGCCTGACAACTTTCTTTTCTCGTGGTGAAGCTGGCAACGTTCTGGTTTGTCAAGCCAAAAGATTTACGGCTTCCATAGCGGCCGGAGGGATAATCCAAAATCCACAGACAGAACTTTCAATTAACACAACCTGTACAAAAGGGCTTTAGCAGATAAATCTTGCTTAAACCTGTTGCAGGTGAACACGAAGAGATTTTAAGACTGATTCAAGCAAAGGAAAGCAATGGAGCTGTTAATGATTAAATGGCCCAGATCTGTCAGCACTCTGCATCTAATCCATATGGCAACTACCTTACAATGACACTTGCAGACATTGTTGTAGAAAGACACCCTCAGACAACCCCACTTAACCCCACAAGGCCTCCCCAACTTACCTTTATCAGCAGCATCACCCACAATGATTTTGCCGCCCCTCTTGCTGGTTTTCTCTACCGACAGGGCAGTGCTCAAGCCCTGTTCGTGCTTCCCCAGACCCTGGCCCTCTCGGAAGCCGTATTTCTGCATGATCTTGTGCGCCACCGTGCCTCTGAAGACAGAAGGGAGAATGAGCTGACCATGGGCAATCAAGGGATGTGGGCATGTGAGACGGTTCTCTGAAGTATTAAAAGCTGAACTGGCAACTAGCATGCCATCACCTTATTTCTAAATAACAGGGGAAATAAATTAGCACAACCATTGCTTTTCTGAAATACCACGAACGGGTTAAACTTCACTAAACGCGGGACAGCAGACAAACTGGATCACCCCTAATAAAGACAACCTAAAGAGAAATTTTAGGTTGAGAAGTAGTGAGCAAGTTTACATAGCGCTTCTCATACTGCATAGGTTACTCTCCAAGCCAGACTTGGCCACGCAGATCTTCAATGGCCTCTCCGTGAAGAGTCCCAACCCTTTCTCTCACGTTGCAGTTTCCCCAGACTGGCCATTTAATTCCATATAATTCAGTGCTCTTCCGTGCAAAAACACTCCTGGTTCACACAGAACTAGTATGTAAAGGAAGACAAACTCAAAACCTTGTCATGTATAAACCGACTTTCTACATAGAGATTTTTTTTTTGTATTGTGTAAAGATAGAAGGCTTGGAAGCTAAGCAGGCTTGGACTTGGCTAGGACTGAGATGGGAGACCACTAAGAAATGCCAGGCAATGCTATAAATTGGGAAATTAATTCCACGAAATTATCAAGTGTCGAGCCCAACTTGAAAGAGACCTTGAAGAGAGAAAGCAAACGTAAACTTTTAAAATGTGACATCTCCTCTTCATTTTGCTGCTAGTCTCACTTTCCTTTTCCACATCAGCCCAGGTTGCAATCTCCATCTCTGGGCTCAGCAGCTGCTACTTGATCTCCTGCAGAATTAGCCATGATCTCAACTGAAATGAGGGCAAATGCAAGGAAGGCAGACATACATGTGGGCTAACTATGCTGAACCACCATACTTTTAATGGCCTGAGAGCAGCACTGATTACATCGGCAAGCTTATGGATCTTAGCCCAATTTCTTGCCCAAAACATTGCCTCAGACAGCAGTAGGCCAAACCGTTGTTGACAGAAAGCACTTCCAAACTTGTAACTTAACACAATCCCCCTGACGCCAACGGGCCTTGAGAATCCAACTACCCCCAAGAGACTCCCAATGCCCTAGCGCTCTTCGCCACTGCCCCCTAGTGGTCTTTTGCAGGACGCTTCACCAGCGCTCACCCCATGTTTGCCAGAAAGGAATTGCTGGGCCCGGTTGGGGAACGAGGTCTCTCGGGCTCATCGTACATCGGGGGAGGAATGGCAGCCTTGGAAGACGAACCACGAGGCCTTGACTCTTCTTCGTATGGAAACGAGGATACAGCTGGAAAAGAAGGCAGGATAATTTACCATCAAGGCAAAAACCCGTAGGCATGGATTTCTATGCTTTACCTGACCTTGAAAATAGCAGGTGATGTTTTATTTAAGGCCCTCCATCAATGCCCTGTTAATGAGACAGAATCCCTTTATCTAATTAGTCACAGCATCCCTTCTTTCCTCCTATCTGCCTCATGGCGGACATGCTCTTTGCAAGCTGACGAAGCATCTCTCAAGAGCTATTAAACGCAAGGTAGCATTTAAAAGCTGCTTCTGGATCCCACTGCCTTCCACCTGTTCCTCCCATTACCAAATCTGCAGGTATCTTTCACGCTTCCTTTTCAGACTGAGATTATTAATCCCAGAGTAGTTCAGAACTAAAGATCCCTTTCAGGCATTCCTGCAGTCATAAATCTCTATTTATGAGACACTGTAATTTGCCTATTCATATGCTGAATATCAATACATCAATCTACCGCAGATGTCCAAAGCAATTGAGTGCTTTGGGAAACAGATCCTTAAAGTCAGAAATTTCAACAGCAGCAGCTTTTACTAATTTGAAGAAAAACGATCTAGGTGCGTACGTTCTTTATCCTTCTCAACCAAAGAAGTAGGTGGTGCGATCGCAGCTCCTCCCATGCCTGTATAAGAAAAAAAAAAATTACAGTCATCTATGAAAGCTATTCCATAATAAATGTGTTCATCTTCAAAGTGCCACAATTCTTCGTTGCTTTTTCTGCTGCAAAGTTTGTTGCCTTAGAAGTCTGGCTGGTTAGAATAACGAGAATTTCTTCTGCATACATTCGGATCGCTCAAAGATTAACAGGTCTATGATCAATGCCCAAGCAGGTTCCTAGAATAATCGACTTTCCCCAGTGTTCACCCTGGTTTGAATTATGGTACTTCTCATGACTGCCTCAAATGGGCCATAATGCTTTTGGCTGAAAAAGGACGTTTTTGGAACAGATTATCTCTGATGCAAGCAGAGTGGGGAAGCCAGTTTTCCGGTTCCCTCCCGCGCTCCTTAGCTGGTGCACTGCAGCACTGCTGATGTAGTCAGACAAACCCTACTGTAAACAAGCAGGCACTAAGTAAAAATTGGGGCAGGAGTGAGAGGTGCCAGGTTTATGGAAAAGGGGGAACGCCATCTACATTCACTTGAGACGACATAGGAGGACAATGTACAGTAGCCAAAAATCAGGAGAAGCCTGGTAGCATGTTTTCTAACAAATTTTATTAAAAGGCAGAAGCCTTTTGCAACATAAGTTGCAGGTCACGAAAGCCTTTTAAATAAAATGTATTTTTCGGAGAAGATGCTACCAGACACCTTCTGATTGCTTGAGACAAGAGGGTTTGATCCATGCACGTTTGGTAACAACTAAGAGAATTCCTCACTTCGTTTCCGCCTCTCCCTTTCATAATCTTCATCTTCATCCGAATCTGGATCTGGCCGTCTGGAAAATCCACTTGCCTCGTGTCTGTCTTTGCGCCTCCTTGAAATTAAAACAGAAATTAAGATGATAATCCTCCTCAAAGGAAATCTAGACAGTAAGAACAAATCCAAACACTGGTTAAATTCTTAGTGAACTCTGCTTTTATTCCTTTCCTTTCCAGAATCTACCTTTATACCATTTATTCCAATGTGTTTCAGATGACTCAAATGAACAACAGAACAATAACCTTATAAACTTTTCCACTAGCCATTCGTAAAAATTAGATGAAATGCAGTTCTAATCACAAAAATTATTTTATACACAAAATTTAATTCTACTTACATCCTTAGTTACAGATAAAGTTTTTATACATATACTACACACAACTCTGCTTTCAGACTTCCAGAAGAAGTATGGTGAGCTGAAGACAGTTCTGCAAAAGCGGAGCCAACCACTCCAGTAAAGATCAAAGAACGAGTAGACCAGTTCTTCAGAACCTCCCCAGATAAGGAGAGGATGGGAGATTGCCCATGCGTGCTCTGGATGGCTGCTCCTCATGAGGAGACCACAGGACAGTGGTTTTTCGCAGGTTTGAGCACCGGGAGACGACAGGATTAGCCCTCTTACTCACAACTGTGGTGGAGACTTTTAATGGACACTAGGTTCGCAAACCTCACTTTCTAATCACTTCCGGAAATTGCTTAATAGCTACTTCTAAGCTATTGGAGACCTTCGGACCAACAAGTTTGAAAATGCCAGTTGAGTCTGCCTTCAATCTTGAACGAAAGAAAATTTTAATCATAAGCCTAAGAATTTAAAGAACCTGGAATAAATAGCAAAAAGCTAAATAAGATTTTGATCTTAGAAAGTTATAAATGGACTTTATAAGGGTCCAGATAAAATTGGAATATTGAAACTTCTACAATAAGCTTTTGGAATTAATTATGAAATACAAACAGCATCTTGTGGGAAATAGATACTGTTTTGGTTTTTACACGATATAACATAGATAAGCAATTTCATGATTTCAGAAACTGGACACTAGAGGGGACTAAAGATTTTAGGTAGAGGAAAGATATACAGGCCTGTAAAATGATGCAAAATGTTATGACAATAAAAATATTGAAGGAGACTTTTGAAGAATGAAATCAGAAAATAATAGCCACAATATCAACCATGTCAGTAATGATGACTGCTTCTATGGATAGACTATGTCCAAAAGATGTTATTGAAGAAATGTAAGATGTAGAACAAATTTTATCTGACAAGACAAAGATGGTATTGAAAGTGGATTTACAACTGACAGACCAAGAGAATGATTTAGAAAAGGATGTTTCATTGCATCTACAATAAATGTTTTGACCCATGTTTTTCCAATGCAGGTTTATCATTTTCCATGCACAGAATTATAAAACATAAATCTTTTCATTCTGAAGACGCATCCATTTTCGTTTGCAATTTTGGCATAATATGCCATCTATTTAATCCAATCCAATCTAATCTATTTGATGGAATAAACATTCTTGTTTCTGGAGAAGCACTTCTGTCCTCCAGCTGATCCCCCACAAGTCTCATGAACCTAGAAACCCTCTCTCCTAATTTATTGCATACTGATCTCAAAATGTCCAGGAACATTAATCTGAAAGATACAAAATTACATGCGTTGATGTCCAACTCCTACAGAAAAATCACACCTGAAAAGCAGTAACGCCCCAAGATAACGATATTTATTTATTTATTTATTTATTTATTTATTTATTTATTTAAAAGAACAGCACTGTATTTCCCTTCAAATCCAAGTTCTTCCATTCAGGTAAATAACTGGATCACAAACTGGAGGAGATAAGGGCAAGGGGAAACATTACAGTACAAGTGCCCTGTTTTCCCAGCTCCCAGAGTTCCTGCTACTGGCTTGCTTCCTCAGCAAGTGAGGACTTCAGGGCAATCAAAACCCTAACCTTAAGTGGAAGGGCATACAGTCCTGATTACTCACTTCTCTCTTTCTTCAATCTCTTTCTGCCTCTCCAGCTCGCGTTGCCTCTGTCGTTCTTCTCGCTGGCGTTTTACTACTTTCTCATAATCATTTGGGAACATCGGATCATACTCGTCAGCTAAAGGAATCAATACATCTCCTGCTGAAAAGCCACTGGGGACAGGGTCCTGGGATAAAACATGGAAGACACAACAATAAAAACAATCTGATGCAGTTCTTGCCAAAAGAAGGTGCTCCACGTATTTGCCAGAATAAGATAGAAACTGTGTTCAACTGCTCTGCAGAAAAGCACTGAGAATGGGCTAGCTGTGCACCAATGGCTCAAAGTAATCGTTTTACTTTATAATATTCCTGTTTACGTGGGGACAGTTTTTCATCTTCATGGCATTTGCCAGGTTTTTTTTCCTGGATTCATTTCAAGGCACTAGTTCTCACCTACGAAACATGAAAGGCTTAGGCGAATGTTCTTTTGCAAAGCACCCCTATGAGCTTTCTGTATGAAGCAGGAGCCTACGCCCTTTGTACTTTCATTTGGGACCTATGTGCAATTTTTTTTTCACAAGTGTGTTAATGTAGAACCCTTAGCAGACAGGCAGGACAACACCGCCAGATGTTCAAATCTTGCAAGCATTAGGATCCTTAAAACTTAAATTGCGAAATGATATTTCCTTTTTGGTGGCTGCATGCAAGTTCTTGATTGTTTCCTTTTTTAACTGTTGAAATACTGTTAATGTTGCTGTTCCCCAGCTTGCCTGTTTTGTGGAAACCAATGCAGACATTTCACAAAGAAAGCCAACTAGCAAATATCCTCAGATATTAACGATGGAATCAACGTATTCTCTCTCAAAATACTATTCTGGTGCAGTTACCTTTGCTACGAGGAACAATTTCAGAAGCAATCATGGAACAGTGCTGTATCCTACGTTTACCCTGAGATTAATATTCGGGCTCTGGGTGTGTGGTTGAGCCCATATCATGATTATGTTACTTGCTGTGTTGGGTTTTTATCTTGGCTGCCGTAAATGTTATTTATTGATTTATTATGTTTTTATTTTGTTTTTTAATCATTGTGAGCTGCCCAGAATCACGTATTTGAGATGGGTGGCTACGTGAGTTGAGTAACAAATAAATATTAATTTTATAATTTATAAGGAAGCATTCGTTCCTTATATCTCAACCCCTTAAGGGTCTAGACCAGTGTTTCTCAACCTCAACAACTTTAAGATGTGTGGACTTCAACTCCCAGTTGGGGAATTCTGGGAGTTGAAGTCCACACATCTTAAAGTTGTTGAGGTTGAGAAACACCGGTCTAGACACATTCACACAGCTCACCGTCGTTTTAAAGCACAATACCGTATCAAACGACGTATTCACTTAAAACTCAAGAGGAAATAAAAATAGGATAGATGAAAAGCCTGTTGGAATACAAACGCCAAATCATACCCAGAAGCCCACGGGCACATGGGCAAGGAGTTCTAAAGGCTTATAATCAACAGACAGGAAAAGTTATCTGTCTTTTCACTCTAGCTGGGCCTGATGAGAGGCGTTTTGCTGACGAGGGAAGTTACCCTCGAAGGGCTGAGGGCTTCTCACTCTGGAGACTGCTGGTCTGTTTGAGAAGCCCAATCTTACCTTCAACCCAGCTGCCACATGGGGTGGGGTGTCTACGATCTGGCGCTCATCAGAAGCGCTGCCTCGTTTCAGGTCAATGACAGGAGCAAGGACTGTGCTTTGTTTCGTCCTCTGACTCTAAAATTAAAAACGCCAAAAAATTAAAACATACATTTCACCCAGCTTCAAGAACTCTGTTCCATGAGCTGTCCCACATCTGTGTTTTTGTTCCTCCTGTTACAACCTGAGGTTATACAGGGCAGCATTTTAGAAAACCTCTTACACAGCTAGAATGCTTCGACTACAATTCCTATCACTGCCGTTCAGCACAGACATTGGAGATGGGAAGTGTAGTCCAAAGGATCTACTGCTGAATCGTCAAGAGGACAATGCGTGCTTTTAAGCAAATGCCATCAGAAGAAAGGCAATTTGATTAAAACATGTATATTTTATTGTATACTGTACACTCATAAAGCTACCTAAATAAAGGCTTTATTGCTAAAGGATTAACGTTGTGGATGCTGTGAGATGACTGTGTACTTCTCAAGATTGATTTTCATATAACGGAAGTCAAACAAAGCTGATGAAATCTGCGAATTGTAGTACACGGTTCTCCCCCGAGATGTTGCAGTTATAATTCACATATAATTCACAGGATCCGGAGAACCAAACACTGGTGCAAGAGATTCCTTTCGGCTATGAATGCTGAGAATAAAACAGAAACTCTCCAGCTTCTGGAAGGCAGTGCTCTAGGTAAATGTTAAAACATCCAGTGCTCAGCCTGGGCTCTCAACCAATGGCTAGGCGTACTTATTTCAACAGGTGCAAGACAGAAGAAGATGCGCTTTTAGAATTAGAGAGCTAGTACCGTTGCAGAATGGCTTCGTATTGAGGCCTTGGCACAGATGTTTAGCAGGCCTTGGAACAACAATGGTTGTTTTAAACATGCAAGTAATGAACTAGCCCAGGTAAATACAGCCAGAGCTTAAGGAAACTTCAGAAATCCTGGTAAGTTTATTTTTTATTGATCAGTGTCAAAGGATTGGAGGTAAGATCCATGAGAAGTTAACTTACTTGCTAAATTAAGCATTTTATTTAGCAGTATGCTATCTAGGCACCAACAGGTTTTTTTTTAAAAAAAAGCATTTTTCTCCAGACTTTTATTGTACCTTTGCTTGAGTCAGAGCGGCTTTCTTCACCTGCAGCTGAGACTGCAGAAGTTTGAAATTTTTGGACCAGCCTTCTGTTTTGGAATCACTGGTTTCTACTCCCAGATCATCATAGAGGGACATTTTTTCTCTGGTTCAAAACAAGGAAACAGAAAAAATAAATGTTTTTGCTTTCTATAGGACATTCTTTTTTTATCATATTTTTTATTTAAATATTTTATCTTAACAAGTTTTACAAAAAAAGAAATAGAAAAAAATGCAAAAGGAAAGAAATACATGAAAAACTACAAAACAAACGAAACACAGTAAAGGGGAAAACAATCTGCCTATATATCACCTCATAGTCAAGCAGATGTCTAAATCTAAATCTAAAATGTCAAGCACATTTCTAAATCTACCTCAGAACATTCCAAACAACAAAATCTATGCCACAGAAAAACAGTCATTTTCTGCTTAGCAGAACATCACGTTACAATAGTTAGTACTAAGCCCTATTCTTACATGAACTAACTATAATAAAACTGTCAATGCCATGTAGAACACCTTGGAAGAAGTGAGATTTATAAACTTCTTTATTTATATCGAATTAAAAACATCCAAAATTGTAACGGATTAGATAGATTCAGGACAAAAAGATGAAAGGATATTTCCCCCCCCAAACACAGCATCTATACAATACAATACAATACAATTATAATAGTTTTTTTTGTATTTTATTGTATTACGAAAGGAAAAAAAATTATGATCTGTCTGTCTGTCTGTCTGTCTAAGGCTACTTTAAAAGGGTCCTACTGTAATTCAGTGTTTCTCAACGTTGGCAGGATTTAAGATGTGTGGACTTCAACTCCCAGAATTCCCCAGCCAGCATGCTTGAAGATGTAGACTTCAACTCCCAGCATGCTGGCTGGGGATTCAGGGAGTTCAAGTCCACATATGTAACTGATGGATCAAAGCAAGATTTTGCAGTGAGGCAGCCTTGCAGAGGGATTCACTTACTTATTTTACTCATATCCCACTTGTTAGTACATTTGGTCCCAAATCACTCCAAGGGTGGACCTGAACCTGGGTCTCCAAAGTCCCCCCCCCCAAAAGCCCCTCCTGAAGCCCAAAACTTAAAATTAAATTATTGGCAGCGCTTATGGTTCAGCCAAAGGGTTCTGCTGCTCTGAATCTCCTTTTGGGGGGCTCTTTCATTTGGCTCTCAAGGCCAGGAAAAATAAAAACACTCGAAACCCGGAATCTTTTTCAGCCCAATTTTCTAAAGGCCATGCCCTGCGAGTCAGGGCTCCTGCAACCCCGCAGTCACAGACTAGGATGGAGGGACTGGGGGCGGTTGTCAGAGACGGCCCTCTGCACATGCTCAGGAACTCGCTTGTTCGCCCGGGCGGGCGAGAGTGACGAGCAAAAACGGGTCTTACTTCTGATGAGGGGGGAATTCCTGCCACAAGGGGCTGCAATAGACCCCCGAATAATCCTTCCCGCAAAACGAGCCCCTCAGCTCTTCTTTTCGCTCTTCATTTTATCATTCAGACCTTTGAGGGCGACCCTCCTAACACCAGGACTCGCGCGGGCTCAGTTAAAACGACCTCCGGCCCTCCCTCGCTTTCCCCCAGCAAAGGAGTTTTTCTTCTTACCCTTCTGCCGGGGCCGCAAGCCGGGGCCTCGCGTAGGGCCCGGGGCCGAAAAGAGGGCCTCTTCGTCGGCCAAGCGAAGTTCCGCGTCACGGGCAACGCAAACCAATCAGGCTCCTCCTCCTTCTCAGCGCGCGCCCCGGAAGCGGCTTCGTTTCTCTTGGCTGCCGCCGACAGAGGCCGCCTCTGCGCATACTCCGTGGTGACCACGGTGGGGGGGGTGGAGCCAGGATTCGCCCTCCGCTTTGGGGCAGAGCTACGCCAACTCCGTCGGCACCAGCGATGCGTAAATGGCGGAGGAAAGACGTTCTTTTACGCTCTCATCGCAAGTCGAAAGGTGAAGGCCTTTACGGCCCGATCTGTGTTACGCAAATGGCGTAGGTGAAAAATGTCGAAAAAGGGAGCGATGTGTTTTTGGATCTGTGCACGCGACACACTTAAGCAGTTAATGTCCGAGTGATTGTATGTGCATGACGTGCAAGGGTGTTTTTTTTTTTTGTGACTTGGTACTGTATTTTGCACCAGCCAAGTACAAAAGCGTTGTAAACCATAGTGAAAAACTAGATTGCTTCTGAAACTAGATTAACAATGCTGTGTGTGTGCAGTCATTGTTTGCATTTTAACCTTTTTTAAAAACTTCACTGCTGACCTCGCTCGGCACCTACCTGCCAGTTTCCTAAGCTGGAAGAAACTCGGATGATTTTAAAAAATAACCGAGAAAAGCAAAATATCCTCTGGTGGAATGCACAACAACTGCATGCACGTTGATGACAAGCAGCAAAAGGCCTCTAACCAAAAGAAAAGAAGTCCAGAGTCCAGGACTCAACCTCCAGGTAATTCCACCTGGATGACTGAGAATCTTCATCAACATATTGCCATGCACGTTGGGGAAGGAACCCTGAAGTTGGTGCGGAAATTTGCAAAGAGAGCAAGGAAAGTGGCAGGCTACAGAAACCACCCACTCTTCAACGTCCGATGCGGACAACAGAGCCTCATCCCAGCTAGCCTACGCCTGCGAGCCCCTGTCAAGGGTCACAGAGCAGACAAAACCCCACAGAAGGCACAAGAACACCTTCTTAAGGAAAGGATAAGGCAGGTCCACTTCACCATTGGCGCCCTGCAACACCACGCTGATCACCTTCACCAGAAACTAACTGCCACCCTATCTAACCCAGTCCTGGACAGAGTATTTCAGTTGGTTAACAGAACACAACTAGCCCAGCACCACAAAGTGAAGGAGCGACAAACCAAGAAATCTGACATCCTTCTCTCCCGCAGCAAGCAGAAACAAAGAGCTGAAGAACTTGCTGGGAGGAACAACAGAGGACATAAAGAGCAAGTGGGTGAAGAACCTCTCAGGTGGGAAACTCTCCCAGCCAGAGAGAGATGTCCTAGCGAAAGGCCTCAACTTTGCCATCATCCCAAAATGTTCCTGTGGTGGAGTTCATCACGGCCACAGGATCTGCCATCTGCAACAACCACCTACCCACTGAAGAAGCAGAACAACTCCGGCTGAAAATCTCCGCAGTTGGAATCCACCCATCTTAAAGTTTGTGCCCTCATTCCCTGGACTTTGAGCTTGCACTGCACTGAACACTCCCTCTCCCGACTTGTTCGTGGCCTTCACCAGGCCTCCCCGACCCCCCGCAGCACCCCTGCACTCCTTACCTGGGACTCCTTCTGCTTCCCGCTTAACGACCTGCACGACTTGGGTTACAACAGCAACCTGGACTGCCTGGATTGCCCTTGATGCAGTCACGTGACATCGTGCTTTATGACCGCAACCTTAGCGACAGCAATCTCAGTCCCAGTTGCAGTCATAACTCGAGCACTATGTGTTTGAGTTATATGAGGAATTATATTTAGGGAATTGCATGTATCCAAGTGAAATATATTTGATTTTTTTCCTGAGAGATCTCATGGCTGAGCGCTGGGATGCAGTATAGGCATCTGGCAGGGAGGAAAAAAACCCCCTAAACTCTCTAGAAGAACTTACAAGCTGGCATGTAAGCATGTTAGAGGTAAGGTACATAGGTCAAAAAGGAAGAAAACTCAAAAGAGGGGTTTGTTTCAGGTTCTGTAGGAAGTGGTGCCAGTGAGATGCACCAGACCAGATGAAGATAGAGCAGAGAGGCAACCAGAGGAGCAAGGAGACCAGACGATCCGTGGCTGAGGAGCACAAAGGAACCCGGAAATGCTTGCAGCAGTTGAAAAAGAACCAAAGCAGTTCTGGTGTGGCATATGTTTCTTAGTGACCTGGTATGGTTGCAGCTGTGCTGGAGTGAGTCAACAAAAGGAGAGAAAAAGGGGAGAGGAAGCTCAATTCCAGCCTTGAAGTGGAGGTGTATTGTCACGAGGACAGGGCTGATGAGCCAACCCGACTGCTAGCCAGGGCAGTTGTAGAGAGAGATCGAGACAGCAGACCCATTGGTTCAGCCTGGTATATAAGGGTTGGGGACTCGTGCCCTGGAGGGGACACCCTTCTCCTCAGCTGCTGGGGGGACCTGCTGCCGGTCTGACCCCAAATTGGAGAGAGGAGAGGAGAGAACATGAGAATGACAAAGACGGTTGTAGAAGGGAGCGGCTGGAAAGAAAAGGTGAAAGTAAAGTTGCGTGCGTGTGCAGAGCAGTTGTTGGTTCCTGGTCACAGAGGGAGAAGAAAAGTCCACTGTGGCTTCTCTGAAGGAAAAGAAGCAAAGTCTCAGAGAGATGGTATCTTCCCCCAAGATGGGAAGAAAGGAGACAGCTGTCTTTGGCAAAGTCCTAGTCTCTGGGGAAAGACTGGGCAGAAGACGACTTCCACTAAAGGTTCTTCTCCCAATGGCAGGAGTAACTATGACTCTCTTAGTTACACAGCCTGGGCGCCTCCACGTGGCAACCGCTGGAGAAGGTGTGACATGGAGTTCACCTCCCATCACCTGAGCTAAGATGCAGGGGGCTTTTCTGCTGATTCCAAAGAAACAAGTAAAAAAACATCTTGATCCCCCAGACACTTGAGACAACAGCAGTGCTGACAGAAATGCAGAAAGCGTAGATGATCCTTCCAGCAGTACCACTACCGCTGGTTCCAGCTCCAATCAACTCCTACAGTATCCAGTTTCTATCTCAGCAGAGCCTAAACACTGCACAAATTCCACCGCCATCCCATGGAACTGAATGCTGAATGAGTAGAAGCCCTTCCATCTAAACAGCTGAACTGGTCTACGGAGGACAACAAGGCTCTACAGCATCTTGCAGAACACCTCTGGAGTGTCGGGATGCTAAAGAAGGGTGGAGGAGGAGGAGGAGGAGATGGAGATGAGGATCAGCTAAGTGGATCCAAGGAAAAGAGACAAGCAGCATTGAGCACGCTTGTTTGTAAATCCAGCCCGTTCCTTCCTTTTACTCTCCCTTGATAAACCCAGAAAGGGGGAGGAGTGAAGGAGGAAGAAGTTGAGGATTTAGGAGGATCGTTAGAAGAGAATCATTTTGTGAGATGGGAGATGACAAGTTAGATAGATAGATAGATAGATAGATAGATAGATAGATAGATAGATAGATAGAAAGATAGATAGATAGATAGATAGATAGATAGATAGATAGATAGATAGATAGATAGATAGATAGATAGATAGATAGATAAAAATAGCCTTTCGGAGAGAGACCAGGTGGAAGTCGAGAACTTGTAAATAGTTTTCCTGTATATAGTAAACAGGCATAAAAGCCACCACCGTCTTTTCTTCTCTACGTCAATTGCCGTTCTTCTAACACATCCAGTTCTAAAAGGACCCAGTCACACGTGACAGCTAGAAAAGGCAGCTTTGGACCGAGGAGTGTGGTGCAAAAGCCAGGTGGTTCACAAGCTGCAGTAGAGAGAGTTTGAGTAAAAGGGACGTAATCTCTTCCTTTTTCCCTTTTGTTAAACAGCCAGGCTAGCAAAGGAAAGCAGTTAGCATTCCAAGGCAACACTTTAGATCAGTGTTTTTCAACCTTGGCAACTTTAAGATGTGTGGACTTCAACTCCCAGAATTTCCCAGCCAGCTATGCTGGCTGGGGAATTCTGGGAGTTGAAGTCCACACATCTTAAAGTTGCTCCATAACTGGCTGGCAATGGAGTTTCAGTCTGCCTTTTCTCAGAGTGGAGTCCGAGTTAGCTCCAAAGTTCGTGGCCACCATGACAGTCATGGACCTGTCCCAGATCATCCAGAGCTTGATGTGTGACAGTGGTCATACTCTTGATCTATTCTTTCTGTTGAAGCAATAGCAGCGCGATCTGGAATTAGGGGAACTTTCTGTTGCTCCCCTGCCACGGTCAGATCATTCCTTGGAGTTGTCTAGTGCTGCCCGTCACTGCAGGGAGGCAGGACTTATTTGATCGGTCCACTCCAGGCAACTAATAGGCCCTGAAAGGTTTCAGAGGGAGTCCCTGATGGTCTGCTGCATGGTCTAGTGGAGGCCTGGAACGAGAGGGCAGTAGGACCCTTGATCAGATTGTGCCCTTGCAGCCTCTCTCCACCCATGGATCCCATCACTCCCCCTGGTTTATGGAAGAATGGAGGGAGATGAAGCAGATGAAAAGATGCTTAGAGCACCACTGGAGGTCACAAAGAGTGAACGCAACCAAGCACAGATTACAGCTGCTATGAAGGCCCACCTGGTAGTGGTAAGGCAATGAAGCTTCAGTACTTCATTGCCCCCGCTATGTCCACGGATAGCCACCTAGCAACTTAGTTTAAGGTGACTGAAGCCCTCCTGGGTAAGGGGGCCCAGGAGTTCATCTGCAGGGCCGCACAGAGGAATATGCAATGCACCTACCCCACAAAATCGCTCGGATTCACCCCCAGTTGGGACTCTAGCCTTGGTACATACCTGGCACATAGACTTGCCCTGTTATCTGAGTTGAGTTTGATCCTGTTGGGCCTGAGGAAGCAGGCAGGGTCCTCATGACTGAATTCAGCCAAAAGGAGACATGATCCGCACCGGTCAGATAGGTGCTCAAATCTTCCTCCTATCTTTTTTCAAAATACCAGTTTCAAAATAAATAAATAAATAGAGACAAAAAACCATACAATGAAGCAAAACTGTGTGTAAACTTAAAATAAAAAGTTAATAAAAAAAGAGAAACAAAATCTGTCTTATAAATTACATTTATCCACAGACATGTGCCCAACTCTGGGGAGCCCTGGGAACTCCACAATCTCGTATCTGTGTATTGAGCAAACTCAGCCAATTGTAGTTTATTCAATAAACCATTGTTAAACAAACATTTTTCTTTTCCCATCATGGCACCGAGGTGGACGCTTGCTTGTTAGGCTCATTTGTTTGAGGATTTTGAGGATGGTGTGGATGGTGTGTGGAGATATTCGGTGGTCCCGGCTGGTTTGGTGGGTGGTCAGTGGCATTGGTGCCAGTTGCCTGGGCCGGTGGGAGGAACAGGATAAGCGGCAGTGATGGCAGCAACAGCAGTAGAGATAGCCGACGCAGCGGCAGCAGATTGAGCGGCTGGAGGCTGGCGTGGTGCTTCCCTGTGCAGTTGCTGAGCGGGACTGTTGGGGACTGGTCTCTCCATTGAGGCGGCTCCCTGGTGAGTGGCAGCAGGCTGCAGGGCTCAGTGATGCTGCAGACCAGCTGTTCTTGCTTCAGCTGACGAGTGGCGTAGAATGGACTCACGAGGACCTAGCCCCTGCCCTCCTTCTTGGGTCTGCCTCCATAGAGACTACAAAGACAGACTGGGCTGGCACAGGATGAAGAAGTAGAGGTGGCTACGGGATCCTGGTGGTTGGAGTCCCCGGTGGAACTCAGGGTCCAGGCGGTTTGTGGCAGCGGGAGCAGGAGGAAGGCAGTGGACCTATGGGGGAGCGGCCTTGTGTCTTGCAGCTGCCATTCAAGCGGCCAGAGTAAAGTGTGTCAGGATGTTATGCTGGAGGAGAAATTTATCAGTGTAAATATGGTAGTGACAGGGCACAGCTAAGCTGCGTATGCAATCAACTCAACTCGCTCACTTGAAGGATGTGGCTACATGACACAACACAAATCACAGTATATAGCAAGGTGCACCATGGGTTATGGTGTGGCTGGTGGTTGGAGTTGTGGCTGGTAGGTTGGCGTACTGTAAGTTCTGTATAGATTGTACAGTAAAAGTCTGTGTACAGTTTTCTACAGACAGACTGTGGACTAGTTATTTTGCCACACTCACGGAGCACCACAATGCGGTGTCTACACTGATCCCCAACGAAGCAGCCATTTTGATGGATTCCCTTACAGGTGAGGAAAGACTTGGGACTGAAGCTGCTGGTGCCCAGACTTAGGATACTGAATGGACCAGGAGTTTTTTCCATGGTTTTGGTAGTTAGAGTGGGGGCTAGGTGTGGCTGGATCCTTTTTGCTCCTCTTGCACGAGAGATGGGGTTGAGGGTGCTGCTGCCCGGTCCCTTTGGGGGGTGTATGTGTGACTTCTCCGCTCTCTGGGTTCGAGTGGGGGACGGGTAGGTGAAGGGGTGAAACAGAAAGGTTTGGTTTTTGGGTATTGGAGAGTTTGGAAGGAAGGAAGGAAGGGAAGTTGGACGAGGTGTTCAGATGGAGGGTCTGCTTGGGCGGAGGCGCTGAGTATGTACCAGAAGCACCAAACCTGAGCAGAGCCTGCCTAGATCAGTGATGGTGAACCGATGACACGCCGTGACATTTTGGGTGAGACGCCAGCGTTCCCCAACACCCAGCAACTATTCTCCCTGTTTGAGTTACCAAATACAAATAATATGTCACCCTGCACTGCCCAAGAGCTTAAAGTGGATTCTCACCATCTGTATCTGCATGTGATCTGTCATCTTCAGAATTGTGATCGGTTGTGATGTGAAAGAGAGAGCAATTTGCAAAACATGATCGGAACATGGCAGCCACACAGTTCAGTTGTCTTCCAACCGCTGCACAGGGTGGTCGCGAGGGAAGCTCATTTTCAAGGTGTGAGCGCAGAAGATAACCTGCAACCGCAGACTCCAAAATGAGCACACTATCAACGTTCGGGTGAGATCACCTTTCGCATTTGTGTGGACAAAAAGTGTGAATTATTTTGTGCCAGTTCAACAACACTGCTGCAGAGGTAAGAAAAATGTTATTATCAATAAGCCATTGGTTAATCTTGAGAAAGTTGGCAACAAATTGTTGTCAAGACAGGTCGAATTGAAACCAATAGATAATTTACAATTTACATTCTGATGGGGTCCGGTTGTGAATGTATGAGGCGTTTTGCATAAACAAAAGCAAAGTCCTCCATAAATGAGCAAATAAACTACATGACGAATATGCTTAAGTTATTTGGCAATACACCTGTGGAGGAAAAATGTTCTTTCAATATTCGTCCTCCACGGGTTAAAGTTAAAGCAAAAACAACAGTCCTGGCCCATATAACTTACAGCCAACAACTTATTTTAATTTCATTAAGTTGTACCATTTATTGAATGTAAATGTGACACCATATGCATATAAGAATCGTAGTATTTGTTGATTAACTTGTAATTCCTCTGAAGGTGTCATGAATGGGGAATATGGTGGGAAAAAAGGTTGGATTTGTGAAACTGCTTATGGAAGCTCTTGGACATCCAGTTGTGCTGTTTCATTGCGTTATCCACCAGGAGGTGTTGTGTGCCAAGGCAGGATTCACAGAACTACATGATATAATGATAGTTATAACAAAAATAGTGACTTTAATAGCTGCTCAACCCCTTCACAAGCTAAAATTTTCTGCACTGTTGCAGGAAGTTGAATCAACTTACAGCGGACTACTGATGCACAACAATGTGAGGTGGTTGAGCCAAGGAAAAGTCCTCAAAAGATTTGTGGAGTGTTATGAAGAAATTAAAAGACGCTTGCTCCTTGGGAGGAAAGCTATGGCAAACCTAGATAGCATATTAAAAAGCAGAGACATCACCTTGCTGATGAAAATCCACATAGTCAAAGCTATGGTTTTTCCAGTAGTAATGTATGGCTGTGAGAGCTGGACCATAAAGAAGGCTGAGCACCAAAGAATTGATGCCTTTGAACTGTGGTGCTGGAGAAGACTCTTAAGAGTCCCCTGGATCAAATACGAATGAACTGAACTTAAAGTTATAAGGTTTTGGTAAAAGTGTTGGCATTATGTTTGGATACATAAAAGCCTTTGAAATCAAACTTCAAATTTTCAAACAAGATGTGGGGACTAAAACTTAAAAGTATTTTCCTCGACTAAAAAAATATTTTGAGGAGGTCAGCTTGGATGTGCAAAATGAGCCGGAGCCCTTGCATATAAAGCATCAGCACATTTTAAAGACAATAATCGATCAGTTTGGTGGAAGATTTAATCAATTCAGAAGCTTAGAACAGACAATTAAACTAATTAAGCATCCAGATGTAGTAATCTACATTACGATGGAATTAAATGATTTCCAATGGCTACACACTGAAGGATTAGAGCTGCAGTTAGCAGAGTTCCAGGCTAGCATCTGGACTCGTGTTTGTCGACCTGAGGTCTCAACTTGAGGATCTGGAAAGAAATCACCTGCAGAATGAAGAGTGCCACTATGAACAAGAAAAGTCGAATGCTTGGAACCGAATACCGGAAACTTTTAGCACCCTTAAAGATCTAGCAGTGGCTTTACTCACAATTTTTTCCTCTACGTACTTTTGCGAGACCTTATTCTCAGCGGTAAACCACCAGACAAAAGAAACTGACTGACAGATAAAGTTAGTGCTGCTTGCTTGGGCTTGAAGTGCATAAAGTACCTAGCCTCAATTTCAGACTTATCTATTAAAACTCAGCAACAAAAAAGTCATTAATTGATGTTAATCAGATCAAATGCAATGTGTTCCATATTTTTTTCAGTTCAATTCAAAATTACTATTAAAATATTTAAAGCCCTACGTGGCTTGAGGCCAGGCTATTTGAAGGACCACCTTTTCCTGGTTTCATCTGCCTGACCCACCAGATTGGGGAGACAGGGTATGTTATGGGTCCCCCCCCATTAAGGAAGTTCATCTAGCGGGACCAAAAAGAAGGGCCTTCTCCTTGGTGGCTCCCTCCCTGTGGAACATCATCCCTCCAGAGATAAGACTGGCCCCCACCTTGATGCTCTTCTGCAAGGCCCTGAAGACATGGTTTTGCCAGCAGGTCTGGGGATCCCAGGTTGATCCAGAGCCCATCAAATGGCTAGTGTAAATGTGTTGTTGCCAGGGGGATGGGGGGGGTGTTCTAGATCTGTAGTCACTGTGAGTGAGTTGGGCGGCCATATAAATTGCTTAAATAAAATAAAATAAATAAATAAATGGTAATTTTTAAGTGCGCTATTTTAAGCCCAATTATCAGTGTGCATATCATTTTCTCTATTGTAAGTCACTGATCTTCCTTTTACTTTTTCTCACTTTATACTTCTGCATAATTGCAGTTTTCCTCCTGTTATATTAAATTTGTCCCCCGCCCATCTCCCCCCAATGGGGGACTCTAGGCGGCTCACAACATGTTAAAACAATAAATATATAATTAAAACCTAACAATTCACATTCACAAAAATAAAAGGGAAAAAATCCAGGAGGCTGATGGTTCAAGGCAGCAATGCCAGGCCACTAAGGGACTAGCCAACCCCACAGTTGATGATCCCCCTCCTCGCCCCAGGCCAGATGGCACAGCCAGGCCTTCAGATCCCTCTGAAAGGCCAGGAGTGAGGGGGGTAATCTCACCCCCAGGGGCAAGATATTCCAAAGGGCGGGGGCTACCAAGAAGGCCCATCTTCTGGACCCCGCTAGTCGGAGTTAATATGCTGTATGAAACTGTTTTTTAATAATGAAACTGGTTTAATAATGAATCTGTTTTTTTCATTATTATTTTACCTGTGTCTAAGTGTTTTTTACTCCTATTTCACTTTTGTAATTATTTGACGTTTCCTTATGTAACACATAGCATCACATGTGGTTGGATTGTATTTTTAAAAAACAAATTAATACGTAAAGAATTGTTTCTCTTTTGTTCGGGGTACGCATGTGACATGCCAGCAGAGTCAAGCTAGGCATTTTCTGAATGTTTGACACACCGAACCCAAAAGGTTCACCATCACTGGTCTTGATCGTTAAGCTTGGATGCGGATGGTTCCCAGTGCCTTGGGGTTGGGAGGCTGTGGGGAGGGGAGCCAGATAAGGCGAGGGAAGAGATGGTAGTGCAGGGCATTAGAGTGGTGACGGACATGGGGAGGCATGGCGGGAGTCTGGACTCAGATCGAGTCTGAAGCTGAAAAGGCTGCTCCAGCTGAGCCTGTGGAATGTCAGCCTCAGGAAGGATAAAGCTAGGCATTACATGAGGCTGATCCATCACAGGCACTACCTGACAGCTGGAGAAGTCTGGTGAGGATGACATAAGGCCTCCCAGCCTACACAAACAACAAGTAAAGTAGAGAAAAGAGCAGAACGGCAAAGGTCTATTAGGCTCCTTGCTAAGCAAAGGAGTAAATGTTCTGACTACTGACAGCTGGTCGCAGCCTTATTTAAAGAGCAGCTCTGAGTTGGGCTCTTTGCTGGAAAGAACGTCTGACCCTGGCTTGTGCGTGACACTCGCGTGTGGATTCTACTCTCGGACCTCCGACCTTTGGACTAGCTGACAACCTTGACCCGGTTCTCTGAAACCTTGGACCGACTCTGGATTATTCTTCTGCGTGCCCGTTTCAAAGCAAACTTTGCAGGCAAGACTCTGCTTCGTTTACGTTCCTTGGCTTCACTGTAAACTCTTCAGCCTACAAGTAAAACTGATAAACTGCAGAGAAAGCATGTGTCTGTGTGCATGACTTGAAACCTGAAGCAGGATGGTTTGTTTCCAGCCTAATTAACTCTTGGCTTGATGGTTTATACTGGCTGTTGCTGGGCAGAAAAGAGGGTTATGAAACTGAGGGACAAGTAGGCCAATGGTCAGAACCAGATTAAGACGGGTTCTGCAGTTAGACTGGTGAACTGTTATGACCTTATAATGACCCTAAAACCACACCTATGTTATAACTATATTATAATTGCACCCCCACTCGTATATTATGGGACAGGCAAGGTGTTATATGCATGTGTGATTTGTATCAAATTTTGACCAATCATATTCTTTCTCCCTGTTTAAATATCGTATAAAAGCCCTAATGGGACAAGCACACAGCATGCTCCCTGTGTTCTCCTTTATTGTTGCAGTAATAAACGAGTTGGTTTGGATTTCTCTCATCCTGCGTGTTATTTGGAGATCCTCATGCCTACCCCACACTGGTTTTCTGGCCAAGAGGCTGACTGGGAAGTGAAATACTTGCTAACAGCATGGAGCAACTTATTTCTGAGAATGCCCAACTGGCACGTTGAGTTGCTCTACTCTCACCTCAGCTGCAAGCCTTGCAGGCCCAACCAGGGCAAGCGACACCACCATGCAGAAAATGCCTCATTTGCCTGCCCAGAAAAAATTGGATGGGATGCTGTCTCAATTTCCTGCTTTCTGGGCACAATGCAATCTGTCTACGGAGCTGAAGAGGGGACAAGTTTCCAACACTGCATCGGCTTTGTAATCAGCCTGTAATCTGGAAATGCTGCTAGGTGGGCCAGGCCCTTAACAGAGCCCCCTGCTAAATGACTTTGCTGCATTCAGGCAACAGATCCAGCCGTGTATTGTTGACTCTCAGCTCAGACAGCGAATTGCCAAATTCAAAGACTGAAACAAGGGCGCAGCTCAGTGGCTGAGCATGTCCAGGATCTGGCCTGGAATGAAGCTGCACTTATTGACCCGTTTCAAGAAGGGTTGGCAGATGAAATTCTGGATGAGTTAGCAAAGGCTGCGTCATGGGGGGCTCGGATTCAGAGTCCGAAGACCTTTGTCTTCGGCAGCCAGCTCCTGAAGTGGCCTTGGAGGACGAGCAGTCAGCTCTGGGGTCACTGGACGAACAGCCGCCTGAGCAGGCAGAGGGGGCGGGGCTGGCCAGCGATCAGTGGGGACAGCTTGCCACTGCTTGCGGAAGATGGGGACTCGGAATTGCCATCCCCTCCCAATGCAAGAGCAAGGAGAGTAGAAAGAAGAGCAGAACAGAGGAAGTCAGCAAGGTTACTCTCAAGGAAACACCCTCGCCCTCTTAAATGAGCCCCACTGGGGCTGCTCTTATTCAAGAAGAGCTATGAGCTTGAGACTGGCGTTGGAAACAACTGTTCACCAACTCAGACTCTCTGTGCCTTGCCTCTTGACTCTGACCCCAGACTGGCTGACAACCTCACTAACCCTGGCTTTGCCTGACCGTTCGTGCGCCTGCTCCTTGGACTCTGAACTCTTTAGACAAGTTGCTGAACTTGTGAGGACTTGGTTGCTCTTGCCTGCGTGGGTTTGCACATAACTTTCCATTGCTGCTTGCTGTGAGCAAAAGTTTGCAACTACCTCTTGTGTATTTGTGCGTGCCTGGCCTGAGACAGGACAGGCTGAACGTCCAGACACGATGCAGGAATTCATTCAGCTGTGCCTGAGAACAGATGGGCATTAACAACCGCGAAAGGCCAGAGCCCGTGCTAACAAACCTGTTGTTAAGCCTACAGCACCTCTGCCCGTGCCTAGTCTTGTAAAACCCTCTCCAGAAGAACCCATGCAGATTTGGGGGGCACATCCTTGCTGAGAAGACATGGAGGTGTAGAGAGGGGCTTTGCTTGTACTGTGGGGGCCAGGGACATATAGCAGCCAAATGCCCCGCCAAGATATCTAACTCAGCCCTTTCAGGAAACAGAACCCACCTAGTTTAGGTGGGCTACTAAACCGGGAGCAGGTTCTAGCAATGCAAGCCCCAAAACCACGTTCCACTCCATCCAGATACTCAGATTCACTTTAGATCCCAGGGAAAGGAGAAGCAGGGCCTAGCAGCTTCATCACTCCAGCAGCAAAGCTGAGGGGTTACAGCCAGCCAGCCACTGGTAAAGCATCTTTCCTTTCTCCCACAGCAGAGACTGAGAAACTGCAAACACAATGCTTCAGCAGCCGTTTGGAAAAGCAGCTGACAGCAACAGAAGCCAACTTGCAGGTGGCTAAAGACTTTGGTTCAAGCTGCAGCAACAGGTTGTTGTTATAGATGGCGTGGGAATAAGATAGAGGCACAGATGTTAGCATAGGATAAGGTAACATAAGTCTACCAGTAAGTCAGTTTGTTAATTTTTTGTAATCAAAGCCTCCATGGAAACACAGGATAAAACCAGTCTGTATGGTCTGCACCATTTCCCAAAAGAACTTTTCACATTTGGTGTCAGCGGTGAGATGGTACCGTGTTAGAAAAACAGAGTACTGAGGAAACTTAAGACAGATATAACACCTAGAAAGAGGGAGTTTGGACCTAGAGACACTAGAGCACTCCAAAATATTGTAAAGGTGCTCTCTATAGCTATCTACCCATGTACAAAAGCTTACAAAAGGAAGTTAGTCATGGAAAAGGAATCAATAGGGGCCAAGGCAGAACCTACCCGCTTGTAGAAACTCAGAGTAAACAGACTTCCCCTGATGCACGGCCTGAACTTGAGGGAAACGCTTAGGTAGCAAGAGGAGGAAAGGAGATGATTACTCAGAAAGGAGGAGGAGGAGGAAAAAGCTCGCCTGCTCAGGAGGGAGGAGGAGAGAGATCTTGGAAAGAGACTGACCACAGGGATCAGTTAGAGAGGGAAAGGCTGGATAGAAAGGCCAGAACGGAAGAGTTCTGTTGTGCTTTTTATTTAGGAAACTATTCCCAAATTATTATTGTCCTTGGTGTGTAGCGTTTGTGATCTTGGCCCATGAAGTTGTTTAATGGGGATCCAGGTGTTGTTTGGGGGGGAGGAGTTGAGTGTTTAGGTGAGTGTGATTAGATTAGATCCTCTCCTCTGGGTGAGAGTCCAGGATGGTGGTGGTGGAATGGGTGGGTGAGAATGACCGGACAAGGTGGTGCTTCTTGATGGAGATGTGGGGAGAAAAGCAACTTGAAGGTGCCGAGAGCTGTTGCTATGGCACCTGATGGGTTTTACCTCTGTCCCTGGTTGTTTGGAGGGGGATTCCCTTCCCTTTAGATTGAGAGGTCTGAGGATGGGGGACAGAGTGATTCATGGAGTGAATAGGGTATAGCAGTATATTTTGGTGGCGTTGGGTATAGGCAAGGGTATGGGGCAGGCTGCTTTTGGGTTTTGTGTACCAGCCCCCTGAGCTCAACCCATTTGTCTGGGTTGAAAAGGCTACTGCTTTTAAGTGCCAGATCAGTCTGTAATAAGGCACCCTTATTGCTGACTTGATTATCGTGAAGGCTAATCTGGCACGCGTCACCGAGCATGGCTCTCATAAATGTGCCTGGACCGTTTTCAACTACGGCACTAGCCTAGACTCAGGACCAGGCAGTGTGGCCATTGTTATCCAAGATTATCTGGGGTGTTGCTCCACAAGTGCCTGGTCATGAGACCTTTTTTCTTAGGCTCGGCTTTAAGGACCAGCAGAAATTGCTGTTAGTGTATCACCCTCCCTGCCCGAGCTCCTAGACCGCAGTGTGGGGTTGGCAGTGCAGTTTCCCAGGCTTATGGTCCTGGGGTACTTCAACCTGCCATCCCTGGGAGTGGGGCCAGAGGCAGCCTGGGAGGTCATGGAACCATGACTTCCACAGGCCTGTCCCAAGTCATCCAGGGCCCGACTGGGAATAGTGGTCACACACCTGATTTGGTGTTCTTGTCAGAGCAATGCCTACGTAATTTGGAATTGGTGGACCTATCTTTGGCCCCTTGTCATGGCTGGATCACACCTTGGTGGCTATGAGCATCTCTAGGGCCGTACCCCTCTGCAGGGAGGCAGGACCTATTTGATTGGTCCACCTCCAGTGACTGATGGACCCTGATGGGTTTCAGAGGGAGCTGGGGGTTATAACTGAAGATCTGCTGGAAAGGAAGGCCTGCCGGTCAAGAGATGTTGTATGGAATAACAAGGGCAGCTTCCATCCAACAGGTCTCCTTTAACAACTGGCCATAAATCCTCCCTTTCACCTGCAGCAAAAGACTCTTCAGTGGGCAATGCCTGGAAGCTGCTTTTTGTCAGGGGAGGCTAAGTTGATGTTTGGCGTTTGACTGACTTTTCCTCTGCCTTTTGGAGGTTTATGATTCTTCCCCTTAGTAATTGTTTTTTCAGCAGCTCTGGAAAGGGACAATTTGGACTCAGAGATTGTTTGACAAGGCTGGGCTGCCCTGAGCTGATGTAAAGTAAGGAATTTGCCTCGCTTGAGTGGGCGTGGAAGCATAACATGCTTGGATTGCCTTGTTATGTTTTAACCTTCCTTGATGAATAAAAGTGAATATGTGAAGATAAAGGTGCATGGCATCTTCTTGATACAGTGTTTGGAGAAGTGAGATGGGGTCTCTGAGTACTTTTTAGCTCATACAGATGTCTAGAGCGTTGCTGGAAGAAGATGAAGAATGAACTTGACCAAGCACAGGTAAGAGCTGCTATTAAAGCCTACCTCGTAGCAATTCGTGCGGTGGAGCAGAAATATTTCTCCGCACTAATTACATCTGGAGACAATCGCCCAGCAGCCCTCTTTAAGGTGACCCATTTCCTTCTGGGGAAGGAGACTCAAAAGTCTACTGGCAGGGGCATGCTGAGGAATTTGCTGGTTTTCTGACAGATAAAGTCACTCAGATTCATTCCCACTTGGATGTTGGTGTGGATACTGGTCCGGTGGAGATGCCTGGGGTAGGTTCTTGCCCAGTTATCTGGGAACAGTTTGACCCTATTGCTCCTGAGGAAGTGGACAGGGTCCTAGGGAATGTGAACGCAGCCACCTGTGTTTTAGATCCTTGTCCCTCCTGGTTGGTGAAAGCTTCCTGGGAGGTGACATGTGGGTAGATACTGGAGGTGGTTAATGCACCTCTGGAGGAGAGGGTGGTGCCCTAGCCTTTTAAAGAGGCTGTGGTCCTCCCCCGCAGCTCCAGAGGATCCTGGATGAAGCGATTATCTGGACCCCTTTCAGTCAGGATTCAGACCTGCATATGGGACTGAAACAGCCTCGGTTGCACTTTTTGATTATCTCTGGCAGGAATGGGATGGGGTAGCACGTCCATCCTTGCTGTACTTGACTTTTCTGCAACTGTCAATACCATTGGACTGGTTTTGGGGGTGGGAGTCGGGGACATTGTCTTGGTTCACTTCCTTCCTCCGGGGCCATTCTCAGTCAGTGTTGACTGGGGGCGGGAGGTCCGACCCACGGCCCCTGTTTTTCAGGGTTCTGCAGGGACTGGTGCTTCCTCCGCTCCTGTTTAACATCTCTGTGAAACCGCTGGGTAAAATCACCCATCACCCTGGGGTGAGATACAATCAAAATTATTCAACCCCCATTGCAAATCAGGTTTATTGTCAAAATGTACAGACTTTCAGCTGTTTGCAATGAACAGATCAAACAAAAGCAATTGAAATAGCTCAACGCAACGAATGCTTCAAGTGGTTTCCCCAAATTCAACTGAAAATGCAACTTATGACTTCTCCAGCCTCAAAATTATTCAACCCCCTGAATATAACCCCTCACAACAGCACAAATATGCAAAACAGGTGTTGTCTCAAGCACACCTGATGCAACTATTCAAGGGCTTCATTAGTTGCACCAGGTGTGCTTGAGCAGGAACACATGAAATACCTGAACTGGCTAGGGTTTTGTTGAGTGTCACGTTTGACTGCATGTTAGAAATGTGGCTAAGTCAAAAGAATGGCCCAAAAAGCTAAGAGAAGAGATCGTCGCCCTTCACAAACAAGGAACAGGATACCAAAAGATAGCGAAGGCACTGAATGTTCCTAGAGACACTGTTGGAAGCATAGTTCACAAGTTCAAAGTTAAAGGAACAGTGGCTGCACTACCTGGACGGGGCAGAAAAAGGAAACTATCAACGGCTGCAACTAGATTTCTGAGAAGGCAGGCTGAGAAAAACCCTCGAGCGACTGCAAAAGACCTGCAGCAAGACTTGGTGGCAACAGGCACTGAGGTTTCAGTGAGCACAGTAAGGCACGCACTAAATGCAGGAGGTTTCCTTGACAGAACTCCAAGATGTACACCACTACTGACCCAAAAGCCCAAGGAAAGTCAGCTCCAATATGCTCAAAATCATATAAAGAAGCCACAGAAGTTTTGGGATTCTGTTCTGTGGAGCGATGAAACAAAACTGGAACTTTTCAGCCCGATGGATCAGCGGTATGTCTGGAGGAAGAAGAATGAAGCATATGCTGAAAAGGAACACTCTGCCTTCAGTTAGGCATGGTGGTGGTTCGGTGATGCTCTGAGGCTGCTTTGTATCCTCTGGCACTGGAAACCTGCAGCGTGTGGAAGGCAAGATGGATTCATTGAAGTATCAGGAAATCCTAGGAGAAAACGTCATGCTGTCTGTGAGAAAACCTGATTTGCAATGGGGGTTGAATAATTTTGATTGCAACTGTACCATCAATAAGCAGATGATACTCGGTTGTACATCTCTGCCCACAGTGAGCTAAGCGATGCCGTGACCGCCTTTCTCGGTGCCTGGAGGCTGTTGAGCTCTGGATACAGATCAACAGGCTGAAGCTGAACCCTGGCAAGGCCAAGTGGCTTTGGGTTAAAGCCCCTACATGACTTGGGGCCAGGTTATTTGAAGGACCGCCTCACCCCAGTTACATCTACCTGGCCCACCAGAGTGGGGAAGTTGGGTATGCTGTGGGTTCCTGCAATGAAGGAAGTACATCTAGTGGGACACAGAAAAAGGGCCTTCTCCATGGTGACCCCCTCCGTATAGAATATCATTCCCCCCCGGAGACAAGACTGGCCCCCACCCTGATACTTTTCTGGAAGGCCGATTTTGTCAGTGGGCCTGGGGACCCCGGGCTGATATGAAGCTGATCAAATTAAGCGAGTGTGTCTGTTGCCGCCATGGGGAATGAGAAGGTTTATTGGTTTTTTGTATTACATTTTGTATTGCATTGTATTAATTCTGTAAGCTACCCGGAGTCACTGTGTGTAAATTGGGTGGCCATATAAATTTGTTTAATAAATAAATTTAACCTGGGACCAGGTTACCTAAGGGACCACCTTGTGATGGAATGGAATTATGAAGGCCAGGCTCAGAGATATAAACATTTTCTTAGCTCGCCAGAGGAGCGTGGGAGATACAAGAGGATGAGACTGGCACCTCCCTGAGGAATTCACACTGTTGTGGCTGGCATTACTTGGGAGCTGGGGTTTCAGTCTGGGAAGACTGATGTCAGGCCTAGCCCAAGGAACTCCAAGAGACCATGTAAATTCAGTCCAGCAATGTTTATTAGCTACAACCTCCAGCAAGAATCTTCCCGGACTGAAACCCCAGCTCCCAAGTAATGCCAGCCACAACAGTGTGAATTCCTCAGGGAGGTGCCAGCCTCATCCTCTTATCTCTCCCCCGCGCCTCAGGAGATGAAAGAAAATGTTTTTCTCCCTGAGTCTGCCCTTCATAATTCCATTCCATCACACACCTCTTCCCCATGACTTCAACCTGTCCACCCGATCACACAGAGAGGGCATGCTTCTAAAAGGGACGCAGATCATTTTAGCCTAACCATCGCCATTTTGCTTTTGTGAACCACGCTTGTGCTGGAGACGCCATTAGCTTAAGGCATGACAGACACATACACTAGAATAGGATGTCTGGGATTCGCGGGCAAAAATGATTGACATCCAATTTGCATAACGGTTGTTGCTATGGTTTGCGACTAGTATAAATACTGCTGTTGCCACCTTTTTGGGTGTGGCATTCTCGAGACCTCTTGTCTCTGAGGAGTGGTCCACCCGGTTGCTCTGTTTGGCCAAATAACGAGCTGTTTTTCTTTTTACTTCAAACCTTCTCCTGAGTTTTCCTTAATCAGAGGCAGGGAAGACTCAGTAACCTATTGGGGAGACCTAACACTTCGGCCCCCCTCAGTAAAAGAGCTCCAATTAGCGGGCCTTCTTGGCTGTGGCCCCCGCCCTTTGGACTGCCTTGCCCCCAGATTGGCCCCTTCACTCCTGGCCTTCTGGAGGGATCTGAAGACCTGGCTCTGCCACTTGGCCTGGGGTGAGGAGGGAAGACATCAAGTGTGGGGATGGCTAGCCCCATAGAGGCCTTTCATCTGCAGTGCTGGAAACCATCAGCCTCTTGGGTTTTCTTTTCGTTTGGTAATGTTTTGTATAGTTTTCATGCTTTTGTAATTTTATATATATTTATTGTTTTAATGGATCATGTGAGCCGCCCAGAGTCCCCCATTAGGGGGAGCTGGGCGGAGATCAATCAATCAATCAAATAAAAAAATAAAAGGAGTCAATTGCCCTCCTGAAAGGAACATCAACTCATCCAATTACTCCCCCTTCTCCTTCCCTGTCACCTATTCAACTCAAAAGGAGGAACCTAAGGATTTAAAGATTCTTAAACTAACAGAGGTGGAGTATACTGAATAATTCTTTACAATGTTTGAACGTGTTACAGCAACTTACAAGTGGTTAGATTAGTTCTCTGTTTAACTTGAAAGGTCTTAAGTGCATATACAGGACTTCCTGCTCAAGGGGTTACTGATTACAATAGAGTTAAGGAAGCTGTATTATTTGAGGTCTGAGGTAACTAAATCTACTTATCAGCAAAGGTTTCAACAGTACCTCTATGACCCACAAGAAGGAATAAGAGAATTGTGGGCACGTTTAGCAGATTTAGGTAGGAAATGGCTAAAGCCAGAAATACACAGTATGGAGGGAATGGTGGATAAAGCTGGATTAGAGATATTTTTCCAAGTACAGCTACCTTCAGTAAGATTCTGGGTTCAGGAGGGTCAACCAGAAACAGGGCTGAAGGCTGAATCCCTGGCAGAGGATTACCTAGCAGAATGGAAAGCTGAAAAAGGGGCAGAAAGTAATATGAAGGTAAAATGAAAGGAAGGAAATAAGAGGGACTGGAAGAGTTTGCTCATCCAAAAGATTAAAAAAAGGGTTGCAGGGATAAAATGTTATAATTGTGAGAAGTTAGGACGTATGACTGAAGAGTAAAAGCAAAACCTTAAAAGGTCCTAGCACTGTAGCCTTTAATAAACAGATGGGTCAAAATATAACTAACAGTGAAGATAAATGGAAAATCAGTAGTTGGGCTACTAGACACTGGAAGCAGACAGACATTAGAGCAGCCCTCTTTAGTTTATAAGGCTGTTTCCCAGAGTGAGGAAAGTCTTACTAGCATATATGGGAAAACAACCATACCATTGGTAAAGGCCCAAGTTATGGTGGAAGGTACAAGGAGAAATATTCTAGTAGGGAAACTTCTACAACTTCCATTTGATCTTCTAATAGGAACAGATTTTCCATGTTTTTGAGAATTAATTGAAACCTTCAAAAAACCAAAACCCACTAAACACAGCCGGTGTTACTATCAGAGCTCAGGCTAAACAGCTAAAACAAGGAAAGAAGTAAAAGACAGGAGAGTTGGAATATACTTCCAATCCATCCAGACCTAATAGGTAGCCCAGGATGGCCAAGAAAAGACAGGTCTTCATAAAGCTGGCAAGAATGAAGGGCACCCCATAGACACTTTAATAATTCCTTGGAATATAAATTTAGATGAATAAAGTAGGTATTTATTTAAGGAAAACTTGGGAACTAGCAAAGAAAGGGAGCAAAGAAAGGAGAAAAAACTATGTGTTGAGGTTAAGGAAGGTGTCTTGTATAGAGTTAGGGAGCATCCCCTAACTAAGAAGTGCCAGGAACAGATAATTGTATTCTACACGTATAGAGAGCCAATTCTACAGTTAACCCATGAAAACTCTGGTCATCTAGGTAGGGACAAAGCCTTGTATCGGATCCTAGATTCTTTCTATCATTCATGTAGATGTTAAACAGGAGCAGAGAAAGGACCAACCCCTGTGGAACCCCGCAAAGCAGGGGCCACAGGTTGGACCTCCAGCTCCTGACCAACACCGACTGAATATAGCCTCAGAGGAAGGAACTGAACCAGGACACCACAGTGCCCCCCACTCCCAACCCCGGAGCCGCTCCAAAAGGATACCATGGTCAATCATATCAAAAGCCACAGCAAGGTCAAGTAGAGCAAGGATGGACGCTCTAGCTCCATCCCGCTCCCACTGGAGATCATCAAAAAGTGCAACCAATGCCATCTGTTCCATATCCAGGCCTGAAACCCAACTGAAAGGGGTCCAGAAAAATCGCTTCATCCAGGATCCTCTAGAGCTGCAGTGTGACCATCTTCTCAACAACCTTCCCCAAGAAGGGGAGGTTGGAGACAGGACAAAAGTGGCCCATCTGGGGGGGAATCTAGTGATGGCTTCTTAAGAGGGTGAACCACAGCCTCCTTGAAGGACTGGGGCACCACGCCCTCAATCAATGATGCATTACCACCTCCATTACACACCTGCTCATCACCTCCCGCAAGGCCTTTACCAGCCACGACGCACACAGATCTAAAATACAGCTGTCCACTTCCTCAGGAGTAACAGGGTCAAACTGTTCCCAGATAACTGAACAAGAACCTACCCCAGGCATCTCCACTGAGCCAGCGTCCATGCTAACATCCAAGTGGGAACAAATCCGAGTGACTTTGTCAGGCACTGCTCTGCCGAGAACACCAAATCAGGTGCGTGACCCCTATTTCTAGTTAGGCCCTAGATAACCTGGGACAGGCCCATGGATGTCATGGTCCCCGTGAACTCCCAAGCTACCTCTAACCCCACTCCCCAAGAGGGCAGATTGAAGGGCTCCAGAACCATAAGCCTGGGAAACTCCACCACCTACCCTGCAGTGAAGTCTAGGAGTTCAGGTAGGGAGGCCGGTACAGTAGCAGCAATCCCAACTGATCCCTAGAGCCTCACAACTGGGAACTTGCAGAGTGACAACACCCTGGTAGCCACCAGACTCTGAGGACAACAGCGACACTACCCTGCACTCTAGGCTGGTGCCACACTCGATACCTGGCCGGGCATATTTCAGAGAGAGGAACCTCTCCCTCCTGTCCCAGCCGGGTCTCAGTGACATATGCCAGATCAGCCTCCTCCATGATGATCAAATCAGCAAAAAGCCTTATTGCAGACTGATCTGGTATTTAAAAGCAGCAGCCTAAAACCAAACCTCTGTTGATCTGACCAGGTAAATGGGTTGAGCTCAAGGGGGTGGAACGCGAAACCAGCATAAGACTTCAAGGTTGCGTTCCCCACAAGCAGCCTGCCCTGTCTCCCACCATATTTCCCCATAATCCCCATCCTTGACCTCTCCTCTCACTCTATGGGAATCCCCCACCAACATACATACACCAGAGCTAGAGGTAAAACCCAACGGTGGTATAACAGCAGCTCTCAGCACCACCCTCCACACGCACATCACATCCAAGAGGAGCACCCAGTCGCTCTTGCCCACCCAGCAGGGAGCCACTCCACCAGCCCCCCTCCGGCTCTCACCCAGGAGAGGGACTAATCACATTCCCCTTCCTTCTACCACCCCACAACCCCAGATCCCCATAAGACCTCTTCACAAGATAAAATCACATTATTTAAAAGAAGCAGTTCAGGAGTAGCTTCACATATGGATGAGAAAATGATGTAATCACGGAGAAGCTTCAGCAGCCATAGATGCAACACATCACAAAAGCCCCTTAGAGGCCTGTCATCTGCAGCTCTGGAACCATCAGCCTCTTGGACTTTCTCTTTTCTTTCTGTAATGCTTTGCATAGTTTTGATGTTTTATGTAATTTTATATATATTTATTTTTTAACAGATTTCATGAGCTGCCCAGAGTCCCCCATCAGGGGGACATGGGCGGAGATAAATCTAATAAATAAATAAATAGTTAATATACACATCCGCAGAATCTCTTTGCATAACAGTTCTTCTCTTCAGATCTTTGGACCATCTTTGGGCTAAATTTTGAGACTGGGTGAGCTATAAAAATTTTGGGCATCTGGCAATGGCGTTGGGAGGAGGCAAGAAGGATGGAAGTCAACATGGCTGCCTGGGAGCTCTGCAGCCACAGCCTTCATGAGGAATAAATAGAGCCATAGCCCAGGAGTCTAAGGAAGGAGAAGAACTGAAGGATCGACAGCCCTGATGAGAAGAGGCAATGGGAAAGGAGGCAGCTACTTAGAAAGCTGGGGAGAAAGGCATTTTTTTGTTCCTCAGAATTGCATGAGGGAAAAGTTCTTCAATCTGTTTCCCTTAGATGGAGTGTGGGAAAGAAAGCGAATGGGAAAGAAGGGTAGCTCTACGCTTTAAAAAAGTAACCGAAATTGGAATTGGTTTTAAGGCTTCCTCCTTTTTTGCTTTTTTTTTTTTTTTTGTCTCAGATTAAAATTTCCCTTCTTTCCGTCTTTTTTTGGGAGGACTATTTGATTCTTATTGGACCTCCCTCTCTTTTTTTTTGTAAGGGAGATTAGTCCACCCTATTGCCATCTAGTGGAAGTTGTTGTAGGAGGGAAAGCAAAAGAAACAAGATGGTGATGCATTGTATAATTAGCAATGACCCTGAAGTTCAGCTGCGAAAGGAGGTTTGGTTGAAATAAAATAGTAGCCGCTGAGCAAGGGGAAAAATAAATTCTTGATAGATAAGAAAGAAAAGAAAAGCCATTCTTGCAAATTTGGAATTTCCGAAGTTTTTCCCTTGGATATAATAAATAACTTTTTTTTATTCCCTATTTTTCATCCTATTTTACTATTATTATTATTATTATTTTTCCTTTTCTTTTTTTTTTTTGAATATTTGGGAATCTGGGAATCCTCTCTTTTTTTGTTGCTGTTGTTCAACTGGATTCTGGACAACTCTTTTTTTGGTTTTGTATTGGGAGTGGGCCAACTGGATTACAATTGATAGACTGATTGTGGAGAACCAATTCGGATTATAAAATTTATAGTGTTTCCAACTGATACTACATCTCTGGACTATTCCCATAATGTCGAGGAAGGTGATAGCGGTGTCCGCCACAGTGCCAATACAATCAAATATAAGTCCGGGAGCACAACGCTCTATTACATCGATGTTACAGCAGGAAAAGATAATCAATCACAACAGGAGATGAAAGTAATGATGCAGATGATGGAAAAAATGGAGATTATGAATGCAAACAGAGACGGTGAAAACCGACGTTAGAGATATTAGAAAAGACCTGGGCAGTGTGGATGAAAAATTAGAGAAAATGCAACAAGTAATGGGAAAATTTGAGCAAAGAATACAAAAGGTTGAAGAGAAGTCTGATCAAATTGAGAAGCAGGTGGAAGAGTTGGATTACAAATGTAGGCATGCAGATCAAGATAAGGGTAAGAAAATTATTATGCTGGAAATGGACAAGGCAGACTTTTACCTTCGCTTTCAGAATATAGAAGAGGAGAAGGGGGAAAATCTGGTAGCGATAATATCAGTATTGTTGGCAGAACTCTTAGATACATCAGTTCACAGAATTTTAGGGGAGATGGATGAAGTATTTAGAGTATATACAAGATATGCTATGAGACATAGATTCCCGAAAGAGGTACATGTTAGGTTCACAAAGAAAACAATAAGAAATGAAATTTTGCAGGTAGTAAGAAATGGAAAGTTGAAGTATAAGGAGAAGGAAGTAAAAATTTTGAGACAAATTCCAAGAAGGGTGAGGGACAGGAGAAGGGACTACCAATTTTTAACCAAACAGTTGATAAAACATGAAATTAACTTTAGATGGTTAACCCTGGAGGGAGTTTTGGTTATATGGGCTCAAAATAGACACAGACTGGATACAATAGAAAAGGCAGAGGTATTTTTTTATGAATATGAAACCACTAGAGGAAGGGGGAGTAAGAGGGAAGGAACAGAGTATTTCACAGGAATGGCAAATAGGAGATAGAGAAATACTTCAAACAGAGGCCACAGAAATACAAGAAGGTAAAGAGAAAGAGCAGGTGGTGAGATCTAAAGAACTCCAGGAACATAGGGAGACAAGAGTAACTAGAGCAACTACCCTAAATACAATTAGCAATGGTGGAAGAAATAAAATGGATATCACTTAACATCGATGGACTAAATTCGGTGGTGAAAAGAAAAAGGATATTTGATAAATTACAAAAATCAAAATTTGACATAATTTGCCTGCAAGAAGTACATATTAAAAAACAGCACAGTAAAATTTTGGAACATTTGAGACTTGGGAAAATATATACCACATTGCCTCACCAGAACAAAAGAGGAGTGGTTCTCTATGTTAAGGACACAATAAAATCTAGACATATATATAATGATGAAGACGGACGGATATTAATGGTAGAGTTGATGATACATGGGATTCAAATGCTGCTAGTGGCTATTTATGCTCCTAATATTGGACAAGAGGCTTTCTATAGAGACTTACATGTGAAAATATTAGACTTGGAATATCAAAATATATGCTTACTAGGTGACTTCAATGCAATCGTAGATGGTAAAATGGATTATCAAACTGGGGCAGCAACTAAAAAAGAAAGAATACTTCCAAAGACATTTTTCAATATGGTGGATGAACTGGGTATTCATGATGCTTGGCGAGAAGTAAACCCAGAAAAAAGAGAATATACATTTTACTCCAACAGACATCTCTCCTGGTCTAGAATAGATATGTTGTGGGTTTCAGTTGATCTTATAAATAGCTTACAAAAAGTTCATATTGAGCCGAGTACCTGGGCAGACCACAATCCGATAAGTGTTATTTGGAAGGGACAGAAAAAGAGGTCGAGATGGATGATGAATCAGGCTATTTTAAAAGAAAAAGAATTTGTGCAATTGATGGAGAAGGAATTGGGTTTTTTCTTTAAAGAAAATAAAAATGAAGAAACATCAACTCAAAATGTGTGGGATGCATTTAAAGCATATACAAGAGCCCTGACAATAACATATACAATAAAAAGAAACGAGAAGAGGATGTGTTAAAGAAAAGATAGAGGAATATAAAATATTGGTGAGAGATCTGCAAAGGAACCCATACCAAAAAGAGGTTAAAAAACGAATGGTTTAAAAAAAAAAACATGAATTAACTTTGTTGGAAAAGGAGGAGTTAGCACAGAAGATTAAAGGAGTAAAACAGAATTTTTTTGAGAATGCAAACAAACCAGGAAGATGGCTGGCATACAGATTAAAAAAAGAGGAGAAACTGATACATCAATTGAGGGATGACAAAGGGATCCTGCAGCATTCTAATGAGGAAAAGAAAAAGATAGTACAGAAATATTATGAACAGTTATATCAATAAGAAATAATCTCCAAAGATGAAATCAAAATGTATTTAGAAAATGCTAAATTACCTAAAGTACCAGAGTTGACAAAAAAAATGGTGGAGGAGAAAATAACAATGATGGAGTTGGTGGAGGCAATAAAGAGACAAAAAAATGGCAAGGCACCAGGACCAGATGGATTACCAGCGGAACTATATAAAATCTTACAAGATGTATTAGCTATTCCTATGTTGGAAGTTTTTAACAAGTTGATAGATACCGCGAAGGTTCCAGAGTCGTGGTTGGAAGCCTTCATCACTCTTATACCAAAAGAAGAATCAGATCTATGTCAAATAAAGAACTATAGACCTATTTCATTACTAAATGTGGATTATAAAATATTTGCCTCTATAATAGCAGAGAGGCTTAAGAGATTCCTAAAGGAATTTATCCACATGGATCAAAATGGTTTTTTGCCTAAGAGACAGATTAGAGACAACTTGCGAATAATTTTGAATACTCTGGAATATTATGAAACTCACTCTGAGAAACAGATGGCATTAATCTTTTTAGATGCACAGAAAGCTTTCGATAATGTGAATTGGCATTTTATGCTATCACAATTGAAAGTTATGAATTTTGGGGACAGATTTGTTAAAATGATCGATATGATTTATCATAAACAAACTGCAAGGATCATATTGGAGAAATGACAGATAAGATTGATATTCAAAAAGGTACGAGACAGGGGTGTCCATTATCACCATTGCTATTTGTTTTAACATTGGAGGTCCTGAATAGAAAGATAAGACAAGATAAAGAAATAAAAGGTCTGAAAATTAAAAAGGAAGAATATAAATTACAGGCATTTGCAGATGACTTGGTTTTCATCTTGGAGGAACCTAGGAAATCAGGGAAAAGATTGTTGGAAAGAATAGAAGAATACGGTAAGGTTGCAGGGTTGAAAATTAATAAAGAAAAAACTAAGTTAATTGTGAAAAACCATTCAGAAAAGCAGAAAAAAGAATTGATAGAGGAATTAAGTATGCAAATTACAAAGAAAATTAAATATTTGGGGGTATATTTAACAGCAAGGTGTGTATCAGTTAGGAATGATAATTATGACAGACTGATGAAACAAATTAAGAGTGACTTGGAAAAATGGAAGCACTTGCAACTTTCATTGGTAGGAAGAATAGCAACAATTAAGATGACTATCCTGCCAAGTTTGCTATTTTTATTTCAAACAATACCGATAAAATTAGAGAAGAAATTCTTTGAGGATCTTAATAAAATCATGTTGAAATTTGTCTGGCAGGGAAAAAAGGCAAGAATAAATTTGAAAATGTTACAGGATGCACGAAGTAGGGGGGGTCTTGGTCTGCCAGACTGGGAATTATACTATCAAGAAGCAGGGCTAGTTTGGATAAAAGAATGGATAGAACTAAGAAACGTAAGACTATTAACACTGGAAGGGTACGATTTACAGACTGGTTGGCATACATTTTTGTGGTACGAAGAAGGTAAAACCCATAGTTATTTCAAGACGCATTATATAAGGAATGCTTTACTAATAATTTGGGAGAAGATCAAAAAACAACAATATAGGAAAATCCCGGTATGGGTTTCAGCAAGCACTCACACATCCAAATCTTATAGAAATGGAGAATGTGATTAGATACAAAGATATATTAAATAAGGGGGAGTTAAAAAAAAACATGAGTTGGTGGAGCAGGGAATTGACACGACTTGGTATGTACAATGGCAAATACAATCAAGATATGAGAAGGATGTTAAACAACATGGAATTTATGGGAAGCTAACAGAATTGGATGAGATATTGACAGGGAAAGATGAGAAAATGCTTAAAAAACTATATGACTATTTATTAACATTTAAGATGGTGGAAGAACAAGTTAAAGGAACTATGATTGCATGGGCAAAGAATTTTGGATATTCAATAGATTTGGAAAAATGAGAGAATTTATGGGAGAAAAACTATACTCTGACAATGTCAACAGCATACAAGGAGAATCTCTATAAAATGTTCTATAGATGGCATTTTCCTCCTTCAAGACTAGGAAAGATGTTTAAGAATAAATCTACTAAATGTTGGAAGTGTCATCAAGAAATAGGATCTTATTATCATATGTGGTGGACCTGCTCAGAAGTTAAAAAATACTGGATGAAAATATGTGAATGGTTAGAAAGAATGACACTTCAATATATAGAAATGAAGCCAGAGATATTCCTATTAGGAATGATACCAGAAAATTATAGTAAAGAAGATATATATTTGATTATTCATGTTTTGACTGCAGCTAGAATTGTATTTGCTCAGAATTGGAAAAGGGAAAAGATACCAAATGATGAAGATATAATAAGGAAGATATTAGACTGTGCAGAAATGAATAGGTTGACACTGGAGATTAGATATAAGGAAGATACTGAATACTATAAAATATGGCACGTTTTTTATGCCTGGCTAGAGAGTAAATATGAAAAAGAGTAACAGAAAAAGTCAAGAAGTTTAATTAGATAATATGTGATGTTTTATTTTTATTGATGATACATATACACTTGGATATATTGGAAATATGACAACATGATTATGCACATTTGTATTTGTAACCCGCTTTGATTCGCTGTTCAATGTTTGATAAGATTATTTTTTAAGAATAAAAAAGTTTAAAAAATTAAAAAAAAAATGACTGATCAGAAGCCAGCATGAACAAAGGACCAACCAGGAACCAACACTACCAAAATGACCAAACAGGATCGGGCACAAAGAACCAGTCAGAGACCAGCCCTCACCAACCTATACCAATCCAAAACCAGTTTGGCTAAAGACTACCAGTCAGGTCACCTGGCTATAAAGACCAGGCTTGCCAGATTGGCTTTTTTTTACACCAAATTCCAGAAACTTGGCTTTTTTCCAATTTGGTTGGCATCAGAAAATTCATTTGGCTTTTTTACATGTTGTAATTATTTGCACAAAAATTACATACTATCTGGTTTCTAAACATTTTCCTTTAAGAGAAAAACTTTTTTTGTTGTTTGGCCAGTTACATTCAGCAATATTGCTGCCACCAAGAATCTGGGCAAGAAGGCACCAACTGGCAAGTCGGAACATGGTGGACACATCGGTCCAGGTTAAGGTATACTCATAAGGAAGTTTTACTGTGTGAATAACGCGAGGCAAACCAGGTAGCCAGGGCTAATGAGCTAATTGCTTACACCTGATGAGCACTGACTCAGCACAATGTGGGGGTATAAGCAGTCTGCATACTGCTGGGTGTTGCTGAGAGCTCTGGAGTATTGTAGGTATTGACAAAGAAATAGTAACGAGCATGCTAAGAGTGCAGCTGCAATACTAAGTACCTAGCTGCCCAATGCAGGTAAGGAGACATTGCCATGGTTACCAAGGGGCCACAAGAAACACAGGAAATGGGGAGGGGGAGATCTCTCTGGGGTGAGACAAGGTAAGACAGAACCAGTTTGGGGTGGCTTGACCTGTCCAAAGTGATACTTAGCAGAGGTCTTTTAGGAATGCATGAACTCTTGCCCCCCCAACCCAACCCTTATTAGCCTAATAAAAACCACACCCTGCATAGCTAATCACCTATTTACCATGAACATGCAATGTATGAAGTGGGAGGGACCAGGAAGAAATCGTAGGCGGGCGGAAAAGATTGTGACCTCAGAGTACCTCAGCCAATGGGGGAAGTTTGAGCATCGGCCTAGGGTTGTATAAAATGTGCTGAAATCTTAAGAAGTGTGGCTTATTTGCAACGAAGCCCACCAGCCTTTGCAAATGCTTCAATAAACTACTTCTGACTAACCCAAGGAGAGAGTCGTGAGTGCATTTCTCACATAGGTAAGGTATATTGTTGTATATATATATAAAGTGCTATCTTCAACTGTAAGACTAGCTTGTGTATATAGTTGTACATAATATAGTCTGTAGAAATACCGTATTTTTCTGTGTATAAGGTGATACTTTTTTCTAAAATCATTACGCTAAAAATTGAAGGTTGTCTTATGCAAGGAAGTAAGCCGAGGAGAGAACTGCGCGGTTGCGAAACTACCCATACTTTGTCTCTGCCAACAGGCTTCTGATGGGAATGGACATGGGGACTGAATTTGACAGTGGGCCTGAGTATGTGGAAGTTGAACCTGCATATGAAAACATGTGGGGGGGGGGCTGGCATATGAGAATGTGTGCATCTGTGATAGAAACTGTACTCAGTGTTCTTGCCAAGAGTGATATATTACTTCCCAATGACATTCTGGTCAAGAGTGATGTATCCCTTGCTTATTTTTGTAGTCTTTAAAGCTTTAAATATAGCTATACTATTTTAATACTTTCATAGTATCCTTGAAGATAAGAATGGTTGTATGATTTGTGATTTCCTTGATCCTATAGCAGAGATGGGAGAGACCAGTTGTGGTCAGTCTGATAAGGGGCCATGGCTGGGGCAACTGACAGGACATACAAGATCTATATGCCTGTAATGTTATTCAACTGACAGAACAGACAAGATCAGCCCGATAAGGGGTCATGGCTTGGGCAATTGACAGGACAGACAAGATCCATAAGGCTGTAATGTTTTTATCCTGATAGGGGAAGGGGAAGAGAGTTGGGGTTAAGAAAAGTTTAATAATGAGTAATAATTAATGTATAGCCAGAAGGATGTCCATCTTTGGTTGAAGTCACTGTGACCTGGTGAAACAGATGTTTGTAAGAAGTTAACCGGTTTCTTTGTTTAAGCTGTCACGTGGATCCTGCGAAGAAAAGGCATATAAGCTGTGTAAAATCTGTAATCAGGACTCCTTCCTTTCGCTGGGAGTCTCCAATTTATTTAGAGCATTGAAATAAAGTGGATAAAAAGTCTGATTTTCGTCTTGGTGTTCTGTTCACCTCGCACCAAGTCCCGAACCTGGTAATTAGGGTCAATTGGCTGGACCCAAACACTTCCTCCAATCACGAGCCTTATGTAACTGAGTCAGCTCATGCTGAACAAACCAATTGGAATGCATCCCGTTGGAGGTGGAGAGCGTGTAGGCCAGTGATTCTCAACCTTTTTGAAGCTGCCGCCCCCCTAAGGAGCGGGTCAAATCAAACATTCATATTGAAAGGACGCTCAATGCACACACTGCGATTAATCGCGTGGGAAAACAGCTGATGCACACGCTGTGCTGGTTGGGATCGGAGAAGAATCGTAGTGCCGAGTTCTTCAAGGTCATCCTACCTAGAATACAAATTCGTCTCACCATTCTTAGAAGTGCGTGAGGGCAGCCGTCGCGTAAGTTTGTTTTATTGCTGGTACAAATGGTGTAAACCGGATAATCGATTTAATAAATTTTGGGGGGAGTTTTAAAATTAAGTTTGAATGCCAAAACATGCCCACCGCCCCCCTACCACCCAAAACATGCCCACTGCCCCCCTACCGCCCAAAACAAGTTCACCGCCCCTCAGCATCCTCCCACCGCCCCCGTTGAGAACCAATGGTGTAGGCAGTGCACAGATGCAACAGAGACTGGTAACGTCAGAGCATTCTGAGCCCATAAAGATGTCAGAAAATAAAAAAATAAATGAATGTCTTACTCTGCAAAATTCAAACTGAATGTAATCAGTTATGCAAAAGAGCATGGAAATAGAGCTGCAAAGAGAGAGTTTGGACCTCCTCCCACTGAGTGTATCATGTAAATGTTACCTAATTACTAAATAAAAATGTGTTCTGCTTTATCTTTAAAATATCGATTTCTTAATTTGGGGTTGGAAAAGTGGGGGGCGTCTTATACATGGAGGCATCTTATTCATGGAAAAATACGGTAACTAAAGCAGAGTCCAAGTTGTCTTTCTTCCGGTACCACTCAAGGACTGGCACAAAGCGCGACTCTGACAGTCTCAGACCTCCGAAGTGTTTGGATGGGATTTATAATCATACAAATCAACCGTGAAGTGTACTTTCTATACATAATATCATTTTGTGGGTAAAGTGTGATACAACTGGCTGTTTTTATCAATCATTTTGAGGGCGGTGACACGGGAAGTGAGTGTTGCACCTGCCAGCAATGTAGAGAAGGCTGTCTGAAACTGGGTTAGATTGGTAAAGGCAGTAGAAAGTTATCTTTGACTGAAGGTCACCAACAAGTCCATTAGCAGAGTGTTGTGGAATTTTTGCCAAAGACAGGAGCACAACACTGGGGAGGAGAACATGTTTATTGCAATGATCACTGGGTGCCTGCTTTCAAGAAAGAGGGACCCTGAACAATTTGTTTCAGCTGGTAATGTTCTGAATTGGCTTTAAGTATATATAACAAACAGTACACCAGCACACATGCATCAAGAAGAGAAATGAAAAGTAGAAAAGGTCAGTTCCCAAAAAAAGAAATACACAGAAATTGAAGTACAAGAAGAGGTACAAAAGTAATTAAAAGGAAAGATTAAATATGTGGCATGTCAGGAATGCACACCACCAAGTAAAGAATTCCAGTCATTATTCAGATTTTATTGCCCATTCCTATACTTGGTGGTGCCTTTCCCTCCCCCCCCATAAGAGTTTGTGGAGCAACCGGAGGGAGAGAGTGGGGAATGGAGATGAGCTTGTGCAAAGGTGGCAAAAGCTAGAGAGGTCCAGGAGAAAACACAGAGAGGTGGGATGGGGTCTCCACCAGGAGCCTGAAAGAGTGGGTGGAGCAATCGCAAAGAAATCAGCAAGGAAAGCAAAAATCAGAGGAGGAAAAGTCAAGGAAAGAGGAAAAAGGAAAGAGCAGCCCTACACTTTCAGCTAAAGTATTGGCTATAGGGGCTGAGACTTAAATACAGGGTTATGGGGTGGAGGGTCCCAAAATCTAAAAATATCCTTTGGGCAGGTTGCTAACTGAGGAGGGCAGGCGCGCCGTGGGGAATTTCCCAGGCCCCCCTCAGACTGAGCCCTTATGACGCCCCGAAGCCTCCGGAAGAAAAAAAGACCAAGAAAGGCAATGGGTTTGCAGGCGGGTTAATAGGCACTGTGGTCGACGTACTGTGCGGCAGAAAGGGACCGGAGAAAACGGCGACCTGAAATATTGGACCGGGATAGGCCCAGACACCACTGGAACTGAAGATTTTCTCCAAGGGAAAAGAACATTAGATCAAATGGTGATGGAAGAAGGGATGAAGAGAAAGCACCCAAAGGCAAAAAAGCATCAGCAAGAGGAGTGAATTTCATCAAAGTTACTACAAGAGCTGTTTGCAGCAAGAACGCTTTTGACAAAGGAAAGGAAGCATTCTGAGCATATTTCATCAGTTACTACAAGAGCTATTAATAGCAAAAAGGAGATAAAAATGAGCTCACAAACAACACACAGACAACATGTGTGCATACAACTGTGGATAACCTGGATCCAATCACTCTCTTTAGGCCCGGGGAGGTGCCACGCCAGGACTCACCCTCACGATGCTGGTTGGCTTTGCTTCTTCCCAAACCCTTCTCTTACTCCTACCGCGCCCTGCTTGGAAGAGGAACCAACAGAGCTTCTCCCACCGCGAATCCCGCTTGGAAGGGGAACCAGCAGAGCTGTCTGGAGCGACAGGCCCAGCAACCACCACCTAAACCGTGCACACAACCTATTGATGCACAAAACTACCCTGGTGGCAACTTAAACCGTCTGCAACTCTTACCTACCGGTGCTGTTCTGGCAATCTCTTGGCTTTCTCCTCAGGGGGTGATCTGGGGGGTGCTGACTCAAGGGAGGAAGGGATGCAAAGGATCCCATGGGTACCTGAGTCTCAGTTGTAGCCAGAACTCCCCAGAGCAGATCGCTGGATCCCACTTCCGACATCAAAACTGTCATGGAATTTTTGTCAAAGACAGGAGCGCAACGCTGAGAAGAACCATGTTTATTGCAACGATCACTAGGGTGACTGCTTTCAAGAAGGAGGGACTCTGAACAACAGAAAAGCATAGAATTTATATACTTTTGAGGTTGAGAGGCGGGAAATCTGAGGGATCTCATTCAAGGATAGGTTTGGATAAATGTTAAATGAGGGATAAATGGTTTTTCTATTGTGAGATAAGAACCACAGCAAACCCTTAAGGGTTAGGGTTAGTTAACAGTTAACAGGTTAGTTAACAGGTGATGGCCCTCCCATTGTTTCAGTAGAATAATATTAAGAAGGCTATTTTTGGCAGCAGAACATGATCACTCTTGAGTCATGCAATAGCCTGGAGCTGATCCTGTTTTGCATGAGCAAAGAATGGCAGAAAGAAGTGGAGAAAACAGATTGCAGGAGAGGCAAGGGGGAGGGGGGAAGAGTGTCTAGTTTTATTTTATTATTTTTCCATCACAATAGTAAAAGCAACACTCCAATTATGCAATTCCACAGCTTGGGGGGGGGGGGAACCTTATTTGGTCAGAAGAAAGTCAACACCTATATAACCACAAGCTGCAGAATGCTCGCGCAAGGATATGGCCAATAGGCAACAGGCTGACAAGGCGTAAGAATTATGTGCACGCAGATAGGGGTTCCCTCTCTTGGGGAGGGACCCTGTTTTGCTTGGTACCAAATAAATCGGTTGAACAGAACTTTCTCATGCCTGGAGTCTTCGGGGATATTACCATTATTGTGGCCATCAATTTATTATCAACAGCCATGGGCGTGTTGTCAAAGAAGTGAAAAGCTTTTTACGATAGCAATCATTAGTACAATAGCAAACGGGTCCAAAAAGCTACTGGTGGACAGAGGAAGCTTACTGTAAATTGTGCACTTCAACATTGTACCAAGGATTAGTAACTTCTCAAATCATGAAAAAATGGAGAAACAACAAGTGGGAGAACTCCATTACAAGGCCACTTGAAACTTAATGTAAGAAAGACTCCTATGCAAGATAACGATAAAGCAGTAGGGCTGCAAAATGTTGTAAGACTGACCTGCTGTTGTGCAATATGTACAGTTGACCACCTGAGTGAAATCATAACAGCACACAGGCATGGGAGTACACTGGAGCACATAAAGTTACATAGAACTTAAATGTGCAGGCTTAATCAAAAACATTTCACCTGCACTGAAAACTAATCTCACTGATGACTTTCAGAACAAGAAATATGCCATCACTGTGGATGAATCTACTGACATTTCAACACAAAAACACATGTATTTTAGTTCAAATTTTAAATGATAGGACAAAGGAAATTGTAACTAGATTTACAGTGCATTCTGAAAGTATTCAGAACCCCTTCACTTTTTTCAATTTTGTTATGTTGCAGCCTGATACTACAATTGTTCAAATTCTTTTGTTTCTCATTAATCTACGCTCAGTACCCCATAATGACAAAATGAAAACAGAATTTTAGAAATGTCTAAATTTATTAAAAAGGAAAAACTCAAAATCACATTGGCATAAGTATTCAGACCCTTTGCAACAACACTTGAAATTGAGCTTAGGTGCCTCTTGATCATTGCTGAGCGGTTTCTAGACCTTGGAGTCTACCTGTGGTAAATTAAATTGATTGGATATGATTTGGAAAGGCACACACCTCTCTATAGAAGGCCTCACAGCTGACAATGCATACTGTATCAGAGCAAAAGCCATGAGGTCAAAGGAACTGCCTGCAGAGCTCAGAGACAGGATTATTGCAAGGCACAGATCTGGGGAAGGCCACAAAAAAAAATCTGCTGCACTGAAGGTTCCCAAGAGCATAGTGGCCTCTATAATTCTCAAATGGAAGAAGCTTGGCACGACAGGGCTCTTCCAAGAGCTGGTTGCCCAACCAAACTGAGCAGTTGGGGGAGAAGAGCCATAGTAACAGAGGTGATCAAGAACCCGATGGTCACTCTGACTGAGCTCCAGAGATCCTGTGTTGAGATGGGACAAAGTCCCAGAAGGACAACCATCACTGCAGCCCTCCACCAATCTGGGCTTTATGGCAGAGTGGCTAGACGGAAGACTCTCCTCAGTGCAAAACACATGAAAGCCTGCTTGGAGTTTGCAAAAAAGCACCTGAAGGGCTCTCAGACTGTGAGGAACACGGTTCTCTGGTCTGATGAAACCAAGATTGAACTGTTTGGCCTCAATCCTAAATGTTATGACTGGAGGAAACCAGACATTGCTCATCACCTGCCCAATACCATCCCAACAGTGAAGCATGGTGGTGGCAGCATTGTTGGACATTTGCAAGATGTACACCTTTAACAACATTAACCATAGAGATTGTTTTAAGCTGTGAACCATTAGAATCAGGTGGCAAACTCTGTATAAGAGAACTATCCTTCCTCTTACTTGTTCTGCTGCTTTCCTGATTTTACCCTGCTGTCTGGTATATATTTATATTGTATTATTTATATACTTTGTTGTCACTTCTGTATTGTTGAGGATGTATTTTATATTTAAGTTTACTTTTGTATATTTTAAGTAGATATAAAGGTTGATATTATACACCTTGTCTCCTCTTAATCTCATTACCCAACAAATTGGTAGTAGAGGATGGTTGGGCTTGAGAAGCTGATAAACCTTTTTAAGAGAAAACAAGAAAGTTATTATTAAGTTTGGCATTTTTCCTTTTGATCCAGACAGCAAAGCAAAGAGCCCTTTTTCCTTTTTAATGGTAAGAAATTTTTAAAGAGATAAGGTGTTTTATGTAAGTGTTTTATTGACAGTAAGTATTTTAAACTAAAGGAGAATTTAGCAGAGGAGTTTGCACAGAGTAATTTTAAAATGTCTGTAACCTTAGGCACTTTAACAGATGGAGCTACTCCATCTACTCAAGGTTTCCAACAGGGTGTAAGTAATAACAGCATATTTGTAATTCCAAAGTTGAATAGGAATTTTCAAATGTAGGATGCAAGGTTAAGAGTTTCCCTTCAAGTACAGGACTGTTTAGACATCATAAAGACAACACAGGAATGGCTTAGGGACAACTCTGTGAATGTCCTAGAGTGGGGGCCAGCCAGAGCCCTGACTTGAACCCTATTGAACATCTCTGGAGAGACCTGGAAATGGCTGTCCACTGACGGTCCCCATCCAACCTGATTGAGCTTGAGAGGATTTGCGAAGAAGAATGGCAGAAAATCTCCCAATCCAGGTGTGCAAAGCTTGTCGCATCATACCGAAAAGGACTCGAGGCTGTAATTGCTGCCAAAAGTGCTTCAAGAAAGTACTGAATAAAGGGTCTGAATACAAGTGCGTGTGATGTTTCAATTTTTTCTTTTTAATCAATTTACAGATATTTCTAAAATTCTGTTTTCACTTTGTCATTATGGGGCCTGAGTGTAGATTAATGAGAAAAAAATGAATTTGAATTTTTTTAAAAGTTTTTTATTTTTTACAACAAACACAAACATAAACAAACAAGAACATGAACAAAAACCATCTTCCATCTTAAACCGTGTGTCAGCCAGTTACCAATCATTTGTGCCATCCTTTCATAGTCTTCACTCACCATTTATATAGATTCTCATGTTATCTATCCAACGTATATTTATATATTTATCAGTTATCAATTATTAATCATTTGTGACTAGTCTATAACACCAGCTTTCATTATAAGATTTGTATCATTTTTTTCCATTGATTATATATATATATAGTAATTTATATCAGTTTATCGAGTTTCTATTATGTAATTTCCTAATCTATTACATTACTGTATCTTTTGTCCAACCATTGATAAAACAAATCCCATATCATATAAAATTGTTTGTCTTCTTGCTCTCTAATTTCAAATGTCAATTTACTCATCTCAGCACATTCCACAATTTTCTTAATAACTTCCTCCTGCATAGGTACTTTTTCATTCTTCCAATTCTTAGCAAATACAATTCTAGCTGCTGTCAAAACATTTACAATCAGATATTTCAATTCTTTACTGTATGTTTCCGGTATAATTCCCAGTAAAAATGTCTCTGGTTTAAAGTCTATGTGTTGTTCTGTCATTTTTTCTAACCATGTGTAGATTTTAATCCAATATCTTTTGGCTTCTGAACATGTCCACCACATATGGTAATATGAGCCGGGTATCTGATGACACTTCCAACATTTATCGGACATTCTCACGATCCTCACTGGGGGTAAATGCCACCTGTAAAACATCTTATACAAGTTTTCTTTATATGCAGTTGACATTGTCATTTTATAGTTTTGAGACCATAGTTTTTGCCACTTCTCTAAATCAATTCCATATCCAAAATTTTTCCCCCATGCAATCATTGTTTCTTTGACCTGTTCTTCCTCCATTTTAAATTCTAGTAAATGTCCATAGTTTTTTAATCACCTTTTCATCAGTACCCATCAAAATTTTATCTAGAACAGTCAGCTTATCATAAATGCCTTCTGCTTTAAAATCTTTATCAAATCTAGATTGTATTTGCAAATATGAAAACCAATTCATTTTTATACCTTGTTCTTCCAACGCTTGCATAGTTTTAAGTTCACCCTTTTCATTCAATATCTCAGTATATCTGTTTGTTCCTTTTTATATGTTATTGGATAAGAGAAGGCTTCAATAGTGGATATCCATCGTGGAACTTTTGAATAATATTGTCATCTTGTCTTCTCCCAGTTTAAAAACAATGCCTTTCGAATATAATGCCTTCTAAAATAGCCCTGTGTTTTCGTTCCCTTATACCATAGGAAAGCAACAAGTCATGTCCCTCTAACGTCAATAATCTATTATTTCTTAAAGTTATCCAATCCTTCACCCACATCAAATTTGTCGCCTGGTAATATAATTCCCAGTTAGGCAAGGCAAACCCACCTCTTACTCTTGCGTCTTGTAGTAGTTTAAGCTTTATTCTTGCTTTTTTACCCTGCCAAATGTATTTCAATACAATTTTATTTAAGTCATCAAAGAACTCTTTCCCTAGACGAATAGGAATTGTCTGGAATAAATATAATATCCTAGGCAATATATTCATCTTAATGGCGGATATTCTCCCAACCATTGATAATTGTAAGTTCTCCCATTTTGTCAAATCTGTTGCAATCTGTTGTTTGAGTTTAACATAATTATCCTCCTTCAATGTACTACATCTTGGTGTAATATATATCCCTAGGTATTTAACCCTGTTTGTCACCTGTATTTCTAGGACTTCTTCCAGTTCTTTCTTTCGCCTTGCTAACATATTCTTTGTTAATATCTTTGTTTTATCTTTATTTTTAAACCTGCTACTTTTCCATATTCTTCCCTCTTTTCAATTAATTTGGGTGCTGTTTCCAATGGATCCTCTAGTATAAATACTAGGTCATCCGCAAAAGCTTGCAATTTGTACTCTTCCTTTTTGATTTTCATTCCTTTTATTTCTTTCTTTTCTCTTATATTCCTATTCAACACTTCTAATGTTAAAACAAACAACAGGGGCGATAGTGGACAGCCTTGTCTCGTCCCTTTTGTTATATCTATCTGTTCTGTTAAATCTCCGTTTATCATAACTTTTGCAGTCTGCTTATGGTATATTGTTTCAATGGCTTGAGTAAAGTTTTTGCCAAAGCCCATTTGTGCCAATTGCAGTAACATAAATCGCCAACTCACGTTGTCAAAGGCTTTTTGTGCATCTAAAAATATCAAGGCCATTTGCTTTTTAGGATGTGCCTCATAATATTCCAAAGTGTCCAGAATTACTCTCATATTGTCTTTCTCTTTGGCAGAAATCCGTTTTGATCGGCATGAATAAAATTATTTAAATATCTTTTCAGTCTCTCTGCCAAAATTGAAGCAAAAATTTTATAATCTGAACTTAATAGAGACATAGGTCTATAATTTGTAACCTGTTGCGGGTCAGTGTCCTCCTTCGGTATAAGTGTAATGTATGCTTCAGTCCATGTTTTAGGTATCCTCTTGTCATAACTTCATTCATGACTTCCAATAGTTGGAGGCTCAATATTTCCTGGAAGGTTTTGTAGAATCCCACTGGCAGCCCATCTGGACCTGGGGCGTTCCCAACATTCTGCTTTTTTAAAGCTTCTGTTAGTTCCATCATAGTTATATTCCCCTCTAACATTATTTCAATATCTTTAGGTATCTGGGGTAATTTTGCTTTCTGTAAATATTGTCTTTCTTCTTCTTGAACATTCTCTTGGTAGTACAATTTTCCATAGTAATCTTGTATAATTTTTTTCTTGTCCTCATTACCAAAGCAGATCTGTCCTTCTTCATTTATCAATTGATTAATCCTTTTTGATTCTCTCTCCTTTCTCAGTTTATAAGCTAGCCATCTGCCTGGTTTATTTGCATCTTCAAAATAGTTCTGTTTAGCGCTTCTGATTTTTTGTGCTAGTTCCTCCTTTTCCATTAGTCCCATTTTATGTTTAATTAAATCCATTTTAGTTTTGATGTCTTTTTTTTGCGGGGATTTCTGTAACTCTTCTTCCAGTTTTTTATGGTCATCCTCCAATAATTTGAAGGTCTTTTTCTGCATTGTGTTTTTTTTCCTTGTATAATCTATTATTAAACCTCTTGTATTCATTGTGTCCCAAAGATTCTGTAATGATGTATCCTCTTTTTTATTTTCCTTAAAAAAGAAGGCAAGTTCTTTCTCTATTTTCTGTTTAAAATCTTTTTCTTTTAGTATCCTATTATTTAAAGTCCATCAGGCTGCAACAAAACAAAATTGAAAAAAGGGGGTCTGAATACTCTTGGAATGCACTGTATAGAGTTAAATCCGGTGCAAGAGGCTAAGAATACATTCAATTTGATTGATGAGGAAATAAAAATAAAAAATAAAATAAATAAAAAGGAAATAAAAAGATGTGGCCGGAGTCTTCCAAATTGCATTAGTTTTGCATTGGATGGTACATCAAACATGGCTGGATGCAACAACTCAGTGCTGTATCTCCTTTCTGTGTGCAACTCATGTATCTCTCATTCGCTGGCACAGTGCATTCAATATGCAGTGGCTAAGCTACCAGCAAATACTGGATTTTTACTGTCAGAAAATACCCAGTTGGTTTCACCATAGTGAATTAAGATGAGAAGCATACGAAGAATTGCAGTGTCATCTGAGGAGAGTTTGTAAGCTTTGCATGTTGTGTGTGCCTACGCTAGGCTACCCTTACTTAACTTTAGGCATATGTGTTCACTGTTCAAGCATACGTAGAAAATGCCTGGGGCTATTTGGGCAAGTAAGGATGGATGTTTGCAGAATTTCATATTTTCGCAGGAAACTTTGCAGCCTTGAACCATCGGCCTCCTGGATTTTTTCCCTTTTATTTTTGTGAATGTGAATTGTTATACGTTTTAATTGTATATTTATTTATTGTTTTAACGTGTTGTGAGCCGCCCAGAGTCCCCCATTGGGGGGAGATGGGCGGGGGACAAATTTAATAAACAAATAAATAAACAAACTTGACTGTATAGGGCTACCGAAGTATTGCATAGGGCTAAAAAAGGAGTCTTTCTGGTTCTGCAGGAGATCCTAACCAGGAAGAGAGAAACCAGAGGATCCCAGATGGATCCATGGCTGACGAGCACGATGGAAACCAGGGAATGGCTTCAGCAGATGGAAGAGAAAAACAATCAAAGCAGTACCGGAAAAAGCAGCCTCAGACTGAGAACCATTGCAGTGCAAAAGCCAGGTGGTTAACAGGCTGGCGTAAAGAGAGTGAGTAATTTCATCTGAAAATGAGATTTCAGAGTATACGTGTATCTGGCTGCTTACACATTACCTTGAGTTTTATTTATTTTAAGCAGGGGAGGAATGACGACCACAAACCATAGTAGCTTAGTTGGTAAGTCCATTAACTTCATAAACTAGGAACAGCGCTCAGTGTTACGGTACGTACATAATGGTGCTTCAGATATACGTATCTGCTTTTATTAGTCACAAATAGGAAAGCTGCAGATTGGATGTAGGTCGCTGCCTGTAAATGTGCCAACAGATGGACCAGAAACATAAAAATCTAGTTTATGTTAGTACGGGGTTATTACATTAGTTATACAACAAGGAGGAAGAGGAAGACAGAACTGTGCCTGTTTTTGGACCTTGTCATGTTTCTTCCAGTGGATTGGGGTGGGGTCTGTCAGTAATGGGAAAGAGGCAGAATCTCTCTTTGGGGGAGATGAGTGGCATATAAATTTAATAAATAAATAAAATATTCTTTATTTAGATGAGGCCAACTTCCGTATCTGGAAGATTCTGTGTGACCTCAAACCCTCAGTTTGCTGTTTAACACACGTATATCTTATCCGGAATCTGTTGGAACTAATAGTATATTCTAAAATAGTAGTTCTCAGCATGGACCATATGGGCTCCCCGGGGGCCATGCCATATTTCTAGTGGGGGGGGGAGGTTATGCTGCTGCTAGATATTTGATGTCTTTAAGAATTTTGTTTGCTATTGCAGAGTTAGGTCTGCCTAGAATTGATCACTTTTGGTAGCTACTACGAATACTTTGTCTTTATAATATAAAGACACCAATATTATAGGATAGCTTAAATTAAAGAACAGTGCAAATGGTAGAAGAGTTTTTTTTACAGCTATTGGTGATGATGGGGGTCCCAGAGATAAATGAAGGTCAGAAGGGGGCCATGAGTCTAAAAGACATAAATCCCACAATGGAATCTGTTTAAAACAAATAGCCAGAGCAATGTATTTATTTAGTGCTAGCATTTCAACTTGCGTTGCAATCCTGTGCATATTTATTCAGAAGTAAATTCCAGAGCGTCCAGTGAGATTTATTCCTGGGGTTAGAATTGCTGCCTCGTTAAAACCAAGAATCAGCACCTTTTCACTAGCGCATACATCTTCCTTTTCTTTCAGAGATGTTCAAGCAAATCAGTATATAATAAATACACATACAATAAAACTCGATCTAGAATGACTAGTAGTCCTGATTTAAAAGCAGCCAGCTCTCAAGTTGCCCAGAGTCCGTCACGGCCAGCTCAGACTCTGATGTGACAACGAACGGCCAGGATTGCTGGGCGAACCCCTCACCGTGCAGAGAGGAGAGCAGAGCAAAGGGGGTCTGCACGGCTTCTCGTAAACAAGGAGCCTCAACTCCGTGCCCTTCAACGTGAAGCCTTGTGACCCTGATTCTGAACTGGACTGGCGGACGACCCCGCTACAACATTTGGACCCGTGCATACTGCACGGATTTGGATTCGATTTGGATTCTCTCGAGACAAGCTTGTTGGACTTGGTTTCTGTTGTGTGTGCGTGTGTTTGCACATACCTTTCCTTTACTCCTTGCTATTTGCTTAAACCTTTCTAGTAAAGTTTGCAAACCTCTCTGCGTATTTGAGTGTGTGGCTTGAGGCACAGTCTTTAAAGGCAACGAACAGGAAAGGAAGATCTTAATTGCCTCTGAAAGAGGAGCTGTAACAGGGCCCAACAGATCTTGCACTCAGTCTAGTATGTCTGATGATGCAGCTTAGGGCCCAGGAACACAGAGTGCTTAAGGTGAGATCATATGGGAAGAGGTAATTCTCAATGTTCTTTGAAACCCTAATCTATATGAACAACATGGACTATTTTCAAGGCAGATACCTCTCTCTGAATTTTAAAAAACTTTTCCAGTAAAGGCAGCAGTGCATTATCAAAGGAATTGAGGAATCTGCTAAGGAGGCATCTCTGAAACGATGACCACACGGGTCATGGGTTGCCTAGTGCATCACTCAAAATACTTTGTCCAGGGCAAGTGGTTATTGCACAGGCTGATGCAGGAATGGTTGATGACCATTCACCTCAATGGCACCTCTGCATGAATATGTAAGTCCTTTCATGCTCCAGATCAAACAATCAACGCTTTCACTGGTCAGCAAATGGAGTGGTCTTTCAAGGATCCCTTTCCAGTCTGCTCCTAATTATGCAGGAGTTATTTCCCATCCAAGGCTGTAGGTCAAGGGCAATTTGTTAATGACAATGTTTCACAATCACTTCAGCACACTTTGGACAATATGCATCACACATTCTTTTAATCCTCGTATTCCAATGAATACTTCATTTCACACCCCACTGATGACAGAATGAGAATTCATCCACAATGGTTGGCTGAAGAAAGAAGGCAAACCAGGGCAGTGATGTGTTATACTGAAGGCAAATTAGACATTTGCCTAGAGCCCCACAAGAAGAGGAGCCCCCAAATCATATTTTCTGAAACATGGGGAACATTAGTTTTCTTTAAAATCCTTTACTCTGGGAGGAACTATATGGTCATAAACCAGGCCTGCACAACATATGGCCCGCCAAAGGATTTCACGCAGCCCGCATCACTCATGAGCGCAAGGTCTGAAAATGCAGTATTTTTTTTTTAAATAAAGTTTCCGCGATGAACTGTCGCAGGGGTGATTTCCGGGAAATAACCACTCAGCGCTCGCTCAGCCTGTGAGCGCTGACACATTATGACAGCAACAAGGGCGGCAAAATTGCTCACCGAAGCAGCTCTGGAAGAATGGCCATTTTGATAATTGTAAATTTACAAAGTCAGGGTATACCCTGGAGTAGGAATTTTTTTTGTCTGTGTGAATGGGAATGACAGAGCACAGCTGAGCTCTGCTAGCTCAGGGTACCAGGGGCTCACACCTGTAGGGTGTGGCAGGTACATGACACAGCACAAACCAAGGCATATAGCCCAATGCATCATGGGTGTTGGTTGCGGGGTGTTGGAGTGCTGGGCATCGGAGTACCGGTTGGTAAACAGTTGTAAGTTCTGTAGACTGCTTGTAAATATTGTACAGTAAAGGTCTGTGTATAGTTTTGCTACAACAGACTCTGGGCTGTTTATTTTGTTGCATCGCACACAGAACACCATAACACGGTGTATGCACTACCCCGACCTACAAGACTAATACCTTTGTAAAATGGATGATCAAAAGAAGCGGAAGATCGAACCAGAACATAGAGTGTTTAATCCGGAGTGGACAAATAGATACTTGTTTACGTACGCCAGAGACAAAATATTGTGCCTTGTTTGCCAAGACGTAATGGCCGTTCCTAAGGAATACAATCTCTGCCATATTGAATCAAAACATCCCGACTTAGCCAAATTGGACACTAATGAAAAATTAAAGCATCCAAATTGTTGAAAATTCTCAGTGGGGAACAATAGTTTTTCAAGAAAATATACTCAGAAAATGAGGCGGCTACTAAGATTAGTTTTCAGATTTCTAAAGAAATTGCTGCTGCTGGGAAGTCTTTTTCTGAAGGTGACTTCATAAAGAAGTGTTTGTTAATTGCAGTTTCTGGATTATGTCCCAATTAAAAAAAAATGTTTGAGAATATAAGCTTGTCCTGTATGACCGTGCAGTGAAGAGTACCTGATATAGCCAGTAACTTTATCAGTTAAAACAGAAGGCAAACAAATTCTGTTGATGTTTGTAGAAATACACATCAGAATTTACAATACGGAACATTAATCAGCAGAAATAATGCTGTGTCATTATAGCTGAAAGGAAGCTGGTGTAAGAATGAAAGGAAGCTGATGTAACATAAAATATAAAGCTAGACTAGTAGCTCGTGGATATACACAAGTAAAGAATCAATTGTATGATGTTTTTGCACCAGAGGTGAAACATTAAGGGTAGCATTAACCTTAGCTGCGGCAAGGGAATGTGCAGTACATCATTTTGATATCACTACCGCTTATTTAAATGCTGGTCTTAAAGAACTGTATATGTTGGAAGCTCCAAGGTATGAAACTGGAGAGGCAGGCAAAGTGTATAAATTAAATAAGGCAATCTATGGATTAAAACAATCGGCAAGGAACTGGAATCAGTGTTTAGATTCTGCACTGAGAAATATGGGACTTGAAAGCAGCTTAGCTGACCCGTGTTTATATATAAAAGGAAATGGAAATGAACAAATGATACTTCTAATATTTGTAGATGACCTATGCCTTATAGCAAAAGAACAAAGTAAAATAGATGCATTTACAAAACAACTGAATCAAAGATTCCAATTGAACAATTTGGGAGAAATAAAGAATTATTTAGGAGTGGGAATTAAGAAATTAGAAGGAAAAGGTTATATTCTAAGTCAAAGGAAGAAAATAGAACAGCTACTTAGAAATTACAACATGGAAAACACTGAAGTAGTGACACCAACGGTCACTGATTTTCAAAAGGTAAAAGACGATAATGAAAAGAAAGATGTGTGATAAAGAAATATACCAATCAGCAATTGGGAGCTTATTATATTTAGCTCAATGGTCAAGACCAGACATTGGGACAGCTGTCAATATTTTAAGCACATACGTAGCACAACCCACACAGAGACATTGGATTGCTGTTAAATGCATATTCAGATATTTAAAAGGAACAATTGACAAATGTTTACTCCTAAGTCAATCTGAACTATTAGAATTAAAATGTTATGTGGATAGCGATTGGGGAAATGATGTGCAAGACAGAAAGTCAATAACAGGATTAATTGTTAAATTTGGAGAGACCTTAGTAGGCTGGAAATCCAGAAAACAATAATCAGTTGCACTATCCACCGCTGAGGCAGAATATGCAGCTTTGTCGGAATTATGTTCTGAAGCCATATGGTATAAACAATTACTACAGGATTTACATTTGAAAGTGGAACAGCCAATCCCAGTATTAGAGGATAGCGAAGCTTGTATTCAAATAGTGACAAGCGAAAGAAGTAAGGGCAGAAGTAAACATGTTGATATTAAATATTATCATGTTAGAGAAGCAATCAAAGATAAATTAATTGAATTAAATGATTGTCCATCTGAGGAAAATACCACTGACGTAATGGCAAAGCCATTAGGCGCAGAAAAACACAAAACACTCGTTGACAAATTAGGGTTAATATCAATGAAAACCATATAATATTCTGTTGTAAATTGGAAAGGTGTTGATGTTTGTAGAAATACACATCAGAATTTATAATACAGAACATTAATCAGCAGAAACAATGCTGTGCCATTATAGCTGAAAGGAAGCTGATGTAAGAATGGAAGGAAGATGATGAAAGAAGCTGATGAAATATGTATACTAGGATGATGCAATGTACGTTCCTATTGGTCATTGGATGTATAAATGTACATTTGTATCTCTATACTTTCTCTCGATTTCTCTCCTGCTCGCTATTCTACATTGAACTTGGATTGGATACTATTATATTGACTCACTGGGCCGCTGTCGAACTGTTGTATGCTGTTTGTCAGAGGACTTCTGTATGTTGCTGTATGTATGTAAATAGACACTGAAAACTAATTATTGTGTCTGAGTACTTTCTTCAACTAGGACCTGAGGACATAGTGGATGGATTCCTGCTTTAACCAAGCAAACCTTGACAAATTCAGCTATTATTCTTTAGTGATGGACGAGAGCACCGATTTGAAGGATACTGCTCAACTTCTAATTTTTGTTCGAGGTGTTGATGACAACTTTGAAGTAACCGAGGAACTGGCTGGTTTGTACTCCATGCGAGGTCAAACTACTGGAAAAGAAATCGCAAATCAAGTGAACAAGGATGTAACTGAAAAGTTAGGCATAACATTTGAAAATAGTGGCCATTTGCACTGATGGCGCTCCATCTATGTGCATGTCAGGAAAAACCTTGGTGCGGTAACTCTTGAAGAGTTTGCTGGCAAAAAAAAAAAAATAACCAAGTATCATTGCATTGTACATTGGCAAGTGTTATGCAGTAGTTTTAAATTTCGACCATGTAATGTCAGTGGTACTTTCAATTGTAAACTATATTCATTCGAGGGGACTGAAGCATAGGTCATTTCAAGCATTTCTTGAAGAGGTTGGTGCCACCTGCAACGATGTACTCTATCATACAGAAGTTCGTTGGTTGAGCCGTGGAAGAGTATTGCAACGTTTTGTTGCTCTCAAGGAAGTAATCGTTCAATTCTTAGAGAATGACTTGAAAAAGTTCCCAGAGCTGCACAATGAAGTTTGGAATAATGACTTGTATTTTTTATGTGACATTTAAAATGAACTAAATGAACTAAATTTACAGCTTCAAGGGAAAAGTCAACTTATTTTTCACATTCTTGCAACAGTAAAAGCTTTCAAAACAAAACAGGTTATTCAAAAGCCAACTGACAAAAAGAGAAATGTGCCACTTTACTACATGTATGAAACATATTCCGTTGTGTAAGCATGCCGAGTCAGGAGAAAAATATTCAAACGACATTGAACTTTTGAACCAGGAGTTTGACAGAAGACTAACACCATCCAAAGAAGACATTAAATTTAAGTTAATTGAAGATCCTTTCTCTGTGGATCCATAGGAACTCCCTGCACATTTACAGCTAGAGGTTATTGAACTTCAGTGCTTAACAGTTTATCGAAATAAACACAGAGAAACCAGCCTTCAAGACTTCTACAAGAGTTTGAACAAGGGAAAGTTTAAAAATCTGCTAGATGGTACCTTACAGGTTTTCAGCATATTTGGGAGTACCTACATATGTGAACAAACCTTCTCCATTATGAACTTGAATAAAAACAAGCAACTATCAACTCCAATCAATGAACATTTGAAAGATATTTTGAAAACATCGATTTCAAACATGATTGCGGAGTATGATAGACTGATTGCTGACAAGAAGTGTAATACGTTCCATTAATTAAATGTAAACAGTAAGACAACTTTAAAAATATATTCAAACTTACCAAAGTAATATTTTTTCCCTTAAGTAATAAGTGTAATAATTGAAATTTCCCTTTTTTATAATATGGTTTATTTTATTTGCAAAGTAGTTTAATCATTCATTGTACTATAATAATTTATAGTACAATTAATGATTAAAATATTTTGCATATAAAAAACATTATCCTATTATTATAACTTTACTTGGAAAGTGAGGCACTACAAACCTCTCTGCGGCCTGAAGTTTAGCCTATTTAATTTCGGTCCTTACCTACTGCCAAGTTATGCGGGTCTGTCATAAACCACTTGAGGTGACCCCCATGGATAATCTCTCCCCAGTTTTTCTTTGTCCAAGTGAGATGGTTTTATAGCCTCTTCTAAAAGCTGTTTTAGGATTGAATAATTGTAACAGATTTGGTCAACTTTGCTGTAAATGCCCATGTTACACAAGCCATCTTGTTAAAACTACCACTTTCACATCCTGCCCTCAACGAAAAAGGGTCTCTCCCCCTATCCTCTCTCACATTTCTTTTTATATCACCAAAGAAATATGCCATTGATATTGTTACAGAACTAATGTATCTACACCTTTGCTGAACTTGCTTGCTAGACCAACTCATTTATAATACACTGCATGAACATTCTGAAGTGATACGGCATCAGGGAGGTCAGGAATTAAGGCCATGCTCTATTTGGGGGAGATCTCTCTTCCTTTTTAGCTCCGCAATGCACTCGGATCAGGCCCATTTGGGTAGAAGCATCCATACGAGTTTTACTTATGATGTCTTCTGACATCTTCTGCATCTGGTAGAGGGCTTTGACTTCTGACTGGCTTTGAAGATAGTAGGAAGAAATGCCCCTAATCCATGGCTGGGCCCCTTCTAGGTAAATAGGAGCCATATTTAACATTTTTCCAGTGCAGGAAGAAAAACTAGCTGAGGTGATGATGCAAAGGGAGAGTATTTTCTGTTTTTCCAGGGGAGGTTTGAGACTTCCAAACTTCCCAAAACAATGTTATCCTGTACTGTGCTGGAAAACAAGGTTAAGGACTGCATTGTGCCTGTGGAGGATGCCTGCACCATCTCAGGAAAAGATACAGCTGCTTTAAAAAGTTGCAGATTGGGGCTATGGGAATATGCTCGTCCTTTTGAATTTGAAGTACTACACACTGAGATAAGTGAGGTGATGTATCCAAAGTAGCTGGAGGCAAGGACAAGTCTGGAGTGGTATTTTTTATTTTCTGAGGTAACCACAAATGGATGAAGTCATGATCTTGCAGACCAGAATACACATGAGCAATCACCTAATGAATAGTAACTAACACACCCCATTTAAGTAATGAGCTAATTATAATGAACATGCGATGTATGCAATGGGAGGAGCTAGGAAACGTCATGGAGGCGGTCGCGAACAATGTAACCTCTGAGTACCTCAGCCAATGGGGAAACGAGGAAGGGATGGTGGGCGCGCTCGCCGGGTATAAAAGGGAGGGGGCGGGACCTGGCTCCTCGGAGATCAAATCTGATTGTGCAGATTCTCCCCGTTTATTGTAATAAACGTTAAAAAACCTCACCTTGTGTCCAGAAGGTTTGTCTCTGGGAAGTTTCTGCCCTGGCACGAAGGAAAGTGCCCAGGGGAGCATATAACAACACCTTTAAGACAGATATACTGCCAACTCTTCTGAAGGCTCTCACTGCAGATGTTGCAGAAGAGCTGTGTTGGTCTATGGTAGCCAAAAATCAGGAATCTGTAGTACTTTTTCTCATTTTACTAAAAGGCATAAGCTTTTGAGAGCTGTACCTTTTGCCTTGTAATAAAGCGTGGCCGTCGGAAAACGTGCTATCGGCTCCCTGATTCTCGCATTGCATTGAGACTCTCATGACCCACATTTTGTGGGATATTGCAGTCAAAACCAACAATTCATGTATTGCTAGATAGGCACATGAAAGGAGGCAGAGACTCTGAAATCACTTCCTTTCTACCTCTTCTTCACCATGCAGTCGACCTGAAGGCATGTGTCTGAGCTCTTCAGCTCGGACACCATTTTTTGGCCTAGTTTAGTAACTTAGTTAATAGTTTCAACCTGCCTTTATTTTGCTATTGTAACTGCTGTTTGAAACCTACTTTATGTGAGTAAATATTACTTTTTTTTCTTCACAAAACTGTGTTATTTTGAGAGGGATATAAAGGGGTAATACCAGGAAAAATCCAGTTTGCCTAGAAGCATCCTGGATTACTGTTTTCTAGAAGGTTACGTATGGCACTTTTATTTCCCAAGTTTCAATAAAAAGCCAGTAAGACGACTTGAGATGAGACTTCTGATGAATAGCAGATGTATTTTGATCAAGACACAGCTGGGTGACCCCCATCAACACATTAACAAGAGATGTTGATGGAATCACACCTCACAAAACAAACATCAGAGGCTTTATAGAGACTTAAATCTGTAATCAGATAGTACATCCCCTCATACCCATACAAGGGATTTTTGGGACGGTCTGAGCAAATGAAAGGTTCTTAGGAAGGTAAACTTAAATGTAACTTTTTCTTCTGGTTACCAAGGGAATGGCATACCAGATTCTTCTTATCTTTTTCTAGAATGTAGGGCCTCACAACTGTTGCAAAAAGCTTGGTACAACAAACAGCTTGTACTCGGCTAATTGCTTATTCGAAGACAATCGGGCATTCAGCAAAGAGATAAGGGGGGGGAAGAAACCAGTGCTCTTTACAAAACAAAAGCAAGTTAACCCTTTAGAAATAAAATAGAGTGCACTGTTACAGGTATGGTTATACATTATGTGAAGCATATATATATATATATATATATATATATATATATATATATATATATATATATATATAAAATATAAAATTGTGTATATATAGAATATAAAATTGTGTATCAAAATAATGCCCTTCAGTTCAACCAACCTTGTCTTAAGCTTCCAAATTTATACTGCAAAAGGATGGTACTCTGCTAATCTCACCCACATGATCAATAATATATCCTCCTAATACCTAAATCCATTCCTTCATGTAACACATTTATATGTCTGCCCAACTCACATGACTCATGAATTCACTTACAGAATTAAAACCTGTAATACAAACCAATAACACTCCCTGCCAGCAGGAGCACCACACTCAAACTAACCATTTGATCATATCAGCCTGGGGTTCCCAGGCCTGCTGACACAAAACCATGTCTTCAGGGCCTTCCAGAAAAGTATCAAGGTGGAGGCCAGTCTTATCTCCAGGGGAATTCATGGGAAAATAGGGAGAGCAGGTAGTTGATTGCCACCATTGTAGAGGAAAACTCTCGGAAGACTTTTGTACATTGAGGAGACAGGACTGGTGTACCACAATTGTCTCTTCTGCTCCTGGGGTCTCCTGAGCCATAGTAGCTATAAAGCTGTATTAAGAGTAAAATTTATTTAGCTGAATGATGTTTTGCACGAATGGTTACTAGCTAAGGAAGGTACAACCTTGGAATTTGGGGAGTATACCAGGAACGATGATGTTGGCTGCTGTCCACCCGCTTTAGGTTTTAGCTTATCTTTTGGAGGAATATGAAATGTAAGATGTGCAAACCACAGGTGTAATTAATTATCATGCCATCCTTAGCTGCACGTAGTGATCCTCTAAGTTAAGAATAAAAAGCCTCGAAGTCCTGATCTTGTGGGCTTTGATGCAGACCTGGTCCAGAGGGGTGCTGCATGCTGGCTGTATTGGAGTCTCTTCGTTGTCGTTACTGGGGCTCCCGACAACAGATTGAAGGAAGCTGCTTGGTTGGTAATGTATTAATACCTGCTTATTAATAAAGATCATTTAACTTATCTCCACTTGTGTCTTCATTGCTTCTGAATCTTTATAACTATAAAAAAAAAAACATCGCCTTTGGTGAAAGAACCATAGAGGAAGTACCATGACATTTGCTCTTTCAGATGAACAGGTTAAGAATTTCCACACAAAATTGACTGACAATGAGAGCGGAGCAACATGGCCACAGAGCTACAGCATTTTTAGTAAGCTCTTAACTCTTCTATTTTAGATACCTTTTTATTTAGTTTTTAAATAGTTTACTTAGTGATTTTATTTAATATCAACTAGTAGTTTTAGTTTCCAGTATATAGGATTAGTAATTTTAGAATTAAGACTGGTTAGTATTTTAGAGTTTGGAATTCCACAGCCTCGGACACAAGCCGATGATGCAAGGCAGCAGGGCTCCATAACAAGAATGGAAAAGAATTCACAAAGAAAAGGCCAAAAGGAAGGACGAGCCTGAGATGTCGCAAAAAAATTCCAAGCATTCTGAACGCTCTAAGTCTGCAGCAACCTCCAGACAGCTAAAACCGAAGGATTTATTCCAGCATGTAAGTCCTCTTCTCCTTCCCTTTTCCCCCTTGTAACCTCCACAAATACATCTTATTCCCTATTAGATTGGAGGAAGGGAAATCATCTACTTCCCAATGATGAGGCTTCTGTAAGAGATGGAGGGGAGGACACTTTTAAAACCACAAGTAATTTAAATGTGGATGTGGATCCGGTTGCTAAGAACTGCCTTTTAACTGCTAAAACCGTTATTCCAATTTTTGATCAGCTGCAAGACGCCAATCAGTAAATAGATGAACTTAAGGCTATAAATGGAAAAGTATAACTAAACCTGTTATGGAGTTGGCCACCAACTCAGTTGCTCCAGAACTTACCCAAAATCCAGATAATGCACAAGACTCCACATGTATGGAAATTGCTAGAGATGAGTTAGTCTTGCAGCAACACCGGATTCTGCTCCAGATTGCAATTAATCCACTTAACGAGGGCAGATAGCACAATAGACATGCAGTACTACATTCCCTCTCACAATTTCTTCACCGCAGAGTATATTCCACCAGGTTTACAGGTATCTCCTGGCTTCCCAGATGGCATGGATTTGAAAGAATATTGACTTTTAGGCATTTCGCACTTCCCTCAATGATCTTTAAACTTAAACATTTTCTAAGGGGATTTTAAATTACACCTATACGTGTCTTTCACAATAGCAATGTACAGCATCTGCTAAAACCCGGGAGGAGAGCCAAGCCTGCAAAGGAAGATGGCGTAAGTCCCGGAGTCCATAATCTTCAGCCAGCAACTACCTACACAGCAGAGAGCTCCATCAACCTCAAGGTCAAGACCAGATAAGCACAGGAGGCGTAACACTCTCGATTTAATTTAAGGGAAGATATAGACATCAGTCAACCCAACGGAGGATGAGGAGGAACTAGCTCAGTTGTTTGGGACCCTTTCTACAGAAAAACAACAATGATATGCAAACTTGAGGCAGTTAAATCAATGCTTCGATCAGTGACTGCTGCAACTGATTCCCTCAACACATTACTGCCTTCCAACTGTCCTCTGGTTGAAATGTTGACAAGTTCATCCTCTGAGTGCTTAACACCTCCAAAACAAAAAACAAAAGGCGATTCAGCCCAAAACTCATTCAGGCAAATGAAGGGAACATCAAGTTGATTGAGGTAATACAATCCTTTTATAACCTCCCAGATGATCAGCCCACAGGTGATAATTTCTCACAACTGAATCTTTAAGAACAGGCTAGTCAAACTACAGCACCATTCCCACTGGCTTCTCCCTGTATGGATCCTGATTCTACTCATCCAATGGCTACTCCTCCTTGCAAGTGAATACTCCCCATAGGAGCCTTGAACATAGCCAATCTTCTACCTTTGACCTCCAAATTGGTCTCATTTGTCCTACTCATTAAACTTCTATGGAGTCATCCCAGATTCAGGACACCGCCCACCCCAACTGGCAACGGGAGATCTGTTCCTTATTTTTTCCAATCACCAACTTATTCAACCCAAGTGTTGTTTCTTCTGAACAATTGTTTAGAGACAGCAACCCAAGAGAATCAGCAAATTGACAACTACCGTATTTTTCCATGTATGCTACTTTTTTCTAAAATTGTTACACTAAAAATGGAAGGTCGTCTTATACAAGGAAGTAAGCTGAGGAGAGAACTGCACGGTTGCAAAACTGCCCGTACTTTGTCTCTGCAAACAGGCTTCCTCCAATCACGAGCCTTATGTAACCGACGTCAGCTGATGCTGAACAAACCAATTGGAACGCATCCCATTGGAGGTGGAGCATGTAGGCAGTGCGCAGATGCGACAGGGACTGGTAATGTCAGAGCATTCTGAGCCCATAAAGATTTTGGAAAATAAAAAAATAAGTGAATGTCCTACTCTGCAAAATTCAAACTGAATGTAATCAGTTATGCAAAAGGACATGGAAATAGAGCTGCAGAGGGACAGTTTGGACCCCCTCCCACCACTGAGTGTATCATGTAAATGTTACCTAATTACTAAATAAAAATTTGTCCTGCTTTATCTTTAAAATATTGATTTCTTAATTTGGGGTTGGAAAAGTGGGGGGCGTCTTATACATGGGAGCATCTTATTAATGGAAAAAAACGGTACATCCTGCTAATGATTTCTCTGTCCTTTCCTGGAACATAGCTGGATGGGCCCCAAAACAAGCAGACCCTGATTTCCTTGGGGTTTTTGTCCAAATCTGATAAAATTATTTTTTTGCAGGAGACATGGATGCTGGGGGAATTTTCAGTCCCCAACTATTTTTCTCTGTTAGGCCCTGCACAGCCCAGCCTTAGAGGTGGCAGACCCAAGGGGGGAAGGGCGTGGTTTATTCATAGCTTCCAACTTACATGTTCAAATTGTAAAACAACTACCTCAATTTGAGAATGTTGTATCAGCTCTGTTTGTATTTGACCAATTTTCCCTACTGTGTATTAACTTCTAATTTCCTCAACAGCTCTATTCACAGGTCACCCAAACCTGGAACCTGATTGAAACCTTCCTCACTCTCTGTCTGAATAAGTTCCCTGGTGCCTATATTCTAACAGGTGGGGACTTCAATGCAAGAGCTGGTTGTAATGATGAAGTCCTCTATGAACATTTCAATGCCTGTCCTCCTGAAGAAGTAATTGAACCTGTGACGGAAATCCCGGGTTGTGAGAAATAACCATCTTTTCTTTGCATATTTCTGTGTTCTCAGTAGTAGATGGAAAAAACTTCCTGATTCATACTTCAGTGTGACATGGACAAGGCATTTATGGCCTGCTAGAAAATTAACTTTAGTTGTTAGATAGCCATAAGCCTTTGTATTAGATAAGATCGTGGGAAAGAGCCCCGGTTTGTATCCCAAATTGTAACTTTTGTAAACTCTGTTAAGTAAATCAAAGTGGGACTCTAAGTTGTTAATACCTGTGGAGAGGGGTGGAGGCCAATCCTGAAAGGGTATTTAAGATTAGCCCTGGAGGAGTGCAAGGAGGGGGGAGCGCTGGAGAAGTGAAGGTCAACCTCCAATTGCTGCTGGTCTGCATCATAATAGTTTTCCAGAAAAGCTACGATCTCAAGTCTTCCCTCGGCTGCAGGAGTGGGGGCCGTTTGTTCTCTCCTCTCGCTACCAAGACACGTTATGTAAGGCTACTCAGGCAAGGAGGGGTTACACTCCTGCTTTTATTTCTATGTTGACTGTCTGTCCATATGGAAGGACTTTTAATTTGCAGCTTATCTTATCAAACCCTTTTGGAGCATTGAGTAAAGCCTTGGTCAAAAACCTGTTTGCCTTTCGAGTTACTCTGTCATCACACCTGCACATAACCAGAAAGAAAAGAACCCAGAGAGAGAACTAAGGATACATCACCCTTGGGTGATGCCCAGATCCTCCAAAGATACAAAATATAATCTAGCTGGCTTTAGGTTCTTACATCTCTTTAATAGGCTTAACCTACAAATGTTAAACGGCTGTCCAAATTTATTTCTCTGGGTCAGCTCACCAGCTATCCACCAGACTATTGTTATAAAATAATTGATTGAATCCACTCAAAGTAGAGTTCAAAATTAGTTCTTTTATTCTTGTGTTATTTGGACAGAAAGCAAAGCAAGTGCTTAATCAATGTTCAATCAGTGTTAATACATGTAATTTCTTTAGTTTTCTATAATATTTATTACAGTAAAATAGATGCCCAACAAGGCTAGCAATAAGCAATAAACAATAACTTGTTTACTTAAAATTCTGGTGATCACGTCATCCAGGTCATCTCCATCCAAGTCATCCAGGTACTGTACATGCCACAGGAACAGTTCATCTTTGGACCAGTTGGGTAATTTATGATGATGGTACCTCTTGTCCCATTATCTTATAAGTTTATGATATTCACTTTATTCCTTACACCCACTAGCATTCCAGACTTATCAGTGTTGAGAACTCATTCATACAAGGTATCCTAGCTTTCATTCTAACATTCCTACATTCCAGCAACGTGAGTTTCCTAGTAAAGTTCATGAATAGGATAAACATGGCTGTTCTATGGCTATATGATAATATATATCTTAAGCTTAAATTCATTACACTATTTAATAATTTCTAGAGACCTGGCCCCTAGCCTTAAGCACTATGGCATAGTTCCTAGGTCTGAAAGCAATCACCTTCTCTTAACTTTCACTTGCAAGGTTAGGCAAGGCCTAATTAGGAACCAGGTTAAGGCCCATTTAAAATGCCTGACGGAAGGGGGGTCTTATAGGGTCAGATGGAATGGCTCCCTTGAAGATAAAATAGCCCAATGATTCCAACTCAGAGGAAGGAAGTGCGTACTTTTCAAACCTTTGTAACTTTGGGGCACACTCAGATCCAACCATCCCACAAGATAGTAGAACACTTCATGTATACCATGATCTTATAACTAAGCTCCAACCTTTTGTAGCAAAAGCAATTCCAAACTGATCAGGATGGGTGGCATTCTAAGAGTTGGTTTGACAAATCTTGCATTACTGCCAAAGCAGCACGATTGGAATCCTATGCTACATTAATGAAGACCAATTCACCAGATTCCACCCAAGTTCTAAAGGAGCAGAAAGAATATAAGGCCCTGCTCAGAAGAATAAAAACCCAAGATCAGAAGAAAAAACAGTCATAGCTAATTGAAGCTACACAGTCCAAAAACCCCTCTATTCTGGCATGCTATAACAAATTGCTCACATAACTCTACACAATTGCACTGTAGCATCCCCTTAAGTACCTGGGCACATCACTTCAAAGCCCTTTATAGTGATCTGCCTGATCACATCTTTGTGATGGATATATCTTTATCCTCACTACCACAGTGGCCCCAGTCATATGCAAGGAAGTTAAACATCTCATTAACCAGCTTAAGTGTGGTAAAGCCCCCGGGAGTGACCATATCCCTCCAGAGCTAATTAAATCCAATTCAAATTGGGGGGCCCCTGCCTTGGCCTATTTTCATATATTAATCACACAGCCAAGATTCCAGAGGACTGGGGGGAAGCCATAATTGTTCCCATTTATAAATAGGAATGATCCAGCTAATTATAGGCCAATTAGTTTACTGAACATCATTAGTAAACTATCTGCCAGCTACCTATTCATCAAATTCCAAACCTGGGTAACAGATGAGGGAATCATTGACCCTGGGCAAGTAGGATTTCAACCTAGACATTCTATTATAGATCATTGCCTAGTCCTTCAACATCTGGCAGTCAAATATGCAAGGCACTCTGATTTGAATCAGTGCATTCTGAAAGGTCACTCTGACTGAGCTCCAGAGATCCTGTGTAGAGATGGGACAAAGTTCCAGAAGGACAACCATCACTGCAGCCCTCCACCAATCTGGGCTTTATGGCAGAGTGGCTAGACGGAAGACTCTCTTCAGTGCAAAACACATGAAAGCCCACTTGGAGTTTGCAAAAAAAGCACCTGAAGGACTCTCAGATTGTGAGGAATAAGATTCTCTGGTCTGATGAAACCAAGATTGAACTGTTTGGCCTCAATCCTAAACATTATGTCTGGAGGAAACCAGGCACCGCTCATCACCTGCCCAATACCATCCCAACAGTGAAGCATGGTGGTGGCAGCATTATGCTGTGGGGGTGTTTTTCAGCAGCAGGGACTGGGAGACTGGTCAGGGTTGAGGGAAAGCTGAATGGAGCAAAGGACAGAGGTATCCTCAGTGAAAACCTGTTCCACAGCGCTCAGGACCTCAGACTGGGCCGAAGGTTCACCTTCCAACATGACAACGATCCTAAGCACATAGCCAAGACAACACAGGGCCAGCCAGAGCCCTGACCTGAACCCTATTGAACATCTCTGGAGAGACTTGGAAATGGCTGTCCACTGACGGTCCCCATCCAACCTGATTGAGCTTGAGGGATTTGTAAAGAATGGCAGAAAAATCCCCCAATCCAGGTTTGCAAAGCTTGTCGCGTCATACCGAAAAAGACTCGAGGCTGTAATTGCTGCCAAAGGTGCTTCAACAAAGTGCTGAGGAAAGGGTCTGAATACTTAAGTACATGTGATATTTCAGTTTTTTCTTTTTAATAAATTTACAGACATTTCTAAAATTCTGTTTTCATTTTGTTATTATAGGGTACTGAGTGTAGATTAATGAGAAAAAAATGAACGTGAACGATAGTATCAGGCCGCAACATAGCAAAATTGAAAAAAGTGAAGGGGGTCTGAATACTTTTGGAATGCATTGTACGTGCAAGCCTTTATTGACTTCAAGGCATTTGATAACATTTCAAGGGTAAGACTGGGGCATTCTGAGCAGATCCTCTGTAGATAAAAGACTCTTGCTCTTAATTTAGAAACTACACAAAACTGGTCTTAGAGTAAGATGTAACTGGGGAGGGGAACTTTCTGACTTTATTCAGACTGCCAAGGGGGTGCAACAAGGTTGTATTTTAGCACCACTGCTTTTTAACATGTACCAACTGATTAAAACCCTTCAGAGAACTGATATCCATACGCCCAAATTACCCAACCTCCCAATTCTACTCCATGATGATGATGCAGTTCTTCTCTCCTTGTCTTCCATAGGCATGAAGTGGGCACTAAGAATCCTGGCATTCTACTAGAATGAGGAACTAATTATCAGTTATGATAATCTGAAGTTTTAGTTTTCTCTAATAAAAGACAAAGACACAAATGGTCCATTGATTCCCATGAATTAGAGCAGGTCAGATGTTTTAAATACCTGGGCATAGTACAGGGACACGGTGGCGCAGGGCTTAATGACGCTGGAGTTTGTCGGTCAGAAATGGTCAGCACTCCAGTGGTTCGGGCCCAGCTCCGCGTGACGGGGTGAGCTCCCGTCACTCGTTCCAGCTTCTGCCAACCTAGCAGTTCAAAAGCACTTCCATCTGTGAGTAGATAAAGAGGTACTCCCATTTTGGTGGGAGGAACCGGTGGCGCTGCGTAGGGAGCAGAAACCTGTGCTGGACCCGACTCTGGACGCAACTGACGAGAACGGCGAGAAAACCGATCAACGCAAGCGGTGAGAAAAAGACCTATGGAGGAAGAAAAAGTCGGGATGTGCTGTGACTCCGTAGCGACTGCTGCTGGCCACATAGTATAGCGTGTCATTGTTAGATGTTAGTTAGAGGTAACTCTATACTTCGTGAGCCACCCAGAGTTCTCCATTGGAAGAGATGGGCGGAGAATAAATCTAATGTAATGTAATTTCAGGCCTCTAGGAAATTAACAGCCCAGGTAAATTATGCACTTCCACAGCCCAAAAGAGCACACACACAATAACCAAATTTTATAGGCAACAGGGTGCAAATTATATCCTAGCAGCAATCAAACTGTTTATGGCTAAAACAGTTGCCCAACTATTATATGGGATACAACTTGGCCCATATACAAACCCAAGGGCTTATGAAGCAATTTCTTAGGACTCTGTTCGGTACCCCAAAATGCACCCCTAATGCAGTCCTGAGGCTTGAAGCTAACGTGCCAAGCGTTAAGATCCAGGCCTGGACCAGGATTCTAATCCTAGGCCTCAGAATCATGTTTGGCCCCACTAGCCTCATGCCTCTGCTGCTGCGAGACAGCTACTGATCTCACTGGCACCGTACTTGTACAGAAGAACTTTGCAGCCTTGGCCTCTCTCCAGAATATTTAGGCCAATTAACCCTGGAAAAGGCCAAATCAATAACAAAAGAATGAATTAGGGATATTGGTCACCAAAATGGTATCACCAGTGCTCCTGAATTCTACTGCCCATTGTTATATAGCTGCAAGCCCTCTACTGTGGGATATCTATACAATCTAACCCTAAGCAAATATAGATGGGCCTTTTCCAGAGCCCACTTTGATGCCCTCCCTTCAGCCCTGCTAGCAGGAAGATTTCATGGGACTACTTATTTACAGAGATTTCACCTTTGTGGATCCAGGGAGGTAGAAATTGTTGCTCATATCCTCTTACGGTGTCCTTCTTATGACATGCTCTAATCTCTCCATTAATCTCTAAATTTGAGGGCTGTACTGATAAATTTTATGTTTATTAATTTTTAAGGGATGCTGACTTGACACTTACATAGCAGTTGTATAACATAATAAAGATATTTGGCCAACTGCACAAAACTTTTATTTATGTTTACTGTTTTATTGTTTTCCTCCTCCCCTTATAACAAATTGTTGCATTTATTTTTGCAGAGGCTGGTCAATGACCATAATAAAGATATTTGGTTGACTGACAATGATATGGATCCTGTTGGCTTGAAGGTTGTTGAAGAGAGCGCTGCCAAAGTGGTACCCAAAACAGGTTTTGCACACACTTGTATTGTTTATTATATAGAGGATGGGCCAGGATGTGGTTAAGAGCTATGCAATTTGCAAATTGTCAACGCAACACAATTTGGTTGTGGCCCCATTAATTAAATTGAAGCCTGATTATGAAGGGATTCACTATAACAATGGGGATCAATATAATTTGCTTTTTAGAACTATAGATAGGGCATTGGAGGAAACTGGCCATAGAATTTTTTTACTAGTTTACCTTATGAGTGTTTGGCGACCATAGTGTACAATAACACAGCTGAATATAAACAGGGAGCAAATCTGGCACTCGCTAGCACTGAATGTTACCTTGTTGGGTAACAAAACCTGTCCAAACAACCAAACTCAGAGAGCACCAAGGAGTCCACAATAAACTTCTACAGTATAAGCAGGTTCTCTAAAACTGGATTGTTGCGATTGCGAACAGATCCAATGGATTAACTGTGCGAGATGCAGTCCCTGACATCTCAGGAAACAAGATATCACTGGATGCTCATGGACACTGCCAGGTACAACATCACTGGAGGGACTTCTTCAGCTTCATTTTTAATGGAATAGACCAGTCATGTCCAAAGTCCAGCCTGCGGGCCAATTGCGGCCCGTGTTCCGGTTTAATACAGCCCCACAGGTAATTTGGCAAAATCCATCTGTTGTGGCCCCCAGTGAATCCCTGAGCACCGCTCAGGATCCCTGGGATCTCTGGATCTCTCAATGCCGCGGAACTGCACGTCCTCATCGGCGTTCTCACCACCTCTCAGATGTCACGGGATTTGGTGCGTTCCTTCTCCCTGCGCTGTGTCTCCACCACACACAGCCACAAGGGCAGGCAATTAATCTTTGCTGCAACTGAAGAGAACCTGCACTTGCCATCTTTATTCAGGACAGGGGACAATAGACAATAGTCCAGAAGGGTGCAAAGGGCTAAAAGTAAAAAAGATCAAAGTTTATTACACGAGGCTACAAGACACCGCCTCCAGACACTACCCCTCACTTGTGGCCCGCCAGCAGAGCACTGTATACTACAGCGTAACTTCGTTCGGAAGAGATCTCTGTCGAATTCTTGTTGGGCAGTGTATTAGTGCTTGGGCGAACACACTTAGTATAATTAGGGCTTGGGCGAACACACTTAGACCCAAACCTCCAGCACTGCACTCACACGATCCCTTCCCCCTTCTGGCCAATTTCTAAAATGGCGACTGTAAATAAGAGAAGGAAAGTTGACAGTGAGGGCCGCCGCTTCCAGGACAGGTGGAAAGTGGAATATTTCTTCACCGAAATACGGAATCACTGTGTTTGTCCGATATGCCAAGAGACTGTGGCTGTTTATAAGGAATTTAATGTCAAGAGACACTACCAGTTGAGACATAGCACATACGACAAGCTAACAGAGCGCGACCACAATGAAAAATTGAAGCAACTTGAAGCTGTTTTAATATTACAACAGCGATTTTTCACAAGAGCTCGTGAGTCAAATGAAAATGCCACAAGGGCGAGCTATGAGGTGGCAACGTTAATTGCTAAAAATTGCAAATCTTTTGCTGAGGGTGAATTTATCAAAGAATGCGTTATGAAAATGGTTGAGAATATCTGTCCCGAGAAGAAGCAAGAGTTTGCCAACATTTGCCTGGCTCGTAACACTGTAGCACGGAAAATTGAAGATATTTCATCAGATATTAAGAGACAGTTGACATCCAAAGGAGTGGATTTTGACTTCTTTTCAATAGCCCGTGATGAAAGCACGGACCTATCTGACACAGCTCAGTTGCTGATTTTTATGAGAGGTGTGGACGATGAAATGAATGTGACTGAAGAGCTACTTGACCTCCAGTACCTTATGGGCCAAACAAGAGGAAAAGATTTGTTAGTTCCGCCATAGATGACATAAAACTGCCCTGGAACAAAGTTACTGGGATTATTACCGATGGGGCACCTGCCATGGCTGGTGAACAAAGTGGATTATCAACCCTAATCTGTAACAAGGTGATTGAAGGAAGAGGCAAAGCTATTAAACTCCATTGTATCATTCATCAACAAGTTCTCTGTGCTAAACATCTCAAATATGATCATGTTATGAAACCGGTGCTAAAAGACTATTAATTTTATTCGCTCTAAAGCCCTGTGCCACCTCCAGTTTAAACAGTTTCTACTGGACATCCAGGCCGAATACGAAGATGTTTTATATCACAACGATGTAAGATGACTTAGTCGGGGGTCTGCACTGCAGCGTTTCTACTCTCTCAGAAAGGAAATCGGAGAATTCTTGGAAACAAAGGGACAACCGATGCGAGAACTATCTGATCCTATCTGGCTGGCTGATTTGGGGTTTCTAGTTGACAAAACAAAGCATCTGAATGTACTGAACACAAGTCTTCAGGGAAGATACAGCAGTGAACCAGCTTTATTCACACCTCAAAGCTTTTGGAACACAGCTGCAACTTTTCCTAAGGCAGTTGTCACAAACACAGCCCAATACCATACATTTTTCAGCGTTGCAGGAAATAATGAAGAGTTTTCCACAGGACAATATCAGTGCGCAAATGAGCAGGTATGGAGCAGACATCGCATCTCTGGCTGGGGAGTTTAAACGGCGCTTTCAGGATTTTGCAGCTATTGAAAAGGAGATCAGCCTTTTCTCCTCTCCATTCTCTGTTGACCCCAATGATGCTCCAGATCAGCTGCAGCTCAAGCTCATTGAGCTCCATTGTGACAAGTTACGCAGTCGTCATCCAACAGCTCTTTTGTGAACTTTTACTGCCAACTGGATAAGGGCCAGTTTCAAGAGATTCAAACATTGGCTAAGAAAATGCTGAGCTTGTTTGGCTCAACATATTTGTGTGAGAAGACATTCTCTGCTATGAACTTTAACAAGAACCGCGTGAGGACAAGACTAAGTGACTCTCACCTGCGTGACATTTTGCACATTAAAACCACTGCCTTTGAACCAGACCTAGCCTATGTGCTGCAGTCCAGATCTGAGTTTCACCCTTCACATTAGTGCAGGCAAGTTTTTTTTTTTCAATTGAGATGAATACATTGTAAAATCTCAGTTAATGTCAGTTGGTCTAAATCAGTTATAAATATATTTGGACACAACATGTATACTTGGTGTTATGTTCCTGTTCATATTTTTTGAACTTAAAAGTTGACAGACCTTTATTGCCAATAATACGTAATGTACTTTACAATGTTCTGACATATTTCAGCTTCCTGGATTTTTTTTTTCATCTGCCCTTCAGATATGAAAGGCAGAGTGATTTAACACCTGTTTGGATTTGTCATCCATGTGACAAAATGAAAAGTATGCCGTTTGCAATAAACTTTGCATAAAATAGTTAATTTGCATTTAATTTTAATGGTTCAAAGAATGTCAGGCAAAATGGTTGGCCCTCATGCACGTTCACTTCATCAAATCTGGCTATCTTTAAAAAAGGTTTGGACACCCCTGGAATAGACTATAGGCACCATTGCAGCCACAACTGCAGATTCAGCCTGAATATGGAGACACTGCTCAACCAGGGAGATAACAATGAGAACACATTGCAAGTTTCCCCAAACTGCATTCATCCATTATGCAGCCTATTGCCTCATCCTGGATTTTCTGTTGTGTGGCCTGCCTTTTGGAACAATCTTCCCCCTCCCGCCAAAGATTTGGACAGCCCTCATCCTGTTAACCTTTAGGAAAGTTTTAAAAAGGTGGGTTTTCCCCAAACCAGGACAACAGATGAGCTTTTCTCCTGGGAGCTGGAGCAAACAATTGGTGGACTCCAGCTATAAGCTGATACGTTGGCTTATAGGTCTTGTTTTTTACTGACACTGTATGGTGCTTTTCCAATAGTAGCGTATGGCTGTGAGATCTTGACCATAAAGAAGGCTGAGCACCGAAGAATTGATGCCTTTGAACTGTGGTGCTGGAGAAGACTCTTAAGAGTCCCCTGGACTGCTAAGAGGTCAAACCAGTCAATCCTAAAGGAAATCAACCCTGACTGCTCATTGGAAGGATAATGAAGCTCAAGCTCAGATACTTTGGTCACCTAACGCGAAGAGAGGACTCTTTGGAAAAGACCCTGCTGCTGGGAAAGATTGAAGGCAAAAAGGGAAGAGGACGGCAGAGAATGAGATGGTTCGATAGCATCACTGAAGCAGTGAGCATGAAACTGAGCAAACTCAGGGAGGCAGTGAAGGACAGGAAGGCCTAGCGCGGGTGTCAGCAACCTGCGGCTCTTTTGAAGCTTTGCTGCGGCTCCGACAGCAGGGCCGACACTAGCAGGGCCGATAGCGGGGGGGGCGGGGAGCTGTATCACTTACCTCCGCCGCCTCCCGGCGCTCTGTGTGGCAGGTTGCCGGCGACTTGGCGTCGCTAGGCAACCACAGCATCCCTGTCCTGGCCCAGCCTCCTCCCTCACATCACAGCGTGTGATGTCACTGAGGGCACGTTGAGCGTGCACCTCTGCGCTGGGGAGGAGGAGGACTGCTGCGAGGGGAAAGAGAGGTGCTATAATAAAAAAGTGAGAAAAAATATTTTTATGATGAGGGCGGCTTCTTGAGGGGGTCAGGAAAAGAAATTATTACCAAAAAGTGACAAAAAAGTTATTTTTATAATGACGAGGATGACATTGGGCCCTCATTATTAATTATTATTTACATCAGGCACTGATTATGATTTATGGTACACTGGGGCCCTGATTAATTTTGTGATTTCTTATTACGTCCCTGTTTTCGACCCCCCGGTAGGCCAGCCATGGATAAAGGCAAGAAGAGAAAAATTTCTGAAGAAAACAGAGTGTTTAATGATACATGGACTGAATCATTTGCATTCTCTACTGACGAGACTGGTTTACCAGTATGCTTAATATGTGGTGAGAAATTTGCAAACAACAAAAAGTCGAATGTTGCAAGACATTTCCAGAATAAACACACAGCCTTTGCTGAAAAATATCCAGATGGAGATGAGAGACGAAAAGCCGTTGCAGAACTTATGAGGAAGGTTGATAGGAGCAAAAATAATTTCAAGAAGTGGGTGAAGTCTGCAAATTCCACAACATATGCTAGTTTTGTGGCCGCTCAGGAAATAGTCAAGCACGGGAAGCCGTTCACAGATGGAGAGTATATAAAAGAAGCATTCATTAAGGTTTCAGAACATCTATACAAGGACTTCAAAAACAAGAATGAAATTGTGCAGAAAATTAAAGACATGCCTCTCTCTGCGAAGACTGTCAAAGACAGAACCCTAAAAATGGCAGAAAACATTAGCAAACAGCAAATTCAAGACATCAATTCAGCTGTGGCGTACTCCATCGCCTGTGATGAGTCCAAAGATAAAGGTGATATTGAACAAATAGCGCTGTTCTGCCGATATGTGAACTCTTTTGGGCCACAGGAAGAACTGATTGAGCTGATACCACTAAAAGACCAAACAAGGGGTGAGGATATCTGTAAGGCTGTCCTGGACTATTTAAGTGCTGAAAAAATAAACACCAACCACCTGGTCTCAGTGGCTACTGATGGGGCACCGAGCATGAGAGGAGCACAGAAGGGCTTTGTGGCTCTACTGCAGAAGGCTCTGGGTAGAACGCTGCTGTCATTTCATTGCATCCTGCACCAAGAGGCATTGTGTGCTCAAACATTTCCCCCGGAATGCACAAAGGTGATGGATGTGGTCATTCAGATTGTTAATAAGATAATGGCAAAGGGTTTAAACCACCGCCAGTTCCGTTTGCTATTGGATGAGGTGGAAAGCATATATTCTGACCTCCTGCTCCAAAACAAGGTCCGGTGGCTGTCCAGAGGTGAGGTGCTAAAACGCTTTGTCGCATGTTTGGAAGAAGTAAAAACTTTCCTGGCCAGCAAAGAGCTCACCTTTGCTGAGCTGGAACAACCAGAGTGGCTGGAAAAATTACATTTTATGATAGACATGACAGCACATCTAAACACACTAAATACAACCCTTCAGGGGAAAGGAGGCACAGCCCTGCACATGCTGGAGGTGGTTTTGGCATTCGAGTGCAAGTTGACAGTGTTTGTCAAAGATTTACAGAGAGGTACACTGTCTCACTTTCCCTCTTTGAGAGAGTTCAAACAAAGTCATGATATGATAAATTTGGAATATTTGAAGTCTGCAATCACCACAATGCAGTTTGTTTGGGAAACGATTCTGTGAGTTCAGAAAGGAAAAAACCACATTATCCTTCCCTGTCACTCCCCTGGCGATCGATCCATTCCTATTGAATATGACTGCATTTGCATGTGTAAGTCAACCTGATCTTGAGATGGAACTGGCCGATATAGCCGACAAAGATATATGGGTGTCCAAGTTCAAATGCTTGACCGCTACTCTTGAGGATGTTGCCCGTCAGAAGGCCATTCTGGTTCAGAATCATAAATGGAATGATATTGAAAACCTTCCCAAACAGGACAAACTTGTATTCGAAACATGGAATGCCATCCCCAACACTTATATAAACATGAAAAAGTATGCATTTGGAGTCCTGTCGATCTTCGGCTCCACATATGTGAGCAGGTCTCCTCCAACATGAACTATATTAAAAACAAACATCGATCACGCCTCACAGATGACAACTTGCAAGCCTGTGTGAAAATGAAGGTAACGTCTTACAGCCCTGATGTGCAGACACTGTGCACTGAGGTTCAGGAGCAAAAATCCCATTAACCAGGTAAATTAAATATTTTAATTAGCTATTAATTTGCAAAAATATATTTTACATTGTTAAGTGAAAAAGTCTTTTTTCTTCAGATTGACAGCTAACTGCACGATCCTGTATATAGCATTAAGGTAAGAAACAATATATGCAGTGTTATATTTTAAATGTCACAATGGTTTTGCGGCTCCCAGGTTTTTTTTTTCCTTCGGAAACTGGTCCAAGTGGCTCTTTATGTCTTAAAGGTTGCAAACCCCTTGCCTAGCGCAATACTGTTCATGGGGTCACGAAGAGTTGGACACAACTTAATGACTGAACAAGTGGCGCTATACAGTTCAATATGAAATACATGAACTATTTTCAAGGCAGATACATCTCTGAATATTTCCTTGAATTTGAGAATTTTCCGGTGAAGTCAATTAGATGTTCTGCCATTGTTAAAGGCATTCAGGAATCTGGTAAGTATCATCTCCAGAACAATGATGCAACAACAGGTCATGAGTTATCTAATGAACATATAACCATTAAGATCTGGCTTTTCTCCCATGCACTGGGCTGGAAGGGTAGATTAGCCTGTTCTATGATACAAGTACCTATTTTTATTACCAGCCTCAATTATACAGTGTTTTATTTTACTGGTTTTGGATTCTGTATTTTTTTTATTTCCTTTTTGGAACACTGCACAGAATCACAAACTGAGATGAGCAGCTTTACATATCTTTTAAACAAACTTGGTCCACCACCTCAATTCTGTACCCAAAAGAATGCTATTGGCACCATCAAAGCAATTACTTCACTCTTCTACTAAAGTAGCAAAACAGCCAGCTTTTCCTATACGTGGCTCTCTTCCATGAAACACACTGGATGGTTCTAAAGCAGATTTGAGAGCTGCTATGAAGGACTTTGGCCAATGTTGTGAGTGGAAAAACAACGCAGGACATTTACCACTTGCAGTCCTCAGTGAGCTCATGAGGTCAATGTCTTCAGTAAAAGTGGGGTTATGACAGAGGCTCTTCAAGCAATGGATCTGGCTTATCTGAGTGACCATATCTAGGTCCTTCTAGGCATCTTCTGATGGTATCGAGAAGAAATGAGCACTTTTAGCAGAGGACCACTTTCCCAACAACTAAAAAGCCCAAAACAGCTGATTTTCCATCTTTAAGAGAAAAAGTGCAAAAACCTTGTGCTTGAGGAAAGTATTCGAAGTCCAGCTACAGACTTCTTTGCTGAACAGCGCCAGTATCTCCTTACAAAAGCTCATTTAGCTGAACCATCACACCATGGAACAAGAACATTTGCTCTATTTCTTACAGTATTTACTGCAAAAGATAAATGCTCCTAACCTCAAATTCCAATTGAAGCATTTTAGACTGCATAACTCTGTATTCAATGGTATCGGCAGAATATAAAACCATTCTTAACTTCCTCAGTAAGGAGTGTCTCATGCAAAGTAAACTGTCTGAACTTGACCCCAGTGTTTGCCTTGGAAGGACAATGGCCCTTTTAGGTCAGGATCCTCATCCTAAAAATAACAGTGTTAGGTTTGAAAATGATATTCCCAATAAATTAAAAGCAGATTCTCATTCGATGGTATCGTTGCTAAATTGCAAGTGTTAGATCGCAAGACAGCCAGAGATCCCAAAGCTTCAGTGTCTATTGCAAATGTAGCAGCTCATGTTTCTGAAAATAAACTAAATGACCTTGATGAGAGGGGCAAGGTTTAAAATGTCCAAGGACTTGAGCTGTATTCCTGAAAATGTGAAAATTCCAGAGTACTGTACTGGTATAATACAGGACATCAAGAATGCTCTTGGTGAACCAAAATATCTATTACTATTAGATTTTATGACAAATTACAGCTGTACCCCACTCCTCAGTTTGGGTAGAGAGAATTTTCTCAAATGAACTATGCTAACAAACAAAAAATAGAAACTACCAAAGACAAGACTCCTCACCAAGGGAGAAACAAAACCTATTAACACTTGTACAACTTGGGAGCCAGAAAGAAAAAAAAGACCTTCAGGACAGAGTTGTGTACTTAAGATATTCTGAAAGACTCAAGAATACACAGGTTTCTAACAAAAAAGTCACCATTTATGAAGACTCCAGTGAGGAATAAAATAAAAAAAGTATTTGTATCTCACATAGTACCTGTTGACAAATAGGTAAAAACGATTTAGTTTGAAACTGGTTTGTATCTTTTGTGTAGAATCTAGGTCTATCTGTGCACAAAGTCTTGAGTTTTTTTAGGAACTCCCCCCCAACCCTGTCACCTACCCTTTCCCTAAATTGCATCTAAATTTAAGAGGCACACCATGCCTAATCATGAAGGTTCAAGCAGGCCAGCTGTGTAGGATTTCTACCACCTCACTACAACTAATTTAACCTAATTCCTTTCAAACTATCTACAATTTTAAGTCTATGCTGCACCTCCTCTTTCCCATGAAATACCATTGCATAGTATGATGTAAAAACAAAGGCTCCTGTTCTCTTTCCACATTTAGTGAAAAAATAATTGAAATAAATAATGTAAATAAAAACATATTGAAAAATCAATAGTATAAAATAAACAATTGAGAGCCAGCCTGCCAAATCCTATAGAAAAACGTTTTGTTGATAATGGCTACAGAGCCTCCCTCGAAAAACCCCCCACTCCAAGGCGAACCGAAAACAATTAAGGAGAATTACAAAATAGCCTCCTAACACAGCAGGAAAATTAAATTTATAAAAAAAAATCCGAACGAAACACCACCACCGACTATTGCCTCAGCCCCCTGCAAACAAATGGCGCCAAATCTCTGAACCGGGAATAAATACCTAAGGGCAATACCAACTCAACAATGAAAGAGGGTGTCGGGGGAGAGAAAAGTTTCTTAAATACCTTGAAGGGACATTTCCAACCAAATCTCCTGCCTAAAGCCATGAAAATGTATTTGTCATGGATTGCACCTCGTTCCAAGCTTGTGGCGTATTTCATTTCATTAGCTGAGGTTTTGCTTTCAAGCGGTTCTCCCCCCCTCCCAGCTTCTATTTGGAACATTCCACCCGGGTAACGTTTGCAGAGACTTGCAATTGCTGCAAACGGGTTGCTGCAAATTCTAACCGGGAGTTCCAGCAGTCGAGGGGGTTGGATGCAAAAAAAGGAAGCAACGCAGCCGGATTTTTCCCGGATTTTCTGGAAAAGCGTGCCTCAATGCAAAGTGATTGTCAGCCGGATTTTGCGCAGAGTTCAGTTAGCTGCCTTGCATACGTTTAAATCCATTCCCTGCCCCGGGCAACTTTGGAGGAGCAAGTTTGCAAGGCTGGTTTCATTTACGCACTGAAATTTTCACTGCGGTAAAGAAAAAAGAGGACTGAGGTTGTAAGGGAGCAAATCTCTGCTGGCGAAATTGCCTTGCCTTAAACGCGACTATAGTTTTAATCGGGTGCAAATAGCCCAGTTGCACTTGAGTGCAGCCCCTTTAAGTAAATCTTGCAGCGTAACAATACACTTTCTTCGAATAATAATCGTTGGGCAATAAAGTATGTTGTGGGAACCTGCCTGTCCGTGGATCCATAATGCTGCCAAAGGCTTTTTTTGGGGTGGGGGGGCAAAGCCTGCTGTGTCAACAGAGCCCTTGCATTTTGTTAACTAAGTTTAAGTCTGTATGGCACCTTTTATTTCCCAAGTTCCAATAAAGCCAAATAAAGAGACTTGAGACGAGGCTTCTTTAAGATAACAGATGTATATTGATCAAGACACAGCTGGGTGACTCCAATCAACACCCATTAGAAAGGAATGTTGAAGGAATCACACCTTACAAAGCAAACATCAGAGTTTTATAGACATCCATTAATGTATGCAGGTGATACATTCCCCTATATCCATACATGGGGTTTGGGGGATGGTCTAAGGAGGGGTACAGGCCTCTGGCTAATTGCTTTTAAGGGAGATGGGGTAGGGGAACGGTGTGCTCTTTGTAAAGTAAGTTAACCCTTTAGAATACAGTGCACTCTTACAGGTATAGTTATACATTATGTGAAACGTATCTATATCTCTATAAAATATATATAGAATATAAAATTGTGTACTAAAATAATGCCCTTCATTTCCTCCCTTTGCTTTTGAACATAAGATGCTTCTTATGTATGTGATTCCACTTATATGTTTTCGGAAGGAAGCGAAGGATCATAAGTTTGGCAAATGTTTGGGCTTGATTTCTGGGGGCTGCAATTACAGTTAAACCATCAATTGTGGAAACAACAACCTTTCCTTTTCCTTTTCAAGAAATGAAGAGATTGCCCTTCATTCAGCCAGTCATCTTTTTGCTTTCAGGTGAACCACTTGTGTGGTTGCATTCACACAGTGTACTTTCCACTGTGCTTTTCTAGTGCTAATTTTCTTACTAAAGGAACTATACATGGAATGAATATTAATCCAGCAAATGAACATAAAAGCAAAAATAATACTTGTCTTATCCAGGTGCTCCAGGTAGCCAGGATAACCATTGATCTGCATTTGTAAGTCTTTGTCTTATTTCAGAAGCTTTTTCTTGCAGGTCTTTAACGACCTGTCAAACTACTCCTGATTTGTTAGTATAAAACAGCACTCTTCTTCCAAAAAGAGACAGAGACCTCCTTTCTCACCTGTGAGAAGATCCAGACCTCGTCTGTTTTGGAGAACCAAAGCTGCTAATGAATCCAGTTGGTTCTGGAGTTCAGGTACTCCTTGCGCAATTTGATCCAGGCTACTTTGGAAATCTTTTGACAGTTGTTGAAATGTGATAGCAGAGTGGGTTATTCAGGCAATCCCAGTTCCTGTGGCTATTAACAAGGGAAGAAGAAGTGGGACTCTCTTCCTCCGAATACGTCCTATCAAAGGGATTGGCAGATCTTGCTTATTTACAATAACCCCAATATCAGGAGACAGGAAGGCTAAACTTCATATTCCTTCCCAGTCAAGGGGCAGGCATCGAAATGTCTTGTCCCCATAGAGAAAGAAAACTCCTCCCTCTTCCAGGCATGGTCTCACAGCGAATTCAAAATCTTTTTCCTGTGAACTGTCACCGAGCCTCACAGTGAAAGTCCTAGTCACATACATTCCAACCAATGGTTGCACCCCTTCTTATGGTTTTACAGGGGCTTCCATTGATTTGTTTACTACCACCCCTGGCAGGGAAGGGTCCACAAAATATGAGGAGTCTTCCCATTGTCCCTTCTTGCTCTTTAAGAGCCAAGGGGGTAGGGAGAACTGGGAGCAGGGATGTTTATCCAGACACCAGTTCTCTCTCACTTTTCCTTGCAGAAGAGTTATTCTGGATCCTTTGGTTAAATACACATTTTTTATCTGTTTTGTAGGTGCCTACATAGCTTTCATCATCGTGAGGGTGTGATTACAAACCATTGAAATCACCATAGAACAAGCATTCACATCAATTCTTCCCACTTCTACTCCTTTCTTGAGTTCATGAGGATCATGTTGCTGAACACATATTGGTGGTTTTATCCAACATTTCTACTCCAAGAACAACAGGCCCATCTATGGGGGGGCCCTGTTTCAGTCCCATTCCCAATATCATCCTCTTAAGTGTATCAAAATAAGCTCAAGCAATTCCACTCTGGGATTTTTTCCCAGTGAAAACCAACTTAGTCCTGATTTTGTACCATCATTCTGCTGGGACAGGAAGGGCTTAGTGAACCCCTGGGGCTATAGGTAAACATATCCAACAATCCTTTACTATTTTGGGGTTGCCTTCCTGCAGCAGAGTTTGGGACAAAATCACAGTATGCATTATATGTCTTATTAAGCCATAAACGGGACACAAACTCCTCTCTATCTTTTCTACGTATTACCTTATAAGTCAGTGCAGGCGGGGTGATTTCCAAACTCCATACCTTTGGATATAAGCATCAGTATTGTCAACCAAAAGGAACACTTCAATTATCAATAGGCTTATGATCAAATTTTCAGACACACACTTTTTGATCTGTCCCTGGGTGGGCATCCAGGGCATTAAGACATCTTCCCTCCAGAAAATAGTAATTCTCTTCCCCAAAACATGGGGAAACCAACAACAAAGGAAAAGTATTTCAGAACAAACAACACAATAAAAACAATATCAGTTTCACAACTTAGTTTGTGACAAAGCCAGCACGTCTAGGGGTCGTGTGGCTGGTAGAATCTATGATGCCAAATCTTCTGGTTGTTCTTGAATTAGGTCACTACCGGTGGACCTAATCAGTCTTTGAAAAGATCTGTTGGAGAAGCTAGAGAGCGCTGCAATTTTAATTTGAGTCTATCGACCGAGGAAACTTGCCAAATGTCTGGGGGTTCCTTCACCTGCTCGATCCTGGATCCGTGCACCCAAGCTTGATGCCCTCGATTTTTACAGCAGTTGGCATGTTCAGGAGTCCTTGCTTCAGCTCGGACCACTTCAGATCAGTGCAGGGTGGGAACAGCTCCTTTACTCTGACCCACTAGCCTGGCTGGGTGATGGGTGGTACGTCAGGAGCGACTGGCAAGGCATCTCGGACCTGTAGGGAAATATGGAACGTGCGCCAACTTCCCCTGTCCATACAGTCTGCACTTCATGAGATACAAACGGTCTCCCCTAAAGCATTTCGAAGGGGGACAGCAATAGTGGCCCTCTGGGCATAGCCCTGATATATGTTAAAGCAAGGGGCAGTATTTTGGGGCCACGGCAACTGAGTCGCTTTGCAAGCTGAGCTTTTAAAGTACGATCTTCAGCCCCCTTTCATGTCTTCAGCCCTGGCTGAAACCTGAGGCTTGTAATTAGAATGTGAATACCAAGGAATGTCCAGGAATTTACTGACTTGCTGAATGACTTCAAAGGTGAAGTGCCGGCTGTTATCTGATTTAACCTTTTAGGGACCGAAAATCTTGGGACGATGTGCTCCACTAGGCCCTAACCATTTTCCCCCGCAAGCTGAAATGAAGCAGGGAAGGCTTCAGGCCATCCGGAGAACAAATCCACAAAGATTAAAAGATGATTTTTGGGTCCCTTTTTGGGAAGTTCAATAAAGTCCACTTGCCAGGCTTCTCCTGGGTATTGAGCAGTACGGAGGTGGCCTGGAGGGGTAGGTTTATCACTCTTTGGATTCAAAAAGAGATTTCATTTTCAGGGCTTTTCCATTCCACATATCCTCGGGCCTTCCAAAAAGCAGCATGTGTGTGAGCGGCTGTCAGTAAAAATGTTGGCTGTCTTCCCTTTGGCAAGATGACAGGCTTCTATGAGGGCTAACAGTCCAGCTGCTTGGGCTGACCAGTGAGAGGGTAGCTTACGTAGTAAAATAGGTCCATCAGTGGTGACCACAGCCAAACCTGTCTGGCGGACCCCATTTTCAACAAAAGAAGAACCATCAGTCCAAAACTGACATTCTGCCAAGTTAAAAGGTTCAACTTGGAGGTCAGGGCGAATTCCAACAATAATCTCTAAAACCTGATGGCAGTCATGGGGGCCTTCTGATGAGCTAGCCTCCTCTGATGGTCGAAGCAGGAGAGTGGCTGGGTTGAGCTGTTCACAGCGAAACAGTTTAACTAAATCATTTTCCAAAATTAAGCTGGCATATTTAGTCAATCGGGCTGAAGTAGCCCATGCAGGAAGTTTTTGTTCCAGCGATGTTTGAACAGAGTGGGGGGTGCAGACATCTTTTGAATTAAAAGCGCGGTAGCTGCAATTGAACAAAGGCAGCCTTTTACCACAGCATCCATGACTTTGGATAGGTAAGCAATAGGAATCCTTTTCAGGTCTTAATTTCTGGGTAAGGACTCCTAATATGCATCCTTGTTTTTCAATAACTGTATACCATACTTAGTCACTAGACAAGGTGGTCAATTAATATTTTAATTCCCAGGCATGCTTCCCATCTGATAGGACATTGCTTGATTGAGATGGGTTGTGCCTCAGGGAACAACTGAGCCATGTGGGGCTTGACAAACCGAGCAAGCCCTAGTTTCCCTTGATACCACACCCGTGGGTCAATCTGGGTGTTATCAAGTGGGCTGGCTTCAGTTGGCTTGGATAAAAACAAAGATAAGCCTGTTCTGGGGGAATGTGAAGACTCAAGCCTTGATCATTGAATTAAATGGTAGCTCTTAATTTTCCTAAAAGGTCCCAACCAAGAAGATTGATGGGACAATGTGGCATAAACAAAAAAGAATGATCCAGTTGAGGTCCCTGGGAGCAACAACTGAAAAAAGTTAGTTGATTGGTGCCATTTCCATAACTCCTGTTGCACCAATTACAGGAGCAGAGGAAATGGTCAGGCAAGGAATATTTTTGTCATTTAAAACACTATAACTTGCACCCATATCAATGAGAAAATGATAGGGTTGGCATTTAACTCAGCCAGAGGATCGGGGGAAAACAAAAGTCCTCTGGAGCCCCTTCAATATGAATTGTCCTCAGGGTAAAATTCAGAGGCTTGAGCACTTAAAAGAGGCAAGGGGGGTCCAGACCTCTGCTGGGAGTTTTGAGGTCGGCCTCTTTGTGGCTCTTGGCCTTGCAGTGTTGGTCCTCTTCACCCTCTATTGGCCCTTAAAAGTTGGGCATCAGGCTTGGCATTCCACAAACATTCATTTTTCCAGTGGCCAATTTGTCCACATTTTGCACACATTGATCTTTCTATATGAGTCTCTGAGGGGGAGGATTCCTGCCTCCCTTTGCTTTGTGGGCAAATGGCCAGTGCAAGAAGAGATGCTTGTCTATGCATTCTCTTATCTTCTTTCTTTTCATCTTTTTTCTTTTTCTTCGAGCTCTCTCTGAGAATAAACAGTGAAAGCCATCTGGATAAGGGTTTCAAAATTTTGGGTGGATGGGGCAGGTAACTTTTGGAGTTTTTTCCTAATATCTGGAGCACTTTGGCCAACAAAAGCAGCTTTGATCATAACTTCATTGGCAGGGGCTTCTGGGTCAAGATCAGTAAAGTGGTGGTGGCCATCTTTAAGGCATGTCAGGAATTCCATAGGGGATTCTTTAGATTCCTGAACAATTTGATGGACACAATGAAAATTCACTGTCTTTAGCACACCCAATCGCAGTCCCTGAAGGAAAGCAGTTCTAACCCTTTCCAAAACTAGTGCTCTATCTGGGGTGTTCGGGTTAGCCTCATAACTGGGCAGCTAGTCAGGAACCCAGTGGGTGGCCAGCCTGTGCATCCAAGTTTCTTGCAGCTGTGTATGCTTCAGTAGCTGCTTTAAGCACTTGGCATTTTTCTTCTGATGATAAGGCTGACATCAAAGTAAAAAGATCTGGGATAGTAGGCTTGTGAGTAAAAACGATGCGTTGAAAAAGATCCACATATTGCTGGGGAGACTCACGATAAGGAGGCAGTCCTTCTCTCCAGTTAAATAAATCACTAGCAGTGAAAGGAGTGTGAATAAAAGCCAATTGGTTGCCCATTGGTACTTGTCTAAGAGGGGCAAGGAGATTAGGGTCCTGCCCCCGTAGTGAAGCAACAAAAATATCAGGACAGTCAGTGTTGTAACAAGTCCTGTCCTGGTATGTGAAGGGCTACTCACAGCCGCTGGCAATTGCGAAGCTGCCACTAAAGATTCTTGAGGAGCTGGCTGAAAAGCAGCTGCAGAGGTTAAAGGCAGTGGGGGGGCAGTCCCAGCTGCGGGGGTTGCTGCAACAACAGAGCCCATGGGGGCTGGCGATGGAGATGCCTGAGGAGCTGATGCAGGGGGCGGAGGAGGAGCCGTTGGAGCACAATAAAGGGGGGGGGAATTCCTCCTCCTCCTCCGTTTTGTGCTTTAGCTTTGTTTCTGTGTCCTGCTCAGCTCTTGGCCGCAGGGAAAAAAGTTTTGCAGGATTGGTTTTCAGCCCACACAGATCTTGAATGTCTGGGCAAAGATAGAGGTTAAAGAAAAATTTGGCATAAACCTCTTCTTCAAGCCTGCTGCTTGAAGCCAAAAAGCTGGCAAAAATATTTATAAACTCTCCATCAACAGTACCCTCTGGTAGCCAAGATCCTACATTTGGACCAATATGATAATGTGGCCAAATGAATTCACAGAGACTTTTTAGTTTATTCTTTTTAAAATTCATCTCCATTGCTACTCTGGGTTTTAAAATTTCCCAGTGCCTGATAACGCATTGCAATGGGGTAAAACTCTTTTTGCTATGGATTCCTTCGTTGCTGTTTCATTCAGATGGCTGTTTTTTTTTTCTTTTCTTTTCTGTTAACTAGAGGATTTCTCGGGTCTTTCCCTCGACTAGGGATTTCTGTGAACTTCACCAGGAGAATTTCTCGGGCTTTTTATTTTCCCTCCCTGTCCGTCTTTCCCTCGACGCAGGGTTCAGCTCGGAATTTCTAGGGATTTCTCAGGCCGATTTTTTCTTTCATCACCTCGGGGTCTGGCCAGTGTACCCTCCCTAATGTGAAATCCTTCTCCATGTAACGGTGAGTCCTCCTAACCTAAAATCCTCCTCTAGGACAATATATTCCAACAAGCACACATACTGCACTCACTTCGTAGGCAAGCCCCTAGTGGAATTTCCCACGTCTCACTCACGCACTCTCAAGGCAGCTCTCCCCACCTAATAAAAGCATACTCACCCTTTTGCAGTTTCCCCAAATCCACTTTATACAACAAATATAAAAGAAAAGGCCTCAATTTTGAGCGTTCAGGTTCAGCTGGAGCGGAGTCTGTCGACGGTGCCCAGCACAAGGTCACTGGAAAACTTTCCAGGCGCGCGCTTGACGTTGTAAAAGGTCCCCGTCGATTTCCTCCGTCCGCTGTAGTGAAGGCAATTTAGACAGTGGCTAAAAGCAGCCTCCCCAAGGAATCCCTGCCTTCAAGACTCCTGCCTGGCTCACCAAAAATGTATGGCACCTTTTATTATGAAGAGTACTTCATACGTAGATCAACGCAAAAGCACCAAATTCCACTCGTCAGAATTTTACCAAGACGCTCTTCTCTTCTGCTTTGGACAACATTTTAAAAGCAACACCTCTTTTCTCAAAACGAATGGCAACTGTAGGGAAAAATGCAGAAGAATTTTTCTGCACGGCACTAATATGTGCCTCACCTCTGGCCCCGCCGAGGCACGCTGAAAGCATCATTGTATTCACCAGTGAACTGGCCTCGCGTGGTTGTGATATACTGTAATGATGCCCTTAGAGAAGCTGGGTGGAAGAGGCAGCTGAAGCTCCGACTTGTGCCAGGGGATAGGCTCCCGAGGTGATGCAGTTACCTAGCAGGGTTTGGTGTGGCGATCGGCTTGGAAAGAGCCCCCAGGTTGACCTCTGGGCCGTTCAGGCAAGACGACTCGGTTTCCCTTCCCCCAAGTGGGGCACTTTCTTTCTTGTTCTTTCTCTCTACAGGGGGACAGCGGGGGACCCTTAATGTGCAAGACATCCCCCACCTCTCCGTTCTACGTGGTTGGGATCACCAGCTGGGGCAAGGGCTGTGGCGAGGGAAGAAATCCAGGAATCTTCACTTCTACTCAGGCCTTCCTTGAATGGATCCATGAGGAAATTGGGAAAGTGGAAGAGATGCCTCTCCAAAAGAGAAAACCCCCACACAGAGGTTGGACTAAAAATACAGCAATGCCCCCAGCTTTCAAAATTGAGATTTTACAGCTCCTCAAGAAATATTTGGAGGAAGACCCGAGGCCTAGGACCCCAGTTCCTAAGACTAAGTTTCCAGAGGTGGATACCGTCCCTTTGCTCAGGAACGCCCTTCTAGCGGTTCCCAGCACCTCACCTGAAGTGAGCACAGTCCCTTTGCCTACAGAAGGCCCTTCGCCATCCTTCAGTCCCCCTCCAGAGATCAATACAGTCCTTTTACCCATAGAACCCCCTCCAGTAGCCCCTGATACTGCTTCTAAGATAGACAGAGTGCTTCTGCCCACCGAACCCTCTTCAGCACCCCCTAGGATGGACATGGCACATCCCCCTAGATACTCACCTAGCAGAACATGACACCTCTCCAAAGCTTTTCAGAAGGCCAAATTATAATGCTCCCATCTCCGGTGGTTGAAAACCATGAAATGTCTTTCCCCAGAGACAGTGCCAAGTGTCCTTGTGCAGTCTGCATTCATCCAACCTGCAACTCTCTTGAACTGCTAGATGTCTCTGTACAGGTAATACTCACTTTAGAACCAGCATGCAGTCCTCCAGAATCCGTCCTACAACTTTAACCCCAAGGCAGTACTTCCACTCTCAATTGCCAGAGGCTATCCCCAAACGGCCAGCTGCATCTGAGGACAGATAGGAACAGGTCCCAGCCCTTTCTCCAACTCAAGTATTTTGCCCCATCCTTAGGGGCTGGTGCCCAGAGTTTCCAAGGAGGCAGTGAAAGGAAAGAACAGTTGTGATACAGGCTGTGGAAGATGTTCGACTCAGGATGGTCAGGAACAGATCTCTTAATGAGCATCTTGGGACAAAGATGCACCTTTCTTCCCTGGACAGCACTATAGTAGCACATGTACATCTGAACAGATGGATAGTACATCAGGTGAACAATCTGTCTGCCTTGGCCTCACTTGTTTCCTGATGGCCTTGAGACTATAAAGTGGCTAACGATGATAAAAAGGGAAGGAGACGTGCTAAGGAGAATCCTGGAAATCCGTTTTCTTCATAGTGCAAGACTTCATTCCAGTGAGGTGTCAGCCATATTAATCTTGAGAAAATGTGGTACTTAATTAGACATTTGTGGATCTCATGTGTGACTTAATATGATTCTTTGTTGTTTGAACATTAATTATGCTTCCTTCGGTTGAATAACTGCAGGAAACAGTCTGGGGGGAAGAAAACCAGCTTTGCGATTTTGGTTCTTTTTCTCTTGGAGGAGAAGAGCTACCTGTCTGGTCCAAATGACTGACGTAACGAACATCTTGCAGCAATGAGTGTGAAATACCATTACTTCAGGTCCTTACATGAGGCTCATCTTTTCCAATCTCATGTCCTCCAGATTTAACTGTGCCAGTTGAGAATGATAGGGTATGTCATCCAAAATAGATAGTTGGAAGAGATTTATTAAAAATAGGATAGGAAAGGAAAGGAAAGGAAAGGAAGCTTGGACTTCTTCTAAGATGGATGAGAAGTCCGCATAATATAATATAAGAATACTGAGTGTATTCTTATGCAGAAGCTTGTCTCAAAGGGAAGGGGGATAAGAAATAAGGAAGGGAGTGAAACAGGACAACAGCAGTTCCTATTTCTTAATCTGCTGAGTTGATCAAAGAAAGAGGGAAGTGGTAGGAAATCAAACCTGGAGAAGAAAAGAGCTTGGGTGTCCCCAGCACACAGCAGGCTGCAACCGAAGGTGATGGCAAGAGAAGATCTGTAGCCTGTTTTGCTGGAAAATGAAGATGAGGAGATTTCACAGCTTTCTTTCTTGCTGCAGAGACAAGGCCTTGCAAATCCAGTTCACAAAGTGGTAGAGCCGGAGACTACCGGAAGGGCCATTTCCCCTTCCTCTCTAAAGCACCTGTTACCAGGTCTTCTGAACAAAAAGATGTTGCCGGAGTGTTCCCTTGCTCTAAACCCAGCCGAGGAGTGCATAATGCCCTGTTCTGCCTTTGCTGTCCTGAGGACCTTGCAGTTTCTCACCAGGCATGAGACTCACCAAGGCCCTGCTTGCTTGAGCTGTCCCAAAGGGCAGAACAAGCTTTTGGATATGTGGGCAATGTAAGGTTTACCCCGTTCCACTCAGAGAAACTCTCGTGACACGTGTGTCAGCCAAGAAGTTTACTCAAGCGTAACGTTCGTAATTACAGACAAAGCCAGGACTGGCTTGGCACATTTTACAATACAATTTATAGTTCCCCGTTCCCGCACTTAGCCCCTGTTGCTTGGTTACAGATCACCCGCAGCCATCCCCATCACTCAAATGGCAGATTCAGTCCAGCTCTTTTGTGTTCTTGATTGCTGTCTCCCGCTGGCGTTGTTGTTGTGGTCGTCGTCGATGGGTCTTTCTTTTGCGCAAAACCGGGAGTTCCCCAATCACGAGCTGATTGCTTGAACTCAAATCCGCAGCTCTCCCCTTTGTCTACAGCGCCCGTGGCAATCTGGCGTTGACACAACGCATCCGCTTGCGGTTTAGTTAAGCGGCGCCAGCTGGCCCTTTAATCAGTTCGCGGTTTCTTTCCTCCCCTTTCCTTGCTAGTGCTCGAGCAGTGAAACTGACTAAGCGCGGCTGGGCAAGTCCCTAGCCGTGCCGTGCCGGCTGACTCTGACAGGCAGAAACACGGCAGGGAGATTTTGTAGGAAACTGTTAAACTGTCTTTGGACGGACTCTTAATTCAGGTGGCTCGGCTTAACCACTTCTAAAAATGTATAATGGGTTAATGTATTTTGGGAACCCATTTGAACAGTTGAAGTTTCAGAGAGTTGTACAAACTCATACAACGGCTTAATTCAATAACCAGACTAAGCATATTATGGGAACGTCACCTCTCTATGTCTGTGTTAATAAATATTCAACTTGTGGGCTAAATAGAACTCATTTGAAAATCACTTTTAGAGAATACCTAGCTAAGGGAAAATGAGAGATGCCAAAGTAAACTGAAGATCATCAGAAACCTCAGATAAACAGTCTGGGTACAATGACCCAGTTTCAGCCTCATTAGCTTGCCAAGAACTTTGTGGGGAAGTGCAATATTTTCCAGGCAGGACCAAAACTTCTTGGCTCTTGAAACGGATGTGTTCTTGGATGAACGAGTTGCTCCAGCATTCTCCGTGAAGCTCTTGGGACGGACCAGCGGCCGGTTCCTTTGCATCCTTCCCAAAAGCTGCTAGGACTGCTTGTACAATTTGGCAGCAGCTGCATATCATGGATTAACATTCTGAGATCTGCTGCTCCCACTGGCCAAGGAGCTTGTTCTAGCAACGCTTCCAGAAGATGCTTAAGCTTCCAGAATGTCTATTGTGAAGACATCTCCCAAGCCCTGCCATAATCACCGTCCCGCTTTCGGTACTTATTTAGAGCCAGCATTACGGTAAGTCTATATGAAACAGCAAACGAACAAGGCCGGCTTCCAGAGAGCTCTTCCATGGCGGAATCCACCTGGCTAGTCCATGAAGTGATGAGTGGCCTATTCCTTCCACCCCTCAGCCACCAGTCAAGGCCAGGCCTGTCTCCTAGCAACTCGGAAGGAGAACCCGCTGATGTCGGCATCTCAGTGCTGAGTATGACTCAAACAATGTGGAATAGAGTCCAAGGGCCGTTGCTCAGGATGGGCACCCAGCCAGGGCTGCTACTGCTGTTGCTGCAGTTGTTGGGGAGCCATGGCTATGACCCAGATAGTAAGCAGGGCCTGGGGGGATCTGAGGGAGGTGTGGGAATCTTGCCACGGCTGCCACTCTCTGGCTCCCCCCCCCACCCCCGGTGGAAACTTCCCCAACAGTGTCTCCACATCAGTGCTCGCCCTTGTCTTCACGAAGGCTACCTTTGCAGTCCTTTCAGAATTGGGAACTCAGGGAGCACAATGTTCAGATAGTTGCACGAAGAACCACACTGTCGCTTCTGTGGGCAGCTGCAGCTTTGCGACTGGCAATGTTTTTGGATTGATGGGCATCTTTGGAATTTGGGACTGCGTTGTGGGCATTCTCAAAAAATGGCCCATTCGGAAAATGGCTGATATATCAATGTTGCCATTCAGGAACCCATTTACCTGGAAGAAAAGGTAGAAAATTTCCACCTGTCACTCCTTCAGCTCTCCAGGAGGCTTGCTGTCTTACCAGCACACCCTCCGAAATTCCTATTTTCAAATAATGCTTCTACGGCCCACGTAGGTCACACAGGCAAACTTGTAAATAATCTGCTGCTTTGCTCTGAAGCCTTCCAACTACTCATTTGTTCCTTCAGAAAGATCTAAAATAGTTGGAACAAAGAACCTGAAAAGAAAGTCACATTCAGATAGGGATGTGTGGGGAGAAAGAAGCAGTTGGGAAGATGGCCTCAAGATGGCCTGAGATTTAGACCCAAGTAGAGAGTAACGATTTTACTCTGGAAAGCATAAACATTGGAAACAATGCACGTTGGACTGAGATTTCTGGTTTGCCTCCACCGGGGCACTAAATAGTCCACAGGGCTCATGTGAAGGATAGCCAAATGTATCTCAGGCCCTGAGGGCATGTCCCTGTTCACTACCGTGGAAAAGTCCAGCTTTTCTCCTGAAACATCTGTTCTACTTTGAGTAAGACTATTGGTCTACCAAACCAAGCCCAGCTAGCTCAATTGTTCATACTGACTGGCAGCAGGTCTCTGGGATTGCGCCTTGGATCCTGGCCTGTGCTCAACTCAAGGTGAGGGCTAAGAGTGCTCTATGAACACTCGGGTGTGAATGCCAGCACGCCTCCCCAGGGAGTGCTGATCAAATGGGGCCACAGCTCCTCTCAGGTGGCCAACCGAAACCGTCTCATGAACCCTGCTGGCTGAAGTGTTCTGAATGAAATCTCCCACCAGGCCTGTATCCTCTTTGCCATATTTGATATCCTTCTGGAACCAAGCTCCCTGACAACTCTGACCCTGTGAACTGTAAGGCTTTGAACCACAGCCTACTCTGCTTTTGCTCATTGATACTTGCTACCTCTGTTTCCCCTTAGACTGTGGGAAGCGACCCCTGGCTCCTAGCCACAAAAGCAGCGTGCGGGACGTGGGTGGCCTCGACGGCTTGCCCGGAATGTGGCCTTGGGTTGTCAGCATCCAGGTCCTTTCTTCCAAGGGTCCTCGGCACTTTTGTGCTGGGTCCCTTCTTGCTGAGCGGTGGATCCTCACTGCAGCTCATTGCTTCAAGACAAAGAAGAGGTAAGAGACTGGCATCTGAAAGAGCAGTAAATGCCCCTGCAGTGAGGAGGCTTCCTCGGGCTGTCACAGAGGGAGGTGTGTGGAAAGGGAAGGCTGGGGTCACACGACGAACAATGCCCTTCCTTATCTAGCCTGGCCATCATGAGCCTGAGGGTGCTACCTGCTGCCCAGGGATGATAACATGTGCAGCTCAACACACTGGATAGGTTCTACCTGAAGAGCTCCAATGCCAAGGGGTGACTGTCCGATTCAGGTGAACTAGTAGTAAAAGTTGGTTATTTTGGAGAGAGATTTCTGAGGCCACCTGATGTATATATAGCATGTCCAGTGGTGTCATGAAGTAAAACCACCCTAAATGGGCTTCTTCCTAGATCTGTGGAATTTGGGGTTGGGGTAACTGACGGTAGCTACAGTGCTCTTAGAAAAGCCACTTTCTGCAAAGATGGGAGCAGAAAGGAGGAAGGGATGGTATTCGATCTGAGGGTGTCATGCATTCCATATAACCATCGAAAAAGGGGGACATAATACAAGTCGATAGTCGATCAAAGTTCCAGTCCCTTAAAAATATTTAAAACATGTATGTCTCAAATACACCTGCACTGAATCTGTGGCAATTGCTATACCTCATCCCCTCAGACATCATCCCCTTGCAACATCTGGAGGAGGAGTAGATTCTGGACCAGATGATGTCCAAGGTGTCTTCCCACCCCACAGAGCACGTAGGATCCGATGCCTTAATCAAAACGATGAAAGTAACATCATGCCACACGCTCCACCTGCTCTGTATGTGGGTGTGATATCAGGACATGTGTACGAAAGGCAGAGCGTGTGGTGTGATGCTGCTTTGGTGATTTTCACCCCCCGTCCCCCGTCTCCCCGAAGATATCTCTGAACCTGTACATCTGATGACTCTGTGAAATTTTGCTGTAGATTTAGAAAAGAAGTCGGATTGGAAAACTATCATTCAGTCCAGACTGAGTGGACCCATTGATAGATCTCTGGACTGAGCCAAGTCATATCATTGTTTAGTCCCTAGAAACAGTCTGGAGTAAAAGCCTGGAGTGAAATCTGGCAGACAAGAAGCAACTCTTTTGCCTCCCTTCTTGCTGAACAGCCAGCCAACAAAGATGATAGATAGATGATAGATAGATAGATAGATAGATAGATAGATAGATAGATAGATAGATAGATAGATGATAGATAGATAGATAGAAAGATAGATAGATAGATATACAGATAGATAGATATATAGATAGTTTCACAAGAGGGCAAAATAACTCACAGGGCATATTGACATTAAAATACTGGCTGTGTCCAAGGAGAAGCCAGACTGCCACTTTTAATGAATGCTTGAATTTGATTCCAACTCTGGTATTCTGCGAAATTGTTTGTTCTGCTTTAAGAAGCCCTTGCTCTAGAAAAGCAGCTTGAAAGTATTCCTCTAAAATAAATATATTTTAGAGATTGGGCAAAGCTGCTTCTTGGATTGTTTTGAGAGTGATCAGGGCAGCTGGTTTTTGAGGCTTTTGTTCTGTCAGGGGAAAAACCTCTTTAAACACGGGAGACAGACACACCATAACATAAGCCACTTCAAAGTTCTAAGTCTTTATTAAATGTTAGTTCAACAAGCAAATATAAATTCCATCAAGAACAGACAAGGTACTCACTTAGATTCACATTGCAATGAGGACCAGCACCAGCAAGCGGTCAGGGAAGACAGCTTGGCCGAGTGGCCACGACCCCCTCTTTGCAATCCTTTTTATCCTCAAAAACCGCAGACCACAGACATGACTCCCAGGATTAGCAACTCATTCATAACGTTCCCAGTGCTAATCTTACCACACTTCCCTGTTCCATTTGTCCTTCTCCCATCAGCAGTTTGCTTAGTCTTGCAAGTTACCAATTTCCTATTATTGCCCAAAAGGCCACATTTTGGCTAGCTTTGATTTTATTGAATACAATTAAAATTAGCATTAAGACATATTAAAGGTTACTAATAATTTTCCTCTCACAGTTTTGACCATCAGCACCTGGAAAGGGAGATTTCTCTGCTTTCTAAGCTGGTTGAGCCCATGAAGGGGCTGCTGCGGTTCCATGAGTAAACGCATGGACAATACAAAACATGACTTCCACATCTGTTTGGGATATCTCTCTAATAGCTCCATCTAAGGGAATTAATCAAGCCCTCCCCCTGTCCTGGCTGTTTGGCATCCTGCACGCTCTGAAAAATGCTTGGCGGGTTCCATGTTTCCTGATGCACATTTGAGCACTGTTGGTCCCGGTGCAAGCACCTTCATGAAGTTGGAAGTGCTGTTGCTTCTCGGGACTGTGCTGATGACATCCTTCCGGATTTTAACATGCGCTTTACTAGTTCTTACTTGGGCGTGAGATGCCCACCTGAGAGTCATAATTTGCATGTGCAGTGGCAGTCAGTTGATGTGTGTCTTTCTTAGGCAGAGTGAAGGATTGGGGGAGCGGACTTTTTGACTGGGGGGCTTTCTTTGAAAACTCTTATTTTTTATTTATTTTTATTTTTATTTATTTTCAAATTTGTATGCCGCCCATCTCCCCCAACGGGTGACTCTGGGCGGGTCAAAATAATAAAAAAGAAAAAACACAGGACTCTCCAAACATGAACACAATCTATAATAAGTTTAAAGACATATATAAAAATGGCCTAAAAACCTCCTATACTTTGGCCCTAAAAAACCTGTAAGATGCTGGGGGGGACAGCCCCTCACTCCGCCAGCCATCTCCACAGGTGCGGGCCCCCCTCTGGCCCCCAGGCTTTCTGGCAGAGCCAGGATTTGATCGCTTTCCTGAAGGCCACGAGGGAGGGGGCACACCGCACCTCAGGCGGCAAGATGTTCCGTAGGGCGGGCGCTGCAGCAGAAAAGGCCTTATGGTCTTATCCTTATGGTCTTATCCTTACTTGCAGATTCTTTAATCCTTGGAGGATTCTGGTGGGTGCCACGTATCTGTCCAATTTACCAGACACTGTACAGCTACATTCTGTGCGCAAACTTGTCCTTCACGAAGATTACAGTCCACGTACCAAGGCCAACAATATTGCACTGATAGAGCTCAACAGGCCGGTCATCTTGGACAACTATGTGCAGCCAGCCTGCTTGCCTCCTGTCACTGTGGGCTCTGAGCCTTCTTTCCAAGACTGCTTCATTATTGGCTGGGGCACTGACATCCAGAACAGTAAGCATGGAGATATGGAGGGTGACATGGGCAGGAACACCCTCAGGGTTCAACTGGAAATGCAGCCATGTATGTGCACAGAGAAGGGCAAACTGAGAGGTGGATGAAAATGTCTGCTGTAGTTCTACTGAGTTCCCACAGATGAAGTTTGCAGGGCTCTTCCACACACCTCTCAGATATGACAAAGTTGGGGTTTATCACAGCTTCTTCCTTCTCTAATTTTGAGAAGCTCCAAAGATGCTGAGATACCTTGGGAACCATGAGGTGTCACATCCACACCCACAACTAAGAGCCACAAAACAAGTTTATGGAGGTTTTCATGTTTTTCCTTAAATGATCAGGCTCTGAACCATGCAGACCTCAGACTTGAAAATGGGGGCAGAGAGGTGCTAAGGAAGGGACAAGGTAGAAGCCAAACTAATCTGTTCCCTTTACTTGGAGGGGTGAAGACCTCTGATGTTCTCCAAGAAAACAGAGTGAATATTCTGGAGACGAAGAAATGCAACAGCAGCCAGTGGTACAACGGGGCCATGAGTCCTCACACCTTCTGTGCTGGAAATGAGGAAGGAGGGGTCAACACTTGCCAGGTAAGAAGCAACCGTTAGCCTGGTTGGCGATGGCTTTCTCTTAGCAATCATTTGGTCAACCTGTGAGTCACTCTGGAGTTACAAGGTAGCCAACAGTGTCCACCCATGCACTAAAATACAGTGACATCTACAGTAACCAATCATGCACAGTCAGAGAGCCATGCAAGGGCTGCTTCCAGTCGCAATTCCTAGTGATTTCATGGACACGACCTCTGGGGAGGGCGCAGTGGATCTGCAGGGTGCAGGGGATGGCCTCAGCTCTCTTCCAACTCTATCATTCTACCCCCCTGGGATTTTCCAGGCAATGTGCGAAAATCGTTTTCCGTTGCCTGCTTTGGTGGCCGTTTTTCAATTTCCAGGTGCTTCCATGTCATCTCCCATCAGATCGTAAGTAGGGATGGATGGGCAGGAGCAACCCTGCGGCTCCCGTGGCGCCGAGGGCTTGGTGTGATCAGAGCAATTCTTCCGACTGGGCTTAGAAACGGACCCGCCTCCCGTGGTTCACTCTTGGCATCCCAGAATTGCACGGTGGCATTTACTGATCCCATTTATATGTTGTCTTTCCACTCAGCCAGATTCTCAGGAGGCTCATGAAACTTTAAAGCCGCATAGGAAGTTTTTTTAAAAGCACATTTAAAAGCCTGGTGGAAAGATGCATTTTAAAGGTTTTTTTGAATGCTGCGGAACAAACTTGGGTCTCCCACAGCACCCAGTCCTATCTCAGCCGGTGAGTCAAGCTGATGGTCAGAACTATCTGAAAGAGATGGGTTTTATGACTGCCTCCTTGGGGCAAAGCACATTCAAATGAAAGAATGTTTCATTTGCTTTGTATGGATTGCTAATCAATCATAAACCTGTTTTGGAATTCTGGAAGCGCTAAGCCTGTTGAATTACTTCCTCTCCTTTTGCTTTTATTCGGAAGGAACCCGGATTCACGCGCTCTGCTCCTCTTGCCCTCCACCAGAGGAGGGGGAGATTGCTGCTCCTGTAAGCAGTTCTCTCTTCTCTCCCTTCTTTCCCTTTTCTGATGTTGAGGTGGAATCAGCAGCTTTTCTGCCTGGCCTAAAAGACAATTGCGGGCACTTGACCAGCACGGGTAGCAGCTCTTTCTGTCCAAAGAAAGTGTCCGGCAATCTTTCTCCGGAATCTGACACCGTATATCAAGGTCCAGAAACCGCAGTGTAAAAGGGAAGAGGTTTGCACACTTAGATCGTGTCTGCTTTCAGAGGACTGTTGGCAGGGAGGGCATAGGATGAGAGCTGCCTTACACTGTCCCCGTGCAAGCTCCACCCCTTTGTATGTGCCCCGTGACCTTGCAGGCGTGTGTGAAAGGGGCAGAACTTCCTTTGCAATGGTGCAACATTTCTTTTGCCATTTGGGTGAACACCTTCAACCCCGCAGGTGCCTCTCTTTGCTGGGAAAGGCTCGGCTGTGGGTCGGTTTAATATTATGGTCCTCCTACTGCTGCCAGGGTTTGCTAAGCCTGGAGTCATGGAACGGGTTCTGTGAGGGCACCCCACTTCTCTGCTAGGCTAGTCACCTAGACCTCAGCCCACATAGGAATTTTCCACGGTGTTTGCTCAATATTGAAATCACTGGTCTCTTTCAAGGCAAATCAATGTACCACGCACAGTGGCAGACCACCCCTCCCAAGGAACGTGGTCGGGTTCTTCTCCCTGGAGATGCCAGGGACTGAACCCGGGTCGTTCGTCAGGTAGAACACAGCCAGGCTTTGGGTTATGCGACGCACCCCCATCTGCCCAAAGCCCACCCAGAGTCTCACAGCCAGCAAGCCGATTCCACCTATATTCCTTCCTGAGGGAATATCCCACGGTCTCTTCCATGGGGCTTCTGCCCAGGACAACCTTCCAGCTTGATTCCTAATTAACGGCGTCTGGACATTTCTTCGGCATCTTTTCCAATGGCGTCCCTTCAAGTGGTAGAACATAATTAGCTTTCGTTATCATCACCATCATCACACACATAGAGTACTTCATACGTAGATAAACACAAAAGCACCAAACTCCACTCGTCAGAATTTTACCAAGACGCTCTTCTCTTCTGCTTTGGACAACATTTTAAAAGCAACCCCTCTTTTCTCAAAACGAATGGCAACTGTAGGGGAAAATGCAGAAGACTTTTTCTGCACGGCACTAATATGTGCCTCACCTCTGGCCCCGCCGAGGCACGCTGAAAGCATCATTGTATTCACCAGTGAACTGGCCTAGCGTGGTTGTGATATACTGTAATGATGCCCTTAGAGAAGCTGGGTGGAAGAGGCAGCTGAAGCTCCGACTTGTGCCAGGAGATAGGCTCCCGAGGTGATGCAGTTACCTAGCAGGGTTTGGTGCTGGCGATCGGCTTGGAAAGAGCCCCCAGGTTGACCTCTGGGCCGTTCAGGCAAGACGACTCGGTTTCCCTTCCCCCAAGTGGGGCACTTTCTTTCTTGTTCTTTCTCTCTACAGGGGGACAGCGGGGGACCCTTAATGTGCAAGACATCCCCCACCTCTCCGTTCTACGTGGTTGGGATCACCAGCTGGGGCAAGGGCTGTGGCGAGGGAAGAAATCCAGGAATCTTCACTTCTACTCAGGCCTTCCTTGAATGGATCCTGGCAAAGATGGGGTACACTGAAGTGGAAAAGCTTTCAGAAAAGAAACATCTAGCGGTGCATGGAACTGAGGGCCCAGTAATGCTCCAATCAATTAAAACAGTGAATCCAGCAGACCATTTGGGTGTGAATACAGTCCTTCTACCCCCAGCATTGTCTGTGACATCCCCCAACTCCCCTACAAACCTGGACACACACTCTTTGACCACAGGTAGCCAGACAGGTACTCCTAATATTTCTGTTAAAATGAACATATTTCCTCCGACCATTGATGATTTTCTAATAGGCAATAGCACTACTGGAAAAGATACAATGACTCCTCCATGCCCATGAGTGGTCTTTCAGGAGCCCTTGATACTTCTCCAGAAGTGGACACCATATCTTTGTCTACCAATCCCTCTCTAGCAGCCTCTGATACCCTTCTACCCTTCTATTTCCTTTCTCCACAGATAAGTCTTCAGCAGCTCTTACAGATCCTTCAGAGAAGGACACAGTCTCTCTAGGAAGCAACAGAGTGCCTCTGCCAACAGATCCTCCTCCAGCTGACACTGTTTCAGAGGTGTCCACGGTCCCTCTGCCAACAGATGATCCTCCAGCTGACACTGATTTAAAGGTGCCCATGGTCCCTCTGCCAACAGATGCTCCTCCAGGTGATTCAGAGGTGCTCATGGTCCCTCTGCCAACAGATGCTCCTCCAGCTGATCCAGAGGTGCTCATGGTCCCTCTACCAACAGATGCTCCTCCAGCTGATTCAGACGTGCCCTCGGTCCCTCTGCCAACAGATGCTCCTCCAGCTGATTCAGAGGTCCCCACGGTCCCTCTGCCAACAGATGCTCCTCCAGCTGATTCAGAGGTGCCCACGGTCCCTCTGCCAACAGATGCTCCTCCAGCTGATTCAGAGGTGCCCACGGTCCCTCTGCCAACAGATGCTCCTCCAGCTGATTCAGACGTGCCCTCGGTCCCTCTGCCAACAGATGCTCCTCCAGCTGATTCAGAGGTGCCCACGGTCCCTCTGCCAACAGATGCTCCTCCAGCTGATTCAGAGGTGCCCACGGTCCCTCTGCCAACAGATCCTCCAGCTGATTCAGAGGTGCCCACGGTCCCTCTGCCAACAGTTGCTCCTCCAGCTGATTCAGAGGTGCCCACGGTCCCTCTACCGACAGATGCTCCTCCAGCTGACACTGATTCAGCCCATAACACTCCAGAGGTAGATACATTTTTATTGCCCATGGGTGTTTCTTCTGGAGCCATGGACTTTTCTCCAAAACCTTCTATCGAACTGAGTGATAACAAAGACCATCCCCAATTGTCTGAAACAGTTTTGGAATATCCATCCATTGAATCATATCAATCAATTTCAGTAGGTTCACTTCCATATACTGAACCACCATATCTACCTGTAGAACAGCCGGTCACCTTAGAACCACCATACATTCCTCAGGAAACAGCCCGTACACCTTTAGACCCTCCATATATTCCAAAAGAAATAACTCCCACAAATCCAGAGCCCCCATACCTCCTTCCAGAGTTGACAGTAACTCTGGAGCCTCCATATATTGCTGGGCTGAAGCTTACATCTCTCTCTCTAAAACCAAGAGATGCAACAAATCCATACAGCTTTTCAGAATTCCAAAATAGCCTTCCCAAACCATCTATGACAAGAGATCTCCTGGATAAACCTCTGAAGGCAAAGATCACTCTGGATCTTCCATATATCCTGCAAGAGTCCCCAATTATACAACAACTCCCACATATCCCTCCAGAAAACCCTATTGTAATAGAACCTCCATACATTCCCCCAGAAGCACCAGTCACTGTTCAGGAACAATACACCCCCCAAGAAACAGATCCCAATTTGGAACACCCATATCCGCTCTCAGATTCATCTTCTATGTTGGAAACCCTACGCACACATTCAGGCAAAATTCAAGTTCCGGAATTTCCATTACCATCTTTGGGTTCACCACATTCTTCCCCAAAATCTTCTACATATATCCTCCTAGAGAAATTTGCTCAGCTGAAAAGCACCTATGCAGATTCTTCATACAGTCATCCAGAAACTTTATACTTCCCTCCCAACACAGCAATGCCCCTTGAGCATCACTATACTTCTCAGCCCCCATACAATCCCCTCAATACAGCAATGCCCCTTGAGCATCACTATACTTCTCAGCCCCTATACAATCCCCTCAATACAGCAATGCCCCTTGAGCATCACTATACTTCTCAGCCCCCATACAATCCCCTCAATACAGCAATGCCCCTTGAGCATCACTATACTTCTACTTCAACACGCCCATACATGCCTCGTGAGTCAGCTGGCTCTCTGGAGCAGCCATACATTCCTCCGCAGATGCCTCGTCCTCTTAGGAGGCCCCATATTTCTCCAGAGCCCCCATCTACTTCAACACCCCCATACATGCCCCATACATAAATTTGTATATTTATCAGTTATCAATTATTAATCATTTATGACTAGTCTATCTATAACACCATTTATTACGAGAAATTATAGCTTTCATTATAAGATTTGTATCATTTTTGTCCATTGATTATATATATATATATATAGTAATTTATATCAGTTTATCGAGTTTCTATTGTAAAATTTCCTAATCTATTACATTACTGTATCTTTTCATCCAACCATTGATAAAACAAATCCCATAGCATATAAAATTGTTTGTCTTCTTGCTCTCTAATTTCAAATGTCAATTTACTCATCTCAGCACATTCCATAATTTTCTTAATAACCCGGGGGATCCTTCAGCAGCACCTCTGCTCAGTAGCTACTCCCGTCTGACTGCAGGCTGCCTTCACCCATTTCTCAGGACTTCTCAGGAGCAGGGAGAAGTAGACGATGATGTTGGCGCAGCCTCCCCTTCAGATTAGCTGCTGGTGAAGGCGGCTGGGGAAAACCAGGTTCTTCTAAGGCTGGGACTGTTAGCAGTTCTAAAGGAGAAGCGCAAAAGCAGCTTTTGGGGTATCTGGCTCAAGCCAAATTCTCTGGTAGATGAGATGCTTTTAAGTGTGCCAGTTGCTTAGCACTTTCCTCAAGGATTTGCTTTCGCGTTTCCATCCAGCCACAACTTATCCCTGCACTTATTGTTTCTTCTCAGCCTGCGGGAAGCGGCCTTTGGCACCTGACAAGGGCAACAGTATGCAGTTTGTGGGTGGCATCGACACCTTGCCCGGGACATGGCCGTGGTTGGTCAGCATGCAGGCGCCCTCTTCCGAGGGCCTCAGCACTTGTGTGCTGGATCCATCCTTGCCCCCCACTGGGTGCCCACTGCCGCTCACTGCTTCAAGCCCGGGAAGAGGTAAGACGGCAACATCTCAGACCGCAGAGGTCTCTGCAAGCACAGAGGAGCGTGAGGTGGTTTTGATTTTGCCACTTGGAGGCAGGCCTGGGGGACCATTCAGGAAGAGCCTGCTCGTTTTCCTAGACACTTATTTCAGGATTCGGAAGGCCACCCATAGTTACCCCAGATTTGTATGTTCCACAGTTCATCTGTGCCGATGTTTAACTAACTCTCCAGGACAGCCACAGGGTCACAATTGGGTTTAACCTGAGGATGTCCTTTCGGACTTTAAAACGTGCCCTAGAAGCAATTATTTTGGGTCAGATGCACATGTCATTTGCGCGTCTGATACTAATAATTACACGTGCAATGGCCTTCAGCTCACGTGAATTGTTATTAGGCAGAGTTCAGGCGTTTGGGGGGTAGACCTCAAGAGTTTGGATAAAGCGGAACTCTGGCACCAACCTGGGCGGGCTCTCTTTGAAACACCCATTGGCCTCAGACTTACAGATCGTTGCCACCTCAGAGGATTTTGATTGGTGCCACAGACATTTCCAATTTGCTGGACACCGTACAATTACGCTCTGTGTACCGCATCATCTCCTACCAAGACTACAATCCACAAACCGAGGCTAATGACATTGCACTGATAGAGCTCAGCAGCCCTGTGACCTTCAACAACTACGTTCAGCCAGCTTGCTTGCCGCACGTCACCATGGACTCCGAAGCCTTATTCTCAGACTGCTACATCAGTGGCTGGCGCATCACCACCCAGAAGGGTAAGCGAGGAGGCGTGTTGGGAGACGAGGGGAGCGCTTTGCTCAGGTTTGGCTGAAAATGCAGCGGCGTCGATGGTGTAAGCGGAGAAGGAGATAACGGCTTGATTGATAACTCATGTCGGGCCAGCCAAGCATCTTGTGGCATCTTAACAACCCATCAACTTATTATCCAGAGGTCACACTGCCCCATCAGCTACATGGACAATAGTCCTGAGAAGTAAGTATTTCATATACATACCACATAGATAATAATGTGCAAGTGTACACCTAGAGAAAATCAGGTCCACAACATAGGCTGTCTGCAAGCTTACCCGTTGCTGTTCTGGAAGAACTCCGTCCACCTGTTTTTGGAATGTCCCCATGGGTTTTCTGAGACATTATAGCTCCCTGCTCCTGAGCATGCGCTATCATTAACTCAGGGCACTTCCACATAGCCACCTTCCTTGTCCCTCTAACTTCTGCAAATCTTTCATGATCCCTGGAGAGCGTCCTCACCACTGTGATCTGTTCTCCTCAGTCCCTGCCAGTGGGAATCCACCAGGCAGCTCCAGAGAAAGGAAACTACCATTGCTGTGAATGCCCAAGGACCTGAAGTCCTCCCTCTTTGCTGGAGGCGGGAAAACACATGCGGAGTCCTGTGAAGAAGCCGCAGACCAGGGTGGGGTCAGGGACAGGCATCGCTTATCTCCTCAGCAGCCTCAGAAGGAACTTGCAAGAAGTCAGAAGCCAAAGAAAAATGGAAACCAGGAGAAACCTGTCAGAAAATAGCTACCTGGGTAAAGAAATGTAAAAATCTTTAGCTGGGAATGCTGTGCTAAACATTAATTAATTAATTAATTAATTAATTAATTAATTTAATTATTTATTTTTACCGTGCTGTGCTGAGGTTTCCCATCAGATCACCCTGTACCACTATTGCAAGAATAGTAATGACATCCTGCCTCTTCACTCTGTGATGGAGAAATCCCGTTTGTCGGAGACAGGTGGCATCTTTGCTGTGCTGAGAGCATAAGATTTTTTAAATATTTTTTTTTCTTTCTTTTCTTTCATATTAAACCAGGCTGCTGTTTTCCTGAAATCTGAAGAACTCTGTAATTATCTGCTGCACTTCTGAATGTTTGCATTTGGGATATCTAAAATTTAAAAAGATGGGTGGATGGTTGGGCGTGTAACAAAACTGATTTCGTCCATGCCTTGTGTGTGAAACAAGCACCACAAATCTCTCTGGGTTAGTCAGAAGTAAAGTTTATTGGAAGCGTTTGCAAAGGCTGGTGGGCTTCGTTGCGAATAAGAAGCCACGGCCACATACGCACTCCGGCCTAACTATGTACCTTCCCGATCGCAAGTCCCTCCCCTTTTCCCCATTGGCTAAGGCACTCTGGGTGTACAGTCTTTCCGGCCGCTCTAGGATTTCTCCCTGGTCCCTCCCACCTCATCTATGATAATTGCTCAAGCTTTCAGCTAATTGCATTATACTGATAAAGATTGCTCCAAATTAATTGGCATGTACATTGTCCCACACAAGGAGACAACTTCCTCTCCATCTGGCACTATCTGATAACTATAACACTTAACACTACTTCCTTATCTCTCACACAGCTGCACTCGTAGCATGCTCAAGTTACTATTTCTTTGTCAATAATAACATATTTTATCCATCTCTCACAATCCACCCTTTTTCTTTTTATTCTTTTATTATTGACACTGTCAAGCTCTTGTAGCATTATTGCAACTTCTTGTCACCTTTGGCTCCTGACATTTCTTCTGAGTGGGTGATGAGGTTCCAACCCTTCCAACTGGGAAAGCGTATTTTCACATCCCCTTCCTTTCTCTGGGGTTCTCTGCTAAATCCTCTAAGAGGAACACACTCTCACTGTAAGGTGGTGGTTTCAGAGGCATTTGTTTGGAGACAGCTGTTTCAATCAGCCTCTGGGCTAAGCCCCCAACACAGGGCATTATACAGCATCCCAAAGCAGTTAACATCCCTATCACTACTATCAGGGAAGCTAGTACTGATACCACCATATCTTTCCACTTCCCAAACCAAGATTCCAGCCATCCTGTCAGGGAAGTATCTATCCCTGAATTCTCAGCTAATTCCTCTGCCTAAGTGGTTAGCCCCTGTAAGGCTTTAGTTATTGTTCCATCAGGAGCGGTTGCTGGTTGTAATAAATGTAGTTTATCCAGTCCACATTCTTATTTATGGTTACCCACCAAAACAAGAATGATTCAAACCCTGCAGCTATTTGATTCCTAGCCTTGAACTCATCAGGAACTCCCTGGGCACCCCTATAGCGTCAATATAAATTCTGTCACCAGAAGATGTTGCTAGGGATGCCCCTTTAGCTATGGCTTCTTTTTCAAATGCCAAGGTGAATGGGATAGCCAATTGTACAATTGCACAAGTGCCTGTCCAGGAGGGAGGAAGTGTGGATCTCAAGGTCTTCCCCCCACAATACCACCATAAATCAGCCCTGGGAATTTTCAGGTTAGAGTAATTCCCACGTCCATCAATTATAGTGCAGGATTCTAATTCTCCTACAGCTGTGGTGATTCCTACACCTTGCCTGGCAAGGCATGCCGTGTCGTTTCCATACGCTGCAGAGAAGGAGGGTGGCATTTTCCTCTTAAATTCTTTTTCCATCCCAAGGGAAAGGGGACCACTTGGGCTACAGGTTTACCAGAGACACATGCATAGCAATGGCTCTTGTTTAAGTTCTTTTACTGTATATTTGACCCATTCTACCCAGACATTTCCATTTCCATCTCCATACCCTGTCTCTATTTCAATAGTTTGTTGCAGATCAATTACCTCAATTATTTTTACTCCTACTGGTTCACTAGTTAATCTTACCTTAGATCTTGGGTTTGGTTGTCTGACTGTCTGCCTCTGTCCTATGATTAGCTGGAAACAACCACCTTGCACTAGTGTTGTCCTGTGTAATGACTACCACAACAATTAGTTATACACTTACAACCACAAAACACACACATTCACACACATTGGTCCTTTCCACACAATCTGTTTCCTCTTTCACTTCTTCCCCACAAAAGAACTGACGTTCCACACAGCAAACCACAGTCAACCCAATAATGACTAATAGAACAACCCCCACCCCCAGGACACCATACTCCAGCGTGACTTTATTTCCTCTGGAACTTCAGGTCCATCGGCTCCTCTTCAGGTTTGGATTGTCCACTCAGGTTTTGGCTCTTCCACTGGGCCCTTGACTCTGGTGCAGTGGGTCCACCCTTTTTCTCTTGTCCTTGCAGATGTCTCAGTGGTGAGGAGCACTTGGAACGGGCCTTCCCACTCTGGCTGCAGTGTAGACTCTTTCCAGGACTTGATCAGGACCCACTCTCCTGGTTGGATATTGTGGACTGCAAATTCTAAGGGTGGTGTTTGTGCTAGAAGACCTCTATTTCTGAGAAAAGATAAAGAAGAGGACAAGCCCAGCATATATTCCAACACCGCCATACTTCCTAAGCATTAGATCATTCCTCGTTCATCCCAAATTTTTCCACACCACTCCAAATGCATACTTTGAGTCTGTATAAATAGTACCCTACTTTTTCTTCCTTCTTTTTTTTTTTATAATTGCCAGGCTTGATTTAAAGCATACAGTTCACAAGTTTGAGCAGACCATGTGTTTGGTAGTCGCCCTGCCTCCTCTATATTTTGAGCTTCCCCATTAACAATTGCATATCAACAATCATGTTCAAGATCTTGGTTCTCTGTTTCTGCTTTCCACAGGAAGGTGGCTGGATTGAGGCAGGAATCAGTAGATAAAACTAAATCATCTTTCTCCATCAGAATTGCCTCATATTTTAGAATCCTTGAATCTGTAAGCCACCCGCCTGCCCTTTGAGTTAGAATTGTTCTGATTTGGTGGGGGTGCTTACCACCAATGCTCCTCCAACAGTTAACTTTCTGCTTTCCTGCACCAAAATAGGAGTGGCTGCAACTTGCCTCTACACAAACTGGCCATCCTCTGATTACTGGGTCTAATAGTTTAGACAAATAGGCCCCGGTTGTCACTTACCTCCCCAATTTTGAGTTAGGATTCCTAAAGCTGTTCCTCTGCTCACCGTTGCAAACAGATGGAAGGGCTTGTTTAGGGACGGTAAAGTCAACAGGAGGGCAGTAATCAAATTTTTTTTTTTTAAATTATGCACCAATTCTTCCTCAAGAGGTCCCACCTTTAAATTTCTCAAGGGTGGGACCTTAAGTTAAAAAAAAAACTTCCTGACTCCCCTATTCACCATCCCCAAATGTCATCAAAATGATGATTCTCTCTTCCCTCTGTAATTTAGGGCAATGCTGCATAAAATGCCCTGCCCCCCCCACAATGGAAACATTTTGCTGGGGGTCGAATGGGCCCTGTTCGATTTCCCCATCTCATATCTCCTCCCTTCTCATTCCCATCCCTCTGCCTCTATTCTCCCAATCTCTGTGAGACTAGGCTGCAGCTGCCATAACCTAAAGATGAAGCAGGCACATAAGCAGAGAGGACAAAAGCCAGGAAACCTATCTATGAGATCCCCTCAGGGAGGTAGATAAGAAGGAAGCAAGTCCTTAAGGAACAAACAAAGGACCTGAACCAAAAAAAGAAGAAGTTGGGCCTGAGCACATGGATACCCTCACCCCAATCCCATCAATTTGTAAATCCACCCAGCACTCTGAGTCATCTGAGTCACCCTTGGATCCTCTATGAGATTCTTCATTTCCTTTTTTTTAAAAAATTCCTTGCTTCTGCAGCACTTAAAGGGGCATTTACATATCCAATTTGCCCCTGTCCCATAGGTACTTCTCTTGAGGGACACATTTTATTTTTCTCAATGTTCTTACTTCCAGACCCCAGGGGGAAATTAATTAAATCCGTCTGGCATTGTCTTGACTCTTGTTGCAATCTTGGATACAAAGGGGCCATTGCTGTTTCAGGTCTATCCACACTCTGCCCCTGTTTCAGTTTCTTTGTCATGAAAGGGTAAACTTTTGAGATCTCTCTGACATTGTTCAAGCTCTTTCCTCAGCTTAGGGTACCGGTTATTGGCCTGGGTATATTCTGGGTTGTATGGTGGTGGCAAGAGTTTTCTCTCCTCCTCCACTGGCTCATTGAGCAACATGGGGACTCACTATTCCTCTTTGCTTGACTCAGGCCACTGGTCAGGAGTCCAGATTAAAACATAATTCAATTCATTTTCTAGTGACTCTTTTGTTTTACATATTCATATAAAGCATAGCACTGGAAGTAGTCATTAGACCCATCACGGGGCCATGCAACTTGTTTGTCTTCCCACCACACATAACAACACCAATTTACCATATCCTCTTTATTCAATTCCAACTTTTCTATGATTTCCTTATAAGGGGAAGAGGTCCAGCCTTGTAATAATTTTCCTAAAGATCCCTCTGGATCAATCTTAAATTCAGGGTTTTTCTGGATCCTCTTAACACATTTTCCTTACTCCAGCCGCCTTCCACAGTGCTTTACCACAAACTACTAGGCACTTCCCCTCAGTGCTTTACCATAATTTGCTAGTGTGTGAAAGAAGCACCACAAATCTCTCTGGGTTAGTCGGAAGTAAAGTTTTATTGGAAGCGTTTGCAAAGGCTGGTGGGCTTCGTTGCCAATAAGAAGCCACGCCCACATACGCACTCCGGCCTAACTATGTACCTTCCCAATCGCAAGTCCCTCCCCTTTTCCCCATTGGCTAAGGCACTCTGGGTGTACAGTCTTTCCCGCCGCTCTAGGATTTCTCCCTGGTCCCTCCCACCTCATCCATTGCTCAAGGTTTCAGCTAATTGCATTATACTGATAAAGATTGCTCCAAATTAATTTGCATTTACATTGTCTCACACAAGGAGACAACTTCCTCTCCATCTGCCACTATTTGATAACCATAACACTTAACACTACTTCCTTCTCTCTCCCACAGCTGCACTCTTAGCATGCTCAAGTTATTATTTCTTTGTCAATAATAACACATTTTATCCATCTCTCACACTTGCGAGGCTGGTAAATCTCCCAAGGAGGGCTGAAGTTCTCTAGCCCCACCTACAACTAAGTAACATAGCCAAGGGGCTGCATTATAGAAATTAAGAAATTTCCTTTTTGAAAAATATCTCTTATTAGCAGAAAGGGAACATGGGCTTTGAGAGCTCCATATCTCGCATATGCCAGGATTGGGAGGATCTCTGGTGAGGCTCCTCCTGGAAGATGGGTGGTGGCAGTGGGAACGATCAAGCCACTGTTACCGTAAAGCGTGAGGTGGACCTCTTCCAGAGGACTTCCGGGAGGTGAGGCTTGAGGCTTCCAGCTTTCCATCCTATGGGCTCAACTGCTCTACTACAGTAATGTCTTTTCTGAAGTAGAAGCTGATAGTTAATCAACTCAGCTTCCAAAGGCCTATAACGTTGCGAGAACTGAGGGGACAGCACCAAACTCAGCTTGACACAGCCCCCAGATCTGGCAGGGCCTCAGAGAGAGAAGCTAGCTTGCTCCTGACTCCCCTGCTGGCAGCCATAAATGTATTTGTTGATGTCTCTGTTTCAAATTGCTGAAGATAATTGTGTTGGCAGGTACAATATGGATTCTTCTCTGGGTATCTGTGCATCAATATGTGGCTTCTGCACTGCTCAGAGCTTCATCTGGGAATGTTGCATAGATGAAAAATGCTTCGGATGAACTAGCTGCACCCCCAAGGAATGCGGATCCTGCCTTCCCACTCGGCTTTCCTTTGCTCGCAGCGGGAGCGGCCTAAGGAAGTTTCTCCATTCTTTGCTTCCACTTCTTTATTCTCTCTTTTCCTTTTAGTCTAAATGCTTATAATTTTTATCCTTTTGTGATTGTTTTGCTCTGGATTAAAGAAAGAGAGGAGAGGAAGTCTGGAAGTATTCTTTCAGGATCAGCAGCATGTTTCTTCTCCCTGTTAGGCACCTGACCTCTTACGGGTTGATGCAAAGCTATCTGGCTGACATTTATCTCCATTACCAGAGCTTTATTAAAGAAGCTCCTCTAGACTTTGCTTTCTGTTGATGGAGAGAGTCTCCTCAGTCTCCAAGTCCTCCACTCTGATCTTCTCCTGATGCCACCTCAATATCAACATCACATACGTTAGGACCTAACTTGGCACTGACATCTGTTTTGGAAGCATAGCCTAGCAAAGCTCCTTCATACCTGTCTAGATGGTTTATCTCCCTTGCACAGACCTAGGAAGAGGAGCTGAGGTATGATTTTGTGACTGAAATGGCCAATAGCCAGAACATAAAGAAAAGCAGAGCTCTTATAGGTTGCTCAACTTATTTCATCCCCCCGTATTTATCAAATGCTATCACTTTTTATACCTTTACCAAATACTATTTGTGCTACAGCTGATGGTTTTTGTGGTGAGCAGTCCTGCCTTTTGTGCAAATCAGGCTCCTGCCCAAATATTATGACTCTTTCAGGGAGTGAATGGCCACCCTCGTGCCTGTGACATTATTGTGGATTTACTCTTCATTCGGCTTGGTTTGTTTAATGGTATAAACTACGTGCAGTTGCTTTGGAGCTCTCAGGTACATGGATTCAGGCTGGAAAATGGAGTAGGGACAGGGGAAGGCGGTGAAAGGATCTTACAGAAGGATGAGTTATGAAGAGCAACCCTCAGGAAGAGTAGCACCCAGCTGATCTGTATTTTTTGCTCATAGGCAGGAAGACCTCTGATATCTTGCAGGAAGCCAGAGTGAAGATTCTGGAGACCAACAAATGCAACAGCAGCTGGTGGAACAATGGGGCCATGAGACCTGGCACCTTGTGTGCTAGATATGAGGATGGAGGCATCGACACTTGCCAGGTAAGGAACTCCTTGTTCTTACTCTGATTGGGGATGGTTCACTAGGCCACTTAGCATCTCTGCTAATCTCTTAGTCTCTCCATTCACTTAAGCTATGAGTCAACCTAGGACTGAAGTTCTCTAGATGATGTAACCAATACAAGACAAAACCCAGTAAAAACTTTAAAATCCAATGAAATAGCATTACATATCCTAAATGGTTTATATGGTCCCATAAGCATAAACCCCTTCATGGATCACTGCCTTGTCGTGGCGAAGGGGCTTGCATAACTCAGTGAAGCCATGAGCTATACCGTGCAGGGCCACCCAAGACGGACAGGTCATGACAGAGAGTTCTGACAAAATGTGGTCCACTGGAGAAGGAAATGGCAACCCACTCCAGGATCCTTGCCAAGAAAACCCCATGGACAATGTTAAAAGGCTAAAAGATATGACGCCGGAAGATGAGCCCTCAGGTCGGAAGGTGTCCAATATGCTACTGGGGAAGAGCGGAGGGCAATTCCAAGTAGCTCCAGAAAGAGTGAAGCGGCTGGGCCAAAGCCGAAAGGATGTTCAGCTGTGGATGTATCTGGAAGCGAAAAGAAGGTCCGATGCTGCAAAGAACAATATTGTATAGGTACCTGGAATGTAAGATCTATGAACCAAGGCAAGCTGGATGTGGTCAAGCATGAGATGACAAGACTGAACATCGACATCTTGGGAATCAGCGAACTGAAATGGACGGGAATGGGTGAATTTAATTCGGGTGACCATTATATCTACTACTGTGGGCAAGAAACCCTTAGAAGAAATGGAGTTGCAATCATAGTCAATAAGAGAGTCGGAAAGGCAGTAATGGGGTACAACCTCAAAAACGACAGAATGATCTCAGTGCGTATCCAAGGCAAACCATTCAATATCACAGTCATCCAAGTCTATGCCCCAACCACTGATGCTGAAGAAGCTGAGGTTGACCGCTTCTATGAAGACCTACAACATCTTCTAGAACTAGCACCAAAAAAAGATGTCCTTTTCATCATAGGGGATTGGAATGCTAAAGTAGGAAGTCAAGGAGTAATCGGAATAACAGGCAAGTTTGGCCTTGGAGTACAAAATGAAGCAGGGCAAAGGCTAATAGAGTTCTGTCAAGAGAACAAGCTAGTCATAGCAAACACTCTTTTCCAACAACACAAGAGACGACTCTACACATGGACATCACCAGATGGTCAATACCGAAACCAGATTGATTACATACTTTGCAGCCAAAGATGGAGAAGCTCTATACAGACAGCAAAAACAAGACCAGGAGCTGACTGTGGCTCAGATCACGAGCTTCTTACTGCAAAATTTAGGCTTAAATTGAAGAATGTAGGGAAAACCACTAGACCACTCAGGTATGACTTAGATCATATTCCTTGTGAGTACACAGTGAAGGTGATGAATAGATTTAGAGGATTAGATTTGGTAGACAGAGTGCCTGAAGAACTATGGACGGAGGTCCGTAACATTGTACAGGAGGCAGCAACTAAAACCATCCCAAAGAAAAAGAAATGCAAGAAAGCAAAATGGCTGTCTGATGAGGCTTTACAAATAGCTGTGGAAAGAAGGAATGCGAAAAGCAAGGGTGAAAGGGAAAGATATAAGCAACTGAATGCAGATTTCCAGAGAATAGCAAGGAGAGATAAGAAAGCCTTCTTAAATGAACAATGCAAAGAAATTGAGGAAAACAATAGAATGGGGAAGACTAGAGATCTCTTCAAGAAAATTGGAGATATGAAAGGAACGTTTAGTGCAAAGATGGGCATGATAAAGGACAAAAAAGGCAGGGACCTAACAGAAGCAGAAGAGATTAAGAAGAGGTGGCAAGAATACACAGAAGAACTATACAAGAAAGATCTTAATGTCCCTGATGTCCACGCTGGTGTGATCGCTGACCTTGAGCCAGACATCCTAGAGAGTGAAGTCAAGTGGGCCTTAGGAAGCATTGCTAACAACAAAGCTAGTGGAGATGACAGTATTCCAGCTGAGTTATTTAAAATACTAAAAGACGATGGTGTTAAAGTGCTGCACTCAATATGCCAGCAAGTTTGGAAAACGCAACAGTGGCCACGGGATTGGAAAAGGTCAGTTTATGTTCCAATTCCAAAGAAGGGCAATGCCAAAGAATGCTCAAACTATCGCACAATTGCACTCATTTCACATGCTAGCAAGGTTATGCTCAAAATCCTACAAGCTAGGCTTCAGCAATACATGAACCGAGAACTACCGGATGTACAAGCTGGGTTTCGAAGAGGCAGAGGAACTAGAGATCAAATCGCCAACATTCGCTGGATCATGGAGAAAGCACGAGAGTTCCAGAAAAATATCTACTTCTGCTTCATTGACTATGCAAAAGCCTTTGATTGTGTGGATCACAACAAACTGTGGCAAATTCTTAAAGAGATGGGAGTACCAGACCACCTTACCTGTCTCCTGAGAAATCTGTATGCAGGCCAAGAAGCAACAGTTAGAACCAGTCACGGAACAACCGATTGGTTCAAAATAGGGAAAGGTGTACGACAAGGCTGTATACTGTCACCCTGCTTATTTAACCTATATGCAGAGTACATCATGAGAAATGCCAGGCTGGAAGAATCACAAGCCGGAATTAAGATTGCAGGGAGAATCATCAACAACCTCAGATATGCAGACGATACCACCCTAATGGCAGAAAGTGAAGAAGAACTAAAGAGCCTCTTGATGAGGGTGAAAGAGGAGAGTGCGAAAGCTGGTTTGAAACTCAACATTAAAAAAACTAAGATCATGGCATCTGGACCCATCAATTCCTGGCAAATAGAAGGGGTAGAAATGGAAGCAGTAACAGACTTCATTTATTTGGGCTCCAAGATCACCGCAGACGGAGACTGCAGCCATGAAATTAAAAGACGCTTGCTCCTTGGGAGGAAAGCTATGGCAAACCTAGATAGCATATTAAAAAGCAGAGACGTCACCTTGCCAACAAAGATCCGCATAGTCAAAGCTATGGTTTTTCCAGTAGTAATGTATGGCTGTGAGAGCTGGACCATAAAGAAGGCGGAGCGCCGAAGAATTGATGCCTTTGAACTGTGGTGCTGGAGAAGACTCTTGAGAGTCCCCTGGACTGCTAGGAGGTCAAACCAGTCAATCTTAAAGGAAATCAACCCTGATTGCTCATTGGAAGGATCGATAATGAAGCTCAAGCTCAGATACTTTGGTCACCTAATGCGAAGAGAGGACTCTTTGGAAAAGACCCTGATGCTGGGAAAGATTGAAGGCAAAAGGAGAAGAGGACGGCAGAGGATGAGATGGTTAGATAGCATCACTGAAGCAATGAGCATGAAACTGAGCAAACTCAGGGAGGCAGTGAAGGACCGGAAGGCCTGGCGCAGTATGGTTCATGGGGTCATGGAGAGTCGGACACGACTTAACGACTAAACAAATAAGCATAAAATAAAGTACTAAAAAGATTTTAAAATTCTCAGACACAAAGTGGTTTTAAGATGCAGGTATAAGGTGGCATTCAGGAAGGAGAAGAGCCTGGTTCTTTAAAGAAAAATCACCATAGTGTAGAGGCCGGGAAGATATCCTGATGAGAGCAATTCCTATTTTGCAAGTGACTACTGAATTAGCTATTCATAAGAAGTCCTCTGTTGAACGTGAGCATATGGAGCAGGATTTCCTACTCAGAGGCATCTATGGGAAGGAGGAACCCTTCAGACATTGTAGCTCCAGCCATGAAGTCCTTTGATGACTAAAATCAGTGCTTTCAGTTGGTCCTGGAAAGGAACTGAGAATCCATTCATTTTTTTAAATTCAAAACTTTTATTAAGATATATAAAACGTACAATTAAAATACAAATCAGAAAAGAGAGAAAAGACAGAAGATAGAAGTAAAAGAAAAAGACAAAAACTAAAAGTGAGATCAAATAGAAAGATGGAACAAAAAGTGACTTCCGACTATCTCCAATACAGATACTGTATAAGTACAAATGAAAAAAAGTTAATCTTTTACCACTATTTAATCCTAATTCATTTTATTTCTATCAACACATTCCATCTAACCATTAAATCCCACAATCAAAACTTAATTTTTTCCAACCCAAGCACGTAATCTAGGAAGGGTTGCCATGAGGAGACAAATTTAGAAACAGTATTATCTCTTATTAAGGCTGTTAGCTTCACCATTTGAGCCAAATCCATCAGTTTAATAATCCACTCTTCCACTGTAGGTATAAGAACTGGGAAAACCATTCAGATGGTTTTGTAGCAATGCCGTATGTTTGGGTGCCCAGCCCATGTAGGACATTTTCCACGGTGTTTACTCACTATTGAAATCACTGGTCTCTTTCAAGGCAAATCAATGTACCACGCACAGTGGCAGACCACCCCTCCCAAGGAACGTGGTCGGGTTCTTCTCCCTGGAGATGCCAGGGACTGAACCCGGGTCGTTCGTCAGGTAGAACACAGCCAGGCTTTGGGTTATGCGACGCACCCCCATCTGCCCAAAGCCCACCCAGAGTCTCACAGCCAGCAAGCCGATTCCACCTATATTCCTTCCTGAGGGAATATCCCACGGTCTCTTCCATGGGGCTTCTGCCCAGGACAACCTTCCAGCTTGATTCCTAATTAACGGCGTCTGGACATTTCTTCGGCATCTTTTCCAATGGCGTCCCTTCAAGTGGTAGAACATAATTAGCTTTCGTTATCATCACCATCATCACACACATAGAGTACTTCATACGTAGATAAACACAAAAGCACCAAACTCCACTCGTCAGAATTTTACCAAGACGCTCTTCTCTTCTGCTTTGGACAACATTTTAAAAGCAACCCCTCTTTTCTCAAAACGAATGGCAACTGTAGGGGAAAATGCAGAAGAATTTTTCTGCACGGCACTAATATGTGCGTCACCTCTGGCCCCGCCGAGGCACGTTGAAAGCATCATTGTATTCACCAGTGAACTGGCCTAGCGTGGTTGTGATATACTGTAATGATGCCCTTAGAGAAGCTGGGTGGAAGAGGCAGCTGAAGCTCCGACTTGTGCCAGGAGATAGGCTCCCGAGGTGATGCAGTTACCTAGCAGGGTTTGGTGCTGGCGATCGGCTTGGAAAGAGCCCCCAGGTTGACCTCTGGGCCGTTCAGGCAAGACGACTCGGTTTCCCTTCCCCCAAGTGGCGCACTTTCTTTCTTGTTCTTTCCCTCTACAGGGGGACAGCGGGGGACCCTTAATGTGCAAGACATCCCCCACCTCTCCGTTCTACGTGGTTGGGATCACCAGCTGGGGCAAGGGCTGTGGCGAGGGAAGAAATCCAGGAATCTTCACTTCTACTCAGGCCTTCCTTGAATGGATCCATGAGGAAATTGGGAAAGTGGAAGAGATGCCTCTCCAAAAGAGGAAACCCCCACACAGAGGTTGGACTAAAAATACAGCAATGCCCCCAGCTTTCAAAATTGAGATTTTACAGCTCCTCAAGAAATATTTGGAGGAAGACCCGAGGCCTAGGACCTCAGTTCCTAAGACTGAGTTTCCAGAGGTGGATACCGTCCCTTTGCTCAGGAACGCCCTTCTAGCGGTTCCCAGCACCTCACCTGAAGTGAGCACAGTCCCTTTGCCTACAGAAGGCCCTTCGCCATTCTTCAGTCCCCCTCCAGAGATCAATACAGTCCTTTTACCCATAGAACCCTCCAGTAGCCCCTGATACTGCTTCCAAGATAGACAGAGTGCTTCTGCCCACAGAACCCTCTTCAGCACCCCCTAGGATGGACATGGCACATCCCTCTAGATGCTCACCTAGCAGAACATGACACCTCTCCAAAGCTTTTCAGAAGGCCAAATTATAATGCTCCCATCTCCGGTGGTTGAAAACCATGAAATGTCTTTCCCCAGAGACAGTGCCAAGTGTCCTTGTGCAGTCTGCATTCATCCAACCTGCAACTCTCTTGAACTGCTAGATGTCTCTGTAGAGGTAATACTCACTTTAGAACCAGCATGCAGTCCTCCAGAATCCGTCCTACAACTCTAACCCCTCCATATATCCCTGCAGATAAACCTTGCTATCTCTAGAGACCTCCCATATCACTTCAGAGGTAAAAGCAAATTTGGATCCTCTGTGTATCACAAGAAGCCCAGTCATACTCCAGAGTTCCCCAATTTGCTGATGCAAATACAGGTGTGTATATAGAAGATGACATTGCAACCCATACAGCTTTCAGAACCAGCTCTATTGGAGGATCCATAAATATCCAAAGCTTTTCACTCTGGAGCACCAACACGCTTGCTCAAATTCCCCATAAATAGTTGCCTAGCTGCCTCTTTCTTGAGTGCTTGTTTACTACTGCAGATTGACCAAACATTCTCCAAAGTCCCCATAGATTCCTTTAGAGGCTGGAATTTGGAAGTTCTAGAGAAACCTCATATTCTTCATGCATCTTCTGGCAGTAAAATTGCATTTGGGAACCTCCAAATACTCTGCCAAATAAAGGCACATGTCCAGGTTCCCGTCTATGCCTGTCCAGACCCAAGACTTTTCCTCCAAGCTCTATGCTCATTTTCCGTGTCCTTTGGCCAAGGCAGTACTTCCACTCTCGATTGCCAGAGGCTATCCTCAAACGGCCAGCTGCATCTGAAGACACATAGGAACAGGTCCCAGCCCTTTCTCCAACTCAAGTATTTGGCCCCAACCTTAGGGGCTGGTGCCCAGAGTTTCCAAGGAGGCAGTGATAGGAAAGAACAGTTGTGATACAGCCTGTGGAAGATGTTCGACTCATGATGGTCAGGAACAGATCTCTTAATGAGCATCTTGGGACAAAGATGCACCTTTCTGCCCTGGACAGCCCTATAGTAGCACATGTACATCTGAACAGATGGTTAGTACATCAGGTGAACAATCTGTCTGCCTTGGCCTCACTTGTTTCCTGATGGCCTTGAGGCTATAAAGTGGCTAACGATGATAAAAAGGGAAGGAGACGTGCTAAGGAGAATCCTGGAAATCCGTTTTCTTCATAGTGCAAGACTTCCAGTGTCTTCATTCCAGTGAGGTGTCAGCCATATTAGTCTTGAGAAAATGTGGTACTTAATTAGACATTTGTGGATCTCATGTGTGACTTAATATGATTCTTTGTTGTTTGAACATTAATTATGCTTCCTTCGGTTGAATAACTGCAGGAAACAGTCTGGGGGGAAGAAAACCAGCTTTGCGATTTTGGTTCTTTTTCTCTTGGAGAAGAGCTACCTGTCTGGTCCAAATGACTGACGTAACGAACATCTTGCAGCAATGAGTGTGAAATACCATTACTTCAGGTCCTTACATGAGGCTCATCTTTTCCAATCTCATGTCCTCCAGATTTAACTGTGCCAGTTGAGAATGATAGGGTATGTCATCCAAAATAGATAGTTGGAAGAGATTTATTAAAAATAGGAAAGGAAAGGAAAGGAAAGGAAAGGAAAGGAAAGGAAAGGAAAGGAAAGGAAAGGAAAGGAAGCTTGGACTTCTTCTAAGATGGATGAGAAGTCCCCATAATATAATATAAGAATACTGAGTGTATTCTTATGCAGAAGCTTGTCTCAAAGGGAAGGGGGATAAGAAATAAGGAAGGGAGTGAAACAGGACAACAGCAGTTCCTATTTCTTAATCTGCTGAGTTGATCAAAGAAAGAGGGAAGTGGTAGGAAATCAAACCTGGAGAAGAAAAGAGCTTGGGTGTCCCCAGCACACAGCAGGCTGCAACCGAAGGTGATGGCAAGAGAAGATCTGTAGCCTGTTTTGCTGGAAAATGAAGATGAGGAGATTTCACAGCTTTCTTTCTTGCTGCAGAGACAAGGCCTTGCAAATCCAGTTCACAAAGTGGTAGAGCCGGAGACTACCGGAAGGGCCATTTCCCCTTCCTCTCTAAAGCACCTGTTACCAGGTCTTCTGAACAAAAAGATGTTGCCGGAGTGTTCCCTTGCTCTAAACCCAGCCGAGGAGTGCATAATGCCCTGTTCTGCCTTTGCTGTCCTGAGGACCTTGCAGTTTCTCACCAGGCATGAGACTCACCAAGGCCCTGCTTGCTTGAGCTGTCCCAAAGGGCAGAACAAGCTTTTGGATATGTGGGCAATGTAAGGTTTACCCCGTTCCACTCAGAGAAACTCTCGTGACACGTGTGTCAGCCAAGAAGTTTACTCAAGCGTAACGTTCGTAATTACAGACAAAGCCAGGACTGGCTTGGCACATTTTACAATACAATTTATAGTTCCCCGTTCCCGCACTTAGCCCCTGTTGCTTGGTTACAGATCACCCGCAGCAATCCCCCCATCACTCAAATGGCAGATTCAGTCCAGCTCTTTTGTGTTCTTGATTGCTGTCTCCCGCTGGCGTTGTTGTTGTGGTCGTCGTCGATGGGTCTTTCTTTTGCGCAAAACTGGGAGTTCCCCAATCACGAGCTGATTGCTTGAACTCAAATCCGCGGCTCTCCCCTTTGTCTACAGCGCCCGCGGCAATCTGGCGTTGACACAACGCATCCGCTTGCGGTTTAGTTAAGCGGCGCCAGCTGGCCCGTTAATCAGTTCGCGGTTTCTCTCCTCCCCTTTCCTTGCTAGTGCTCGAGCAGTGAAACTGACTAAGCGCGGCTGGGCAAGTCCCTAGCCGTGCCGTGCCGGCTGACTCTGACAGGCAGAAACACGGCAGGGAGATTTTGTAGGAAACTGTTAAACTGTCTTTGGACGGACTCTTAATTCAGGTGGCTCGGCTTAACCACTTCTAAAAATGTATAATGGGTTAATGTATTTTGGGAACCCATTTGAATAGTTGAAGTTTCACAGAGTTGTACAAACTCATACAACGGCTTAATTCAATAACCAGACTAAGCATATTGTGGGAACGTCACCTCTCTATGTCTGTGTTAATAAATATTCAACTTGTGGGCTAAATAGAACTCATTTGAAAATCACTTTTAGAGAATAGCTAGCTAAGGGAAAATGAGAGATGCCAAAGTGAACTGAAGATCATCAGAAACCTCAGATAAACAGTCTGGGTACAATGACCCAGTTTCAGCCTCATTAGCTTGCCAAGAACTTTGTGGGGAAGTGCAATATTTTCCAGGCAGGACCAAAACTTCTTGGCTCTTGAAACGGATGTGTTCTTGGATGAACGAGTTGCTCCAGCATTCTCCGTGAAGCTCTTGGGACGGACCAGCGGCCGGTTCCTTTGCATCCTTCCCAAAAGCTGCTAGGACTGCTTGTACAATTTGGCAGCAGCTGCATATCATGGATTAACATTCTGAGATCTGCTGCTCCCACTGGCCAAGGAGCTTGTTCTAGCAACGCTTCCAGAAGATGCTTAAGCTTCCAGAATGTCTATTGTGAAGACATCTCCCAAGCCCTGCCATAATCACCGTCCCGCTTTCAGTACTTATTTAGAGCCAGCATTACGGTAAGTCTATATGAAACAGCAAACGAACAAGGCCGGCTTCCAGAGAGCTCTTCCATGGCGGAGTCCACCTGGCTAGTCCATGAAGTGATGAGTGGCCTATTCCTTCCACCCCTCAGCCACCAGTCAAGGCCAGGCCTGTCTCCTAGCAACTCGGAAGGAGAACCCGCTGATGTCGGCATCTCAGTGCTGAGTATGACTCAAACAATGTGGAATAGAGTCCAAGGGCCATTGCTCAGGATGGGCACCCAGCCAGGGCTGCTACTGCTGTTGCTGCAGTTGTTGGGGAGCAATGGCTATGACCCAGATAGTAAGCAGGGCCTGGGGGGATCTGAGGGAGGTGTGGGAATCTTGCCACGGCTGCCACTCTCTGGCTCCCCCCCCCACCCCCGGTGGAAACTTCCCCAACAGTGTCTCCACATCAGTGCTCGCCCTTGTCTTCACGAAGGCTACCTTTGCAGTCCTTTCAGAATTGGGAACTCAGGGAGCACAATGTTCAGATAGTTGCACGAAGAACCACACTGTCGCTTCTGTGGGCAGCTGCAGCTTTGCGACTGGCAATGTTTTTGGATTGATGGGCATCTTTGGAATTTGGGACTGCGTTGTGGGCATTCTCACAAAATGGCCCATTCGGAAAATGGCTGATATATCAATGTTGCCATTCAGGAACCCATTTACCTGGAAGAAAAGGTAGAAAATTTCCACCTGTCACTCCTTCAGCTCTCCAGGAGGCTTGCTGTCTTACCAGCACACCCTCCGAAATTCCTATTTTCAAATAATGCTTCTACGGCCCACGTAGGTCACACAGGCAAACTTGTAAATAATCTGCTGCTTTGCTCTGAAGCCTTCCAACTACTCATTTGTTCCTTCAGAAAGATCTAAAATAGTTGGAACAAAGAACCTGAAAAGAAAGTCACATTCAGATAGGGATGTGTGGGGAGAAAGAAGCAGTTGGGAAGATGGCCTCAAGATGGCCTGAGATTTAGACGCAAGTAGAGAATAACAATTTTACTCTGGAAAGCATAAACATTGGAAACAATGCACGTTGGACTGAGATTTCTGGTTTGCCTCCACCGGGGCACTAAATAGTCCACAGGGCTCATGTGAAGGATAGCCAAATGTATCTCAGGCCCTGAGGGCATGTCCCTGTTCACTACCGTGGAAAAGTCCAGCTTTTCTCCTGAAACATCTGTTCTACTTTGAGTAAGACTATTGGTCTACCAAACCAAGCCCAGCTAGCTCAATTGTTCATACTGATTGGCAGTAGGTCTCTGGGATTGCGCCTTGGATCCTGGCCTGCGCTGAACTCAAGGTGAGGGTTAAGAGTGCTCTATGAACACTGGTGTGAATGCCAGCATGCCTCCCCAGGGAGTGCTGATCAAATGGGGCCACAGCTCCTCTCAGGTGGCCAACCGAAACCGTCTCATGAACCCTGCTGGCTGAAGTGTTCTGAATGAAATCTCCCACCAGGCCTGCATCCTCTTTGCCATATTTGATATCCTTCTGGAACCAAGCTCCCTGACAAATCTGACCCTGTGAACTGTAAGGCTTTGAACCACAGCCTACTCTGCTTTTGCTCATTGATACTTGCTACCTCTGTTTCCCCTTAGACTGCGGGAAGCGACCCCTGGCTCCTAGTCACAAAAGCAGCGTGCGGGACGTGGGTGGCCTCGACGCCTTGCCCGGAATGTGGCCTTGGGTTGTTAGCATCCAGGTCCTTTCTTCCAAGGGTCCTCAGCACTTTGTGCTGGGTCCCTTCTTGCTGAGCGGTGGATCCTCACCGCAGCTCATTGCTTCAAGACAAAGAAGAGGTAAGAGACTGGCATCTGAAAGAGCAGTAAATGCCCCTGCAGTGAGGAGGCTTCCTCGGGCTGTCACAGAGGGAGGTGTGTGGAAAGGGAAGGCTGGGGTCACACGACAAACAATGCCCTTCCTTATCTAGCCTGGCCATCATGAGCCTGAGGGTGCTACCTGCTGCCCAGGGATGATAACATGTATGTGCAACTCAACGCACTGGATAGGTTCTACCTGAAGAGCTCCAATGCCAAGGGGTGACTGTCCGATTCAGGTGAACTAGTAGTAAAAGTTGGTTATTTTGGAGAGAGATTTCTGAGGCCACCTGATGTATATATAGCATGTCCAGTGGTGTCATGAAGTAAAACCACCCTAAATGGGCTTCTTCCTAGATCTGTGGAATTTGGGGTTGGGGTAACTGACGGTAGCTACAGTGCTCTTAGAAAAGCCACTTTCTGCAAAGATGGGAGCAGGAAGGAGGAAGGGATGGTATTCGATCTGAGGGTGTCATGCATTCCATATAACCATCGCAACAGGGGGACATAATACAAGTCCATAGTCGATCAAAGTTCCAGTCCCTTAAAATATTTAAAACATGTATGTCTCAAATACACCTGCACTGAATCTGTGGCAATTGCTATACCTCATCCCCTCAGACATCATCCCCTTGCAACATCTGGAGGAGGAGTAGATTCTGGACCAGATGATGTCCAAGGTGTCTTCCCACCCTACAGAGTCCGTAGGATCCGATGCCTTAATCAAAACGATGAAAGTAACATCATGCCACATGCTCCACCTGCTCTGTATGTGGGTGTGATATCAGGACACGTGTACGAAAGGCAGAGTGTGTGGTGTGATGCTGCTCTGGTGATTGTAACCGTCCCCCCCCGTCTCCCCGAAGATATCTCTGAACCTGTACATCCGATGACTCTGTGAAATCTTCCTGTAGATTTAGAAAAGAAGTCGGATTGGAAAACTATCATTCAGTCCAGACTGAGTGGACCCATTGATAGATATTTTGATATCCTCAAAAACCGCAGACCACAGACATGACTCCCAGGATTAGCAACTCATTCATAACGTTCCCAGTGCTAATCTTACCACACTTCCCTGTTCCATTTGTCCTTCTCCCATCAGCAGTTTGCTTAGTCTTGCAAGTTACCAATTTCCTATTATTGTCCAAAAGGCCACATTTTGGCCAGCTTTGATTTTATTGAATACAATTAAAATTAGCATTAAGACATATTAAAGGTTACTAATAATTTTCCTCTCACAGTTTTGACCATCAGCACCTGGAAAGGGAGATTTCTCTGCTTTCTAAGCTGGTTGAGCCCATGAAGGGGCTGCTGCGGTTTCATGAGTAAACGCATGGACAATACAAAACATGACTTCCACATCTGTTTGGGATATCTCTCTAATAGCTCCATCTAAGGGAATTAATCAAGCCCTCCCCTGCCCTGGCTGTTTGGCATCCTGCACGCTCTGAAAAATGCTTGGCGGGTTCCATGTTTCCTGATGCACATTTGAGCACTGTTGGTCCCGGTGCAAGCACCTTCATGAAGTTGGAAGTGCTGTTGCTTCTCGGGACTGTGCTGATGACATCCTTCCGGATTTTAACATGCGCTTTACTAGTTCTTACTTGGGCATGAGATGCCCACCTGAGAGTCATAATTTGCATGTGCAGTGGCAGTCAGTTGATGTGTGTCTTTCTTAGGCAGAGTGAAGGATTGGGGGAGCGGACTTTTTGACTGGGGGGCTTTCTTTGAAAACTCTTTTTTTATTTTTTTTTATTTTTTTTTATTTTCAAATTTGTATGCCGCCCATCTCCCCCAACGGGTGACTCTGGGTGGGTCACAATAATAAAAAAGAAAAAACACAGGACTCTCCAAACATGAATATAATCTACAAATAGTTTAAAAACATATATAAAAATGGCCTAAAAACCTCCTATACTTTGGCCCTAAAAAACCTGTAAGATGCTGGGGGGGGACAACCCCTCACTCCGCCAGCCATCTCCACAGGTGCGGGCCCCCCTCTGGCCCCCAGGCCTTCTGGCAGAGCCAGGATTTGATCGCTTTCCTGAAGGCCACGAGGGAGGGGGCACACCGCACCTCAGGCGGCAAGATGTTCCGTAGGGCGGGCGCTGCAGCAGAAAAGGCCTTACGGTCTTATCCTTATGGTCGTATCCTTACTTGCAGATTCTTTAATCCTTGGAGGATTCTGGTGGGTGCCACGTATCTGTCCAATTTACCAGACACTGTACAGCTACATTCTGTGCGCAAACTTGTCCTTCACGAAGATTACAGTCCACGTACCAAGGCCAACAATATTGCACTGATAGAGCTCAACAGGCCGGTCATCTTGGACAACTATGTGCAGCCAGCCTGCTTGCCTCCTGTCACTGTGGGCTCTGAGCCTTCTTTCCAAGACTGCTTCATTATTGGCTGGGGCACTGACATCCAGAACAGTAAGCATGGAGATATGGAGGGTGACATGGGCAGGAACACCCTCAGGGTTCAACTGGAAATGCAGCCATGTATGTGCACAGAGAAGGGCAAACTGAGAGGTGGATGAAAATGTCTGCTGTAGTTCTACTGAGTTCCCACAGATGAAGTTTGCAGGGCTCTTCCACACACCTCTCAGATATGACAAAGTTGGGGTTTATCACAGCTTCTTCCTTCTCTAATTTTGAGAAGCTCCAAAGATGCTGAGATACCTTGGGAACCATGAGGTGTCACATCCACACCCACAACTAAGAGCCACAAAACAAGTTTATGGAGGTTTTCATGTTTTTCCTTAAATGATCAGGCTCTGAACCATGCAGACCTCAGACTTGAAAATGGGGGCAGAGAGGTGCTAAGGAAGGGACAAGGTAGAAGCCAAACTAATCTGTTCCCTTTACTTGGAGGGGTGAAGACCTCTGATGTTCTCCAAGAAAACAGAGTGAATATTCTGGAGACGAAGAAATGCAACAGCAGCCAGTGGTACAACGGGGCCATGAGTCCTCACACCTTCTGTGCTGGATATGAGGAAGGAGGGGTCAACACTTGCCAGGTAAGAAGCAACCGTTACCCTGGTTGGCGATGGCTTTCTCTTAGCAGTCATGTGGTCAACCTCTGGAGTTACAAGGTAGTCAACAGTGTCCACCCATGCACTAAAATACAGTGACATCTACAGTAACCAATCATGCACAGTCAGAGAGCCATGCAAGAGCTCCTTCCAGTCGCAATTCCTAGTGATTTCATGGACACGACCTCTGGGGAGGGCGCAGTGGATCTGCAGGGTGCAGGGGATGGCCTCAGCTCTCTTCCAACTCTATCATTCTACCCCCCTGGGATTTTCCAGGCAATGTGCGAAAATCGTTTTCCGTTGCCTGCTTTGGTGGCCGTTTTTCAATTTCCAGGTGCTTCCATGTCATCTCCCATCAGATCGTAAGTAGGGATGGACGGGCAGGAGCAACCCTGCGGCTCCCGTGGCGCCGAGGGCTCGGTGTGATCAGAGCAATTCTTCCGAGTGGGCTTAGAAACAGACCTGCTTCCCGTGGTTCACTCTTGGCATCCCAGAATTGCATGGTGGCATTTACTGATCCCATTTATATGTTGTCTTTCCACTCAGCCAGATTCTCAGGAGGCTCATGAAACTTTAAAGCCGCATAGGAAGTTTTTTTAAAAGCACATTTAAAAGCCTGGTGGAAAGATGCATTTTAAAGGTTTTGAATGCTGCGGAACAAACTTGGGTCTCCCACAGCACCCAGTCCTATCTCAGCCGGTGAGTCAAGCTGATGGTCAGGACTATCTGAAAGAGATGGGTTTTATGACTGCCTCCTTGGGGCAAAGCACATTCAAATGAAAGAATGTTTCATTTGCTTTGTATGGATTGCTAATCAATCATAAACCTGTTTTGGAATTCTGGAAGCGCTAAGCCTGTTGAATTACTTCCTCTCCTTTTGCTTTTATTCGGAAGGAACCCGGATTCACGCGCTCTGCTCCTCTTGCCCTCCACCAGAGGAGGGGGAGATTGCTGCTCGTGTAAGCAGTTCTCTCTTCTCTCCCTTCTCTCCCTTTTCTGATGTTGAAGTGGAATCAGCACCTTTTCTGCCTGGCCTAAAAGACAATTGCGGGCACTTGACCAGCACGGGTAGCAGCTGTTTCTGTCCAAAGAAAGTGCCCGGCAATCTTTCTCCGGAATCTGACACCGTATATCAAGGTCCAGAAACCGCAGTGTAAAAGGGAAGAGGTTTGCACACTTAGATCGTGTCTGCTTTCAGAGGACTGTTGGCAGGGAGGGCATAGGATGAGAGCTGCCTTACACTGTCCCCGTGCAAGCTCCACCCCTTTGTATGTGCCCCGTGACCTTGCAGGCGTGTGTGAAAGGGGCGGAATTTCCTTTGCAATGGTGCAACATTTCTTTTGCCATTTGGGTGAACACCTTCAACCCCGCAGGTGCCTCTCTTTGCTGGGAAAGGCTCGGCTGTGGGTCGGTTTAATATTATGGTCCTCCTACTGCTGCCAGGGTTTGCTAAGCCTGGAGTCATGGAACGGGTTCTGTGAGGGCACCCCACTTCTCTGCTAGGCTAGTCACCTAGACCTCAGCCCACATAGGAATTTTCCACGGTGTTTGCTCAATATTGAAATCACTGGTCTCTTTCAAGGCAAATCAATGTACCACGCACAGTGGCAGACCACCCCCTCCCAAGGAACGTGGTCGGGTTCTTCTCCCTGGAGATGCCAGGGACTGAACCCGGGTCGTTCGTCAGGTAGAACACAGCCAGGCTTTGGGTTATGCGACGCACCCCCATCTGCCCAAAGCCCACCCAGAGTCTCACAGCCAGCAAGCCGATTCCACCTATATTCCTTCCTGAGGGAATATCCCACGGTCTCTTCCATGGGGCTTCTGCCCAGGACAACCTTCCAGCTTGATTCCTAATTAACGGCGTCTGGACATTTCTTCGGCATCTTTTCCAATGGCGTCCCTTCAAGTGGTAGAACATAATTAGCTTTCGTTATCATCACCATCATCACACACATAGAGTACTTCATACGTAGATAAACACAAAAGCACCAAACTCCACTCGTCAGAATTTTACCAAGACGCTCTTCTCTTCTGCTTTGGACAACATTTTAAAAGCAACCCCTCTTTTCTCAAAACGAATGGCAACTGTAGGGGAAAATGCAGAAGACTTTTTCTGCACGGCACTAATATGTGCGTCACCTCTGGCCCCGCCGAGGCACGCTGAAAGCATCATTGTATTCACCAGTGAACTGGCCTGGCATGGTTGTGATATACTGTAATGATGCCCTTAGAGGAGTTGGGTGGAAGAGGCAGGTGAAGCTCCGACCTGTGCCAGGAGATAGGCTCCCGAGGTGATGCAGTTACCTAGCAGGGTTTGGTGTGGCGATCGGCTTGGAAAGAGCCCCCAGGTTGACCTCTGGGCCGTTCAGGCAAGACGACTCGGTTTCCCTTCCCCCAAGTGGGGCACTTTCTTTCTTGTTCTTTCTCTCTACAGGGGGACAGCGGGGGACCCTTAATGTGCAAGACATCCCCCACCTCTCCGTTCTACATGGTTGGGATCACCAGCTGGGGCAAGGGCTGTGGCGAGGGAAGAAATCCAGGAATCTTCACTTCTACTCAGGCCTTCCTTGAATGGATCCTGGCAAAGATGGGGTACACTGAAGTGGAAAAGCTTTCAGAAAAGAAACATCTAGCGGTGCATGGAACTGAGGGCCCAGTAATGCTCCAATCAATTAAAACAGTGAATCCAGCAGACCATTTGGGTGTGAATACAGTCCTTCTGCCCCCAGCATTGTCTGTGACATCCCCCAACTCCCCTACAAACCTGGACACACACTCTTTGACAACAGGTAGCCAGACAGGTACTCCTAATATTTCTGTTAAAATGAACATATTTCCTCCGACCATTGATGATTTTCTAGTAGACAATAGCACTACTGGAAAAGATACAATGACTCCTCCATGCCCATGAGTGGTCTTTCAGGAGCCCTTGATACTTCTCCAGAAGTGGACACCATATCTTTGTCTACCAATCCCTCTCTAGCAGCCTCTGATACCCTTCTACTGATAGGCATATTTCCTTTGTCCACAGATAAGTCTTCAGCAGCTCTTACAGATCCTTCAGAGAAGGACACAGTCTCTCTAGGAAGCACCAGAGTGCCTCTGCCAACAGATCCTCCTCCAGCTGACACTGTTTCAGAGGTGTCCACGGGCCCTCTGCCAACAGATGCTCCTCCAGCTGACACTGATTTAAAGGTGCCCATGGTCCCTTTGCCAACAGATGCTCTTCCAGCTGATTCAGAGGTGCTCATGGTCCCTCTGCCAACAGATGCTCCTCCAGCTGATCCAGAGGGGCTCATGGTCCCTCTGCCAACAGATGCTCCTCCAGCTGACACTGTTTCACAGGTGTCCACGGTCCCTCTGCCAACAGATGCTCCTCCAGCTGATTCAGAGGTGCCCACGGTCCCTCTGCCAACAGATGCTCCTCCAGCTGATTCAGAGGTGCTCATGATCCATCTGCCAACAAATTCTCCTCCAGCTGACACTGTTTCACAGGTGTCCACGGTCCCTCTGCCAACAGATGCTCCTCCAGCTGATTCAGACGTGCCCTCGGTCCCTCTGCCAACAGATGCTCCTCCAGCTGATTCAGACGTGCCCACGGTCCCTCTGCCAACAGATGCTCCTCCAGCTGATTCAGAGGTGCTCATGATCCCTCTGCCAACAGATTCTCCTCCAGCTGACACTGTTTCACAGGTGTCCACGGTCCCTCTGCCAACAGATGCTCCTCCAGCTGATTCATACATGCCCACGGTCCCTCTGCCAACAGATGCTCCTCCAGCTGATTCAGAGGTGCCCACAGTCCCTCTGCCAACAGATGCTCCTCCAGCTGATTCAGACGTGCGCTCGGTCCCTCTGCCAACAGATGCTCCTCCAGCTGATTCAGAGGTGCCCACGGTCCCTCTGCCAACAGATGCTCCTCCAGCTGATTCAGAGGTGCCCACGGTCCCTCTGCCAACAGATGCTCCTCCAGCTGATTCAGAGGTGCTCATGATCCATCTGCCAACAAATTCTCCTCCAGCTGACACTGTTTCACTGGTGTCCACGGTCCCTCTGCCAACAGATGCTCCTCCAGCTGATTCAGACGTGCCCTCGGTCCCTCTGCCAACAGATGCTCCTCCAGCTGATTCAGACGTGCCCACGGTCCCTCTGCCAACAGATGCTCCTCCAGCTGATTCAGAGGTGCTCATGATCCCTCTGCCAACAGATTCTCCTCCAGCTGACACTGTTTCACAGGTGTCCACGGTCCCTCTGCCAACAGATGCTCCTCCAGCTGATTCATACATGCCCACGGTCCCTCTGCCAACAGATGCTCCTCCAGCTGATTCAGAGGTGCCCACAGTCCCTCTGCCAACAGATGCTCCTCCAGCTGATTCAGACGTGCGCTCGGTCCCTCTGCCAACAGATGCTCCTCCAGCTGATTCAGAGGTGCCCACGGTCCCTCTGCCAACAGATGCTCCTCCAGCTGATTCAGAGGTGCCCACGGTCCCTCTGCCAACAGATCCTCCAGCTGATTCAGAGGTGCCCACGATCCCTCTGCCAACAGTTGCTCCTCCAGCTGATTCAGAGGTGCCCACGGTCCCTCTGCCAACAGATGCTCCTCCAGCTGACACTGATTCAGCCCATAACACTCCAGAGGGAGATACATTTTTATTGCCCATGGGTGTTTCTTCTGGAGCCATGGACTTTTCTTCAAAACCTTCTATCGAACTGAGTTATAACAAAGACCATCCCCAATTGTCTGAAACAATTTTGGAATATCCATCCATTGAATCATATCAATCAATTTCAGTAGGTTCACTTCCATATACTGAACCACCATATCTACCTATAGAACAGCCGGTCACCTTAGAACCACCATACATTCCTCAGGAAACAGCCCGTACACCTTTAGACCCTCCATATATTCCAAAAGAAATAACTCCCACAAATCCAGAGCCCCCATACCTCCTTCCAGAATTGACAGTAACTCTGGAGCCTCCATATATTGTTGGGCTGAAGCTTACATCTCTCTCTCTAAAACCAAGAGATGCAACAAATCCATACAGCTTTTCAGAATTCCAAAATAGCCTTCCCAAACCATCTATGACAAGAGATCTCCTGGATAAACCTCTGAAGGCAAAGATCACTCTGGATCTTCCATATATCCTGCAAGAGTCCCCAATCATACCACAACTCCCACATATCCCTCCAGAAAACCCTATTGTGATAGAACCTCCATACATTCCCCCAGAAGCACCAGTCACTGTTCAGGAACAATACACCCCCCAAGAAACAGATCCCAATTTGGAACACCCATATCCGCTCTCAGATTCATCCTCTATGTTGGAAACCCTACGCACACATTCAGGCAAAATTCAAGTTCCGGAATTTCCATTACCATCTTTGGGTTCACCACATTCTTCCCCAAAATCTTCTACATATATCCTCCTGGAGAAATTTGCTCAGCTGAAAAGCACCTATGCAGATTCTTCATACATTCATCCAGAAACTTTATACTTCCCTCCCAACACAGCAATGCCCCTTGAGCATCACTATACTTCTCAGCCCCCATACAATCCCCTCAATACAGCAATGCCCCTTGAGCATCACTATACTTCTCAGCCCCTATACAATCCCCTCAATACAGCAATGCCCCTTGAGCATCACTATACTTCTCAGCCCCCATACAATCCCCTCAATACAGCAATGCCCCTTGAGCATCACTATACTTCTACTTCAACACGCCCATACATGCCTCGTGAGTCAGCTGGCTCTCTGGAGCAGCCATACATTCCTCCGCAGATGCCTCGTCCTCTTAGGAGGCCCCATATTTCTCCAGAGCTCCCATCTACTTCAACACCCCCATACATGCCTCCTGAGTCAGCTGTCCCTCTGGAGCACCCATAAATTCCTCCGCAGATACCTCGTCCTGTTATTTTTTTACAACAAACACAAACATATATAAACAAACCAAAACATAAAAACCATGTTCCATCTTATACCGTGTGTCAGCCAGTTACCAATCGTTTGTGCCATCCTTTGATAGTCTTCACTCACCATTTATATAAATTCTCATGGTATCTATCCAATGTATATTTGTATATTTATCAATTATCAATCATTTATGACTAGTCTATCTATAACACCATTTATTACGAGAAATTATAGCTTTCATTATAAGATTTGTATCATTTTTGTCCATTGATTATATATATATATATATATATAGTAATTTATATCAGTTTATCGAGTTTCTATTGTAAAATTTCCTAATCTATTACATTACTGTATCTTTTCATCCAACCATTGATAAAACAAATCCCATAGCATATAACATTGTTTGTCTTCTTGCTCTCTAATTTCAAATGTCAATTTACTCATCTCAGCACATTCCATAATTTTCTTAATAACCCGGGGGATCCTTCAGCAGCACCTCTGCTCAGTAGCTACTCCCGTCTGACTGCAGGCTGCCTTCACCCATTTCTCAGGACTTCTCAGGAGCAGGGAGAAGTAGACGATGATGTTGGCGCAGCGTCTGCTTCAGATTAGCTGCTGGTGAAGGCGGCTGGGGAAAACCAGGTTCTTCTAAGGCTGGGACTGTTAGCAGTTCTAAAGGAGAAGCGCAAAAGCAGCTTTTGGGGTATCTGGCTCAAGCCAAATTCTCTGGTAGATGAGATGCTTTTAAGTGTGCCAGTTGCTTAGCACTTTCCTCAAGGATTTGCTTTCGCGTTTCCATCCAGCCACAACTTATCCCTGCACTTATTGTTTCTTCTCAGCCTGCGGGAAGCGGCCTTTGGCACCTGACAAGGGCAACAGTATGCAGTTTGTGGGTGGCATCGACACCTTGCCCGGGACATGGCCGTGGTTGGTCAGCATGCAGGCGCCCTCTTCCGAGGGCCTCAGCACTTGTGTGCTGGATCCATCCTTGCCCCCCACTGGGTGCCCACTGCCGCTCACTGCTTCAAGCCCGGGAAGAGGTAAGACGGCAACATCTCAGACCGCAGAGGTCTCTGCAAGCAGAGGAGCGTGAGGTGGTTTTGATTTTGCCACTTGGAGGCAGGCCTGGGGGACCATTCAGGAAGAGCCTGCTCGTTTTCCTAGACACGTATTTCAGGATTCGGAAGGCCACCCATAGTTACCCCAGATTTGTATGTTCCACAGTTCATCTGTGCCGATGTTTAACTAACTCTCCAGGACAGCCACAGGGTCACAATTGGGTTTAACCTGAGGATGTCCTTTCGGACTTTAAAACGTGCCCTAGAAGCAATTATTTTGGGTCAGATGCACATGTCATTTGCACGTCTGATACTAATAATTACACGTGCAATGGCCTTCAGCTCACGTGAATTGTTATTAGGCAGAGTTCAGGCGTTTGGGGGGGTAGACCTCAAGAGTTTGGATAAAGCGGAACTCTGGCACCAACCTGGGCGGGCTCTCTTTGAAACACCCATTGGCCTCAGACTTACAGATCGTTGCCACCTCAGAGGATTATGATTGGTGCCACAGACATTTCCAATTTGCTGGACACCGTACAATTACGCTCTGTGTACCGCATCATCTCCTACCAAGACTACAATCCACAAACCGAGGCTAATGACATTGCACTGATAGAGCTCGGCAGCCCTGTGACCTTCAACAACTACGTTCAGCCAGCTTGCTTGCCGCACGTCACCATGGACTCCGAAGCCTTATTCTCAGACTGCTACATCAGTGGCTGGCGCATCACCACCCAGAAGGGTAAGCGAGGAGGCGTGTTGGGAGACGAGGGGAGCGCTTTGCTCAGGTTTGGCTGAAAATGCAGCGGCGTCGATGGTGTAAGCGGAGAAGGAGATAACGGCTTGATTGATAACTCATGTCGGGCCAGCCAAGCATCTTGTGGCATCTTAACAACCCATCAACTTATTATCCAGAGGTCACACTGCCCCATCAGCTACATGGACAATAGTCCTGAGAAGTAAGTATTTCATATACATACCACATAGATAATAATGTGCAAGTGTACACCTAGAGAAAATCAGGTCCACAACATAGGCTGTCTGCAAGCTTACCCGTTGCTGTTCTGGAAGAACTCCGTCCACCTGTTTTTGGAACGTCCCCATGGATTTTCTGAGACATTATAGCTCCCTGCTCCTGAGCATGCGCTATCATTAACTCAGGGCACTTCCACATAGCCACCTTCCTTGTCCCTCTAACTTCTGCAAATCTTTCATGATCCCTGGAGAGCGTCCTCACCACTGTGATCTGTTCTCCTCAGTCCCTGCCAGTGGGAATCCACCAGGCAGCTCCAGAGAAAGGAAACTACCATTGCTGTGAATGCCCAAGGACCTGAAGTCCTCCCTCTTTGCTGGAGGCGGGAAAACCCATGCGGAGTCCTGTGAAGAAGCCGCAGACCAGGGTGGGGTCAGGGACAGGCATCGCTTATCTCCTCAGCAGCCTCAGAAGGAACTTGCAAGAAGTCAGAAGCCAAAGAAAAATGGAAACCAGGAGAAACCTGTCAGAAAATAGCTACCTGGGTAAAGAAATGTAAAAATCTTTAGCTGGGAATGCTGTGCTAAACATTAATTAATTAATTAATTAATTAATTAATTTAATTATTTATTTTTACCGTGCTGTGCTGAGGTTTCCCATCAGATCACCCTGTACCACTATTGCAAGAATAGTAATGACATCCTGCCTCTTCACTCTGTGATGGAGAAATCCCGTTTGTCGGAGACAGGTGACATCTTTGCTGTGCTGAGAGCATAAGATTTTTTAAATATTTTTTTTTCTTTCTTTTCTTTCATATTAAACCAGGCTGCTGTTTTCCTGAAATCTGAAGAACTCTGTAATTATCTGCTGCACTTCTGAATGTTTGCATTTGGGATATCTAAAATTTAAAAAGATGGGTGGATGGTTGGGCGTGTAAATTAAAACATAATTCAATTCATTTTCTAGTGACTCTTTTTGTTTTACATATTCATATAAAGCATAGCACTGGAAGTAGTCATTAGACCCATCACGGGGCCATGCAACTTGTTTGTCTTCCCACCACACATAACAACACCAATTTACCATATCCTCTTTATTCAGTTCCAACTTTTCTATGATTTCCTTATAAGGGGAAGAGGTCCAGCCTTGTAATAATTTTCCTAAAGATCCCTCTGGATCAATCTTAAATTCAGGGTTTTTCTGGATCCTCTTAACACATTTTCCTTACTCCAGCCGCCTTCCACAGTGCTTTACCACAAACTACTAGGCACTTCCCCTCAGTGCTTTACCATAATTTGCTAGTGTGTGAAAGAAGCACCACAAATCTCTCTGGGTTAGTCGGAAGTAAAGTTTTATTGGAAGCGTTTGCAAAGGCTGGTGGGCTTCGTTGCCAATAAGAAGCCACGCCCACATACGCACTCCGGCCTAACTATGTACCTTCCCGATCGCAAGTCCCTCCCCTTTTCCCCATTGGCTAAGGCACTCTGGGTGTACAGTCTTTCCGGCCGCTCTAGGATTTCTCCCTGGTCCCTCCCACCTCATCTATGATAATTGCTCAAGCTTTCAGCTAATTGCATTATACTGATAAAGATTGCTCCAAATTAATTGGCATGTACATTGTCCCACACAAGGAGACAACTTCCTCTCCATCTGGCACTATCTGATAACTATAACACTTAACACTACTTCCTTATCTCTCACACAGCTGCACTCGTAGCATGCTCAAGTTACTATTTCTTTGTCAATAATAACATATTTTATCCATCTCTCACAATCCACCCTTTTTCTTTTTATTCTTTTATTATTGACACTGTCAAGCTCTTGTAGCATTATTGCAACTTCTTGTCACCTTTGGCTCCTGACATTTCTTCTGAGTGGGTGATGAGGTTCCAACCCTTCCAACTGGGAAAGCGTATTTTCACATCCCCTTCCTTTCTCTGGGGTTCTCTGCTAAATCCTCTAAGAGGAACACACTCTCACTGTAAGGTGGTGGTTTCAGAGGCATTTGTTTGGAGACAGCTGTTTCAATCAGCCTCTGGGCTAAGCCCCCAACACAGGGCATTATACAGCATCCCAAAGCAGTTAACATCCCTATCACTACTATCAGGGAAGCTAGTACTGATACCACCATATCTTTCCACTTCCCAAACCAAGATTCCAGCCATCCTGTCAGGGAAGTATCTATCCCTGAATTCTCAGCTAATTCCTCTGCCTAAGTGGTTAGCCCCTGTAAGGCTTTAGTTATTGTTCCATCAGGAGCGGTTGCTGGTTGTAATAAATGTAGTTTATCCAGTCCACATTCTTATTTATGGTTACCCACCAAAACAAGAATGATTCAAACCCTGCAGCTATTTGATTCCTAGCCTTGAACTCATCAGGAACTCCCCTGGGCACCCCTATAGCGTCAATATAAATTCTGTCACCAGAAGATGTTGCTAGGGATGCCCCTTTAGCTATGGCTTCTTTTTCAAATGCCAAGGTGAATGGGATAGCCAATTGTACAATTGCACAAGTGCCTGTCCAGGAGGGAGGAAGTGTGGATCTCAAGGTCTTCCCCCCACAATACCACCATAAATCAGCCCTGGGAATTTTCAGGTTAGAGTAATTCCCACGTCCATCAATTATAGTGCAGGATTCTAATTCTCCTACAGCTGTGGTGATTCCTACACCTTGCCTGGCAAGGCATGCCGTGTCGTTTCCATACGCTGCAGAGAAGGAGGGTGGCATTTTCCTCTTAAATTCTTTTTCCATCCCAAGGGAAAGGGGACCACTTGGGCTACAGGTTTACCAGAGACACATGCATAGCAATGGCTCTTGTTTAAGTTCTTTTACTGTATATTTGACCCATTCTACCCAGACATTTCCATTTCCATCTCCATACCCTGTCTCTATTTCAATAGTTTGTTGCAGATCAATTACCTCAATTATTTTTACTCCTACTGGTTCACTAGTTAATCTTACCTTAGATCTTGGGTTTGGTTGTCTGACTGTCTGCCTCTGTCCTATGATTAGCTGGAAACAACCACCTTGCACTAGTGTTGTCCTGTGTAATGACTACCACAACAATTAGTTATACACTTACAACCACAAAACACACACATTCACACACATTGGTCCTTTCCACACAATCTGTTTCCTCTTTCACTTCTTCCCCACAAAAGAACTGACGTTCCACACAGCAAACCACAGTCAACCCAATAATGACTAATAGAACAACCCCCCCACCCCCAGGACACCATACTCCAGCGTGACTTTATTTCCTCTGGAACTTCAGGTCCATCGGCTCCTCTTCAGGTTTGGATTGTCCACTCAGGTTTTGGCTCTTGCACTGGGCCCTTGACTCTGGTGCAGTGGGTCCACCCTTTTCCTCTTGTCCTTACAGATGTCTCAGTGGTGAGGAGCACTTGGAACGGGCCTTCCCACTCTGGTTGCACTTTAGACTCTTTCCAGGACTTGATCAGGACCCACTCTCCTGGTTGGATATTGTGGACTGCAAATTCTAAGGGTGGTGTTTGTGCTAGAAGACCTCTATTTCTGAGAAAAGATAAAGAAGAGGACAAGCCCAGCATATATTCCAACACCGCCATACTTCCTAAGCATTAGATCATTCCTCGTTCATCCCAAATTTTTCCACACCACTCCAAATGCATACTTTGAGTCTGTATAAATAGTACCCTACTTTTTCTTCCTTCTTTTTTTTTTTATAATTGCCAGGCTTGATTTAAAGCATACAGTTCACAGGTTTGAGCAGACCATGTGTTTGGTAGTCGCCCTGCCTCCTCTATATTTTGAGCTTCCCCATTAACAATTGCATATCAACAATCATGTTCAAGATCTTGGTTCTCTGTTTCTGCTTTCCACAGGAAGGTGGCTGGATTGAGGCAGGAATCAGTAGATAAAACTAAATCATCTTTTTCCATCAGAATTGCCTCATATTTTAGAATCCTTGAATCTGTAAGCCACCCGCCTGCCCTTTGAGTTAGAATTGTTCTGATTTGGTGGGGGTGCTTACCACCAATGCTCCTCCAACAGTTAACTTTCTGCTTTCCTGCACCAAAATAGGAGTGGCTGCAACTTGCCTCTACACAAACTGGCCATCCTCTGATTACTGGGTCTAATAGTTTAGACAAATAGGCCCCGGTTGTCACTTACCTCCCCAATTTTGAGTTAGGATTCCTAAAGCTGTTCCTCTGCTCACCGTTGCAAACAGATGGAAGGGCTTGTTTAGGGACGGTAAAGTCAACAGGAGGGCAGTAATCAAATTTTTTTTTTTTAAATTATGCACCAATTCTTCCTCAAGAGGTCCCACCTTTAAATTTCTCAAGGGTGGGACCTTAAGTTAAAAAAAAAACTTCCTGACTCCCCTATTCACCATCCCCAAATGTCATCAAAATAATGATTCTCTCTTCCCTCTGTAATTTAGGGCAATGCTGCATAAAATGCCCTGCCCCCCCCACAATGGAAACATTTTGCTGGGGGTCGAATGGGCCCTGTTCGATTTCCCCATCTCATATCTCCTCCCTTCTCATTCCCATCCCTCTGCCTCTATTCTCCCAATCTCTGTGAGACTAGGCTGCAGCTGCCATAACCTAAAGATGAAGCAGGCACATAAGCAGAGAGGACAAAAGCCAGGAAACCTATCTATGAGATCCCCTCAGGGAGGTAGATAAGAAGGAAGCAAGTCCTTAAGGAACAAACAAAGGACCTGAACCAAAAAAAGAAGAAGTTGGGCCTGAGCACATGGATACCCTCACCCCAATCCCATCAATTTGTAAATCCACCCAGCACTCTGAGTCATCTGAGTCACCCTTGGATCCTCTATGAGATTCTTCATTTCCTTTTTTTTAAAAAATTCCTTGCTTCTGCAGCACTTAAAGGGGCATTTACATATCCAATTTGCCCCTGTCCCATAGGTACTTCTCTTGAGGGACACATTTTATTTTTCTCAATGTTCTTACTTCCAGACCCCAGGGGGAAATTAATTAAATCCGTCTGGCATTGTCTTGACTCTTGTTGCAATCTTGGATACAAAGGGGCCATTGCTGTTTCAGGTCTATCCACACTCTGCCCCTGTTTCAGTTTCTTTGTCATGAAAGGGTAAACTTTTGAGATCTCTCTGACATTGTTCAAGCTCTTTCCTCAGCTTAGGGTACTGGTTATTGGCCTGGGTATATTCTGGGTTGTATGGTGGTGGCAAGAGTTTTCTCTCCTCCTCCACTGGCTCATTGAGCAACATGGGGACTCACTATTCCTCTTTGCTTGACTCAGGCCACTGGTCAGGAGTCCAGATTAAAACATAATTCAATTCATTTTCTAGTGACTCTTTTTGTTTTACATATTCATATAAAGCATAGCACTGGAAGTAGTCATTAGACCCATCACGGGGCCATGCAACTTGTTTGTCTTCCCACCACACATAACAACACCAATTTACCATATCCTCTTTATTCAATTCCAACTTTTCTATGATTTCCTTATAAGGGGAAGAGGTCCAGCCTTGTAATAATTTTCCTAAAGATCCCTCTGGATCAATCTTAAATTCAGGGTTTTTCTGGATCCTCTTAACACATTTTCCTTACTCCAGCCGCCTTCCACAGTGCTTTACCACAAACTACTAGGCACTTCCCCTCAGTGCTTTACCATAATTTGCTAGTGTGTGAAAGAAGCACCACAAATCTCTCTGGGTTAGTCGGAAGTAAAGTTTTATTGGAAGCGTTTGCAAAGGCTGGTGGGCTTCGTTGCCAATAAGAAGCCACGCCCACATACGCACTCCGGCCTAACTATGTACCTTCCCGATCCCAAGTCCCTCCCCTTTTCCCCATTGGCTAAGGCACTCTGGGTGTACAGTCTTTCCGGCCGCTCTAGGATTTCTCCCTGGTCCCTCCCACCTCATCCATTGCTCAAGGTTTCAGCTAATTGCATTATACTGATAAAGATTGCTCCAAATTAATTTGCATTTACATTGTCTCACACAAGGAGACAACTTCCTCTCCATCTGCCACTATTTGATAACCATAACACTTAACACTACTTCCTTCTCTCTCCCACAGCTGCACTCTTAGCATGCTCAAGTTATTATTTCTTTGTCAATAATGTGAGAAGGCAGGGAGAAGTGAGGGCCTCAAACGAACCATGTTTGCTAGGGGAGAGCGCTGTGCACCATGGGGCAGCCTTGGGGGGGTGGCAGGAGGGAGGATGGGCAGAAGGCACACTCGCACCAGAGTGAAGAGGGACGGCAGGAGGGAGGAAAGACTGCAGGCAAGAGGCACGATCGCACCAGAGTGAAGAGAAACAGCAGGGGGCGGCTGTCGGGTCAAGTGGGGATTGGAATGTGTATTGCGCTGATTGGATTCGGAAAGTGGAATGTCTGCGGTTTTGCGGTTAATTAGCGGCGCTCCGGGGCAGTAAAAAAGGTGAGATTGTGAGCCAAGCCCTCGCAGGAGGGGGAGGACAGATAGGGGGTATAAAAACCTGTCAGACCTTGCTTCGGGGTTCCTCCATTGCTGCGGGAGGGACCCACCTTTGCAAACGTGCCCAATAAAAACTTCTGTCTACTGGACAACCGAACCCGTGTCTGTCGTTTTCTGACAAAATTGGCGAGCCAGCCAGGAGTCCTCGACGTGGACTGGACTGTGGGGAACCGGTGAGTAATCGGCCGTAACACCCCGTTGAGGTGTCTCCCGTTTTCCCCGGAGTCGGGTCCAGGACGGGACTCCAATCGCCAGTCAGACAGAAGTAAAGAGGAAGTCGGCCGACGAGGAGACCTCCGGGAGGTCTGGTGAGTACAGCCTACCCATAATCTCGGGGAGATTAGCGTGGTTACGAGGCGTTGGACGCCGCAAGGGGACAGAAGAGTCCGGGACCTTCTGTAAGGTGGGAAACGTAGTCAGGAAGGATGGGTAAGGCGCAGAGTAAGAGTGTAAGGCCAGGGGCCAATGGGAAAAACGCAGTAGGGGGAATCCCCACGGATTCTCCATTAGGACAATTGTTGCAACAGTGGGAGACACCCTGGTTGTGTCCATTCACCAGGGGTCTGGAAAAACCGACCATGATAACTTTGTGCACTAAAGAATGGCGAAAATATCCACTAGTGGACCCCGAATTCCCCTACCATTGGAATCCCCAGTAATTACTGGGTGACCCAACTAAAAAACTACATTGTGGAGCATAAAATGTTAACACAGGAACCCTATGTGGAAGTCTGGTTCCATGTTCATTGGGAGGGGCCTCGACCCAAGTTAGCCAAAATTTTTGTCCAAAAAGAACAGGAGGATGAGGAGGACCTCTGGCTGACTAGACCTCAATGGGGGCCGCCACCTCCTCCTCCTCCTCCTCTTCCTATCGCTCCCCCTCCGGCGCCCCCACCCTATCCCGGGCTGCGGAAAGAGCTGGACCAGCTGAACCAAGACATTCAGAACGTGCCCTTTAGTCTAAGGTTGGCCAGTGCCTTCCCCGTCCGGGAAGTCCCGAACGGAACGAACGCACAGGGGGTGGCCGTCACCAGTTACGTAACGGTTCCCATCAAACCCAGTGAGTTGAGGGAATTAAAAGGACCCTCCCTCGTATGCAAGAGAACGCCCATACCGCCGCCGAACAATTGGAACTTTTTCTCGGCCCGGTGGAATACTCCTGGGGGAACTGAATTACATTTTAGCCCACCTCTATACGCCAGAAGAGAGGGGCCAGATTCGGCGAGCTGCGCTCGGGGCTTGGGAGCAAAGGAATGCAAATGTCCCAAATGCCCTGGCCGCAGATACTAAATTCCCTCTGGCAGACCCAAATTGGGATCCCAATAATGCTGAACATCGGGAGAACATGAGAGGAGTTTCCCCCTGTACGACTAGGGGGGTCATGGTTCCCCAACCGGGACCCACGGGGAACCCTTGGTAAACATCACGGTGGGTCCCACCGGCGAGGAACAGCAGTTCCTCGTGGACACCGGAGCCTCTCGAACATCGCTGTGCCAACCGATCCCAGGGATTGCGAAATCCCGGGGCACGTCGGTATCGGTGATGGGGGTGGGAGGCTCTCTGGTCAAGGCAGACGTACTGGAGGAAGTGAGACTGGAGTGGAATGGGAAGGAGGTAACTGCAGATGTGTTACTGATCCCACAGGCGAGAGTGAACTTGCTGGGAAGGGATCTCATGGGTAGTCTAGGAGTGGAGTTGTGGAATGTGGAACAGGCAGAAAGGATGTGTTTGTTGCGGGAGGCGGACGTGGAGGTTGTGAACCCTGAGGTATGGGCAGGAGAAGGGGGGGCGGGGCGGTTTCGCATAGCCCCAATTAGCATCCCCTTGAAACCAGGGGTGACGGGTTTGCGGCAAGCCCAATACCCGCTGTCCCGGGATGGGAGGCGCGGGCTGAAGCAACAACTGAGATGGACGGTGCTGCCCCAGAGGTACACCGAGAGCCCCCTCTTGTTTGGACAGGCATTGGAAGAGAAACTCCAGGGGTTCCGGGCCCCTGGGGGTTCTCGGGTGCTGCAGTATGTGGATGATTTGTTGGTGTCTGGAGAGAAGGAAGTAAAGGTGAGAGAAGACTCAGTGGCTTTATTGAACTGGTTGGCTGAGGAAGGATTGAAGGTGTCACAAGGGAAGGTCCAATTTGTGGAAAGGGAGGTCAAGTATTTAGGACATGTACTCCGGAAGGGCGAGAAGTTGATTGATCCTTCTCGGATACAGGGGATAATGCAGTTGAAGCCCCCTCATACTAAAACGGAGGTGCGGCGGTTTCTGGGTCTAGTAGGATATTGCCGGCTATGGATAGATGAGTACATGAGCAAGGCTCAGTTTCTGTATGAGAAGTTGAAAGGATCATCTGACAGGGTAGAATGGACAGACGGGGACACAGAGAAGTGGGGGGAATTACGAAGGAGCCTGGTGACGGCCCCGGCCCTGGCTCTACCGAACTTGCCCCCCCCCCCCTTTCACCTATACGTTACAGCCCATGGGGGAACTGCCATTGGAGTGCTGACTCAGAGACGGGCTGGGAAATATCAACCAGTGGCCTTCCTGAGCAAAGCCCTAGAACCGGTGGTGAGGGGATGGCCGACTTGTGTGCAGGCAGTGGCTGCCGCTGCTGTACTAGTGACAGAAGGGAAAAAACTCACTTTTGGGAGCCCCATGATTGTCCATTCACCCCATCAGATCTTAAGTGTGCTTAGTCAGCAGGCGGCTGCTTGGATGACAGAAGGGAGGATGTTGAAATATGAGACAGTTCTCCGGATAAGTCCTGATGTGGTGGTAGGAACAGACAGGAATTTGAACCCAGCGGAGTTTCTTGCGGGGGAGTGGAAAGAATGGGAGCCGGCAGAGCACGAGTGCTCCACCCTGTTGCAGCTGCAAACAAAGACGCGGGAGGACCTGCAGGAGGTCCCGCTGGAGGAGGGTGAGGTCTGGTTTGTGGATGGGTCTAGCCGAGTAGAGCAGGGACAAAGGAAGTCAGGATATGCGATAGTGGCGGCGGAGGGAGAGACAATAGAGAAGGGGGCACTACCAGGGGATTGGTCGGCTCAGCTGTGTGAAGTGCACGCTTTGAAACGGGCACTAGAGTTGGGAAAGGGAGTGTCCCTCACCGTCTACACAGACTCGCGATATGCCTGGGGAGTAGTGCACATTTTCGGGAAAATTTGGCTGGAACGGGGTTTACTCACAGCTGCTGGAAAGGGAAGGTTGCAGGGAGGAAGCAGGTCATTGGGTTACAATTGAGGGGACCCCAGTAGTGAGCCGTGCTGACATGAGGGGGATGGTGGAGAAACTGCACGAAGGGTCTCACGTGTGGTGCAGGCTTTGGTAGACACTGTAAAGCTGTGGGAAGGGCCAACGGGGTGTTGAAGCAACATCTCACCAAACTGGGATTGGAAACAGGGCTACCTTGGACAAAGACACTTCCGGTTGCCCTGCTTCGAATGCGGACAGCCCCTCGCAAGGATGTGGGGGTCTCCCCATTCAAGCTGATGATGGGAAGACCTTTCCTGGCTCCAATGGGAGAGCCTATCCCCGAGCTAAAGGATGCCTTCCTGAGAAAGTATCTCTTGGTACTGTCACAATCTCTCTTGTCTCTAAGAAAACAGGGACTCCTCGCTCAACGGCCCCCCTTGCTGAAAGACCAACACCCCCACAAGCCAGAGGATTGGGTCCTGATAAAGACGTGGAAGGATGAGAAGCTGAAATCATCTTGGGAGGGACCATACCAAGTTCTCCTGACAACTGAATCAGCGGTTCGGACCTGACAGGGGGGTTGGACCCACTACCATCGGGTTAAGCAAGCTCCCGACCCCCGACCATGGACTGCCCAACCGGGAGACAGACTCAAAGTAAAACTTAAAAGGAACTGAACTAAGGCAGGGGAGGAGATGACCAACATAAAGGCGTAGAATTGGCACAGACAGCTTTGATCACTGGGGATGATCCCCGTGGGAGGGGGGGGATGTTCTATCATTTTGGGTCTTCTCCCATACCAAGACCCTGGACTAATCAAAGGCAAATGGCTCTAAATCTCTTGGGGATAACCAATGCAACTCAATGTGTATATTTCAACAATACCCAGAACCGTACCCCCCATTGCCCTCAAAAGGTCCTGCTTTCACTTGTGGAGGGGTCTATAATATCCCTTACGCCTCAACCCCTCTATACCTACCTAAAGGTTTCTTTTTGTTATGTGGACATGAAGCTTACACCTATGTTCCAGCCTATAGTTCAGGGGGCCCTTGTGCCATAGGGCGCCTGACCTCTCTATATGCCCTGCCTCCAATACAAGCGCACCCATCAAAAGAAAAAGGGAGCTGCCATCTGATTGTGAGAGTGATGTGACACTCTTGTCCGAAACAGAAGCCATGGCTCTGGCCCTCTCCTTAGTAGGGGTTCCTGCACTAAGCGGAAGAACTTACCTGGACCTAAGGAAGGTGGCCTGCCTCCTGGCTAAAAGTGTCAACCTTACATCCTCTCTCATTGCAGCCCTCACTGAAGAAGTCACTGAGATCAGGAGGGTGATCATTCAAAATCGGATAGCTATAGACTATCTCCTATTAAGGGCAGGACAAGGCTGTGAATCTTTTCAAGGTCTTTGTTGCTTTAACCTAACCAACAATAAGAATTATGTTGAAGCAAAACTAGCCAAGTTGAAGACCTTAGCCTCTCGCATATCCGAGGATCCAGAGGGATGGAATTGGTCGTGGCTCACTAGTTGGTTACCTAACTTTGCTTGGTTAAAACAACTTTTTGTACTAGCCATTGGTTTCATTGCCTTACTGGTCCTAGTATGTTGCTTAATGCAATGTCTCCCTGCTTGTGGGAATTACCTGTCCCAGTGTGTGAAGCCCCGGGTCCGGGACGAGGGAGCAATCCTGTTAGCCAGGTTTGAGGCCCAACAGAGGCGTGAAAAGAAAAAGGGGGATTGTGAGAAGGCAGGGAGAAGTGAGGGCCTCAAACGAACCATGTTTGCTAGGGGAGAGCGCTGTGCACCATGGGGCAGCCTTGGGGGGGTGGCAGGAGGGAGGATGGGCAGAAGGCACACTCGCACCAGAGTGGAGAGGGACGGCAGGAGGGAGGAAAGACTGCAGGCAAGAGGCACGATCGCACCAGAGTGAAGAGAAACGGCAGGGGGCGGCTGTCGGGTCAAGTGGGGATTGGAATGTGTATTGCGCTGATTGGATTCGGAAAGTGGAATGTCTGCGGTTTTGCGGTTAATTAGCGGCGCTCCGGGGCAGTAAAAAAGGTGAGATTGTGAGCCAAGCCCTCGCAGGAGGGGGAGGACAGATAGGGGGTATAAAAACCTGTCAGACCTTGCTTCGGGGTTCCTCCATTGCTGCGGGAGGGACCCACCTTTGCAAACGTGCCCAATAAAAACTTCTGTCTACTGGACAACCGAACCCGTGTCTGTCGTTTTCTGACAATAATAACACATTTTATCCATCTCTCACACTTGCGAGGCTGGTAAATCTCCCAAGGAGGGCTGAAGTTCTCTAGCCCCACCTACAACTAAGTAACATAGCCAAGGGGCTGCATTATAGAAATTAAGAAATTTCCTTTTTGAAAAATATCTCTTATTAGCAGAAAGGGAACATGGGCTTTGAGAGCTCCATATCTCGCATATGCCAGGATTGGGAGGATCTCTGGTGAGGCTCCTCCTGGAAGATGGGTGGTGGCAGTGGGAACGATCAAGCCACTGTTACCGTAAAGCGTGAGGTGGACCTCTTCCAGAGGACTTCAGGGAGGTGAGGCTTGAGGCTTCCAGCTTTCCATCCTATGGGCTCAACTGCTCTACTACAGTAATGTCTTTTCTGAAGTAGAAGCTGATAGTTAATCAACTCAGCTTCCAAAGGCCTATAACGTTGCGAGAACTGAGGGGACAGCACCAAACTCAGCTTGACACAGCCCCCAGATCTGGCAGGGCCTCAGAGAGAGAAGCTAGCTTGCTCCTGACTCCCCTGCTGGCAGCCATAAATATATTTGTTGATGTCTCTGTTTCAAATTGCTGAAGATAATTGTGTTGGCAGGTACAATATGGATTCTTCTCTGGGTATCTGTGCATCAATATGTGGCTTCTGCACTGCTCAGAGCTTCATCTGGGAATGTTGCATAGATGAAAAATGCTTCGGATGAACTAGCTGCACCCCCAAGGAATGCGGATCCTGCCTTCCCACTCGGCTTTCCTTTGCTCGCAGCGGGAGCGGCCTAAGGAAGTTTCTCCATTCTTTGCTTCCACTTCTTTATTCTCTCTTTTCCTTTTAGTCTAAATGCTTATAATTTTTATCCTTTTGTGATTGTTTTGCTCTGGATTAAAGAAAAGAGAGGAGAGGAAGTCTGGAAGTATTCTTTCTCAGGATCAGCAGCATGTTTCTTCTCCCTGTTAGGCACCTGACCTCTTACGGGTTGATGCAAAGCTATCTGGCTGACATTTATCTCCATTACCAGAGCTTTATTAAAGAAGCTCCTCTAGACTTTGCTTTCTGTTGATGGAGAGAGTCTCCTCAGTCTCCAAGTCCTCCACTCTGATCTTCTCCTGATGCCACCTCAATATCAACATCACATACGTTAGGACCTAACTTGGCACTGACATCTGTTTTGGAAGCATAGCCTAGCAAAGCTCCTTCATACCTGTCTAGATGGTTTATCTCCCTTGCACAGACCTAGGAAGAGGAGCTGAGGTATGATTTTGTGACTGAAATGGCCAATAGCCAGAACATAAAGAAAAGCAGAGCTCTTATAGGTTGCTCAACTTATTTCATCCCCCCGTATTTATCAAATGCTATCACTTTTTATACCTTTACCAAATACTATTTGTGCTACAGCTGATGGTTTTTGTGGTGAGCAGTCCTGCCTTTTGTGCAAATCAGGCTCCTGCCCAAATATTATGACTCTTTCAGGGAGTGAATGGCCACCCTCGTGCCTGTGACATTATTGTGGATTTACTCTTCATTCGGCTTGGTTTGTTTAATGGTATAAACTACGTGCAGTTGCTTTGGAGCTCTCAGGTCCATAGGATTCAGGCTGGAAAATGGAGTAGGGACAGGGGAAGGCGGTGAAAGGATCTTACAGAAGGATGAGTTATGAAGAGCAACCCTCAGGAAGAGTAGCACCCAGCTGATCTGTATTTTTTGCTCATCGGCAGGAAGACCTCTGATATCTTGCAGGAAGCCAGAGTGAAGATTCTGGAGACCAACAAATGCAACAGCAGCTGGTGGAACAATGCGGCCATGAGTCCTGGCACCTTGTGTGCTAGATATGAGGATGGAGGCATCGACACTTGCCAGGTAAGGAACTCCTTGTTCTTACTCTGATTGGGGATGGTTCACTAGGCCACTTAGCATCTCTGCTAATCTCTTAGTCTCTCCATTCACTTAAGCTATGAGTCAACCTAGGACTGAAGTTCTCTAGATGATGTAACCAATACAAGACAAAACCCAGTAAAAACTTTAAAATCCAATGAAATAGCATTACATATCCTAAATGGTTTATATGGTCCCATAAGCATAAACCCCTTCATGGATCACTGCCTTGTCGTGGCGAAGGGGCTTGCATAACTCAGTGAAGCCATGAGCTATACCGTGCAGGGCCACCCAAGACGGACAGGTCATGACAGAGAGTTCTGACAAAATGTGGTCCACTGGAGAAGGAAATGGCAACCCACTCCAGGATCCTTGCCAAGAAAACCCCATGGACAATGTTAAAAGGCTAAAAGATATGACGCCGGAAGATGAGCCCCTCAGGTCGGAAGGTGTCCAATATGCTACTGGGGAAGAGCGGAGGGCAATTCCAAGTAGCTCCAGAAAGAGTGAAGCGGCTGGGCCAAAGCCGAAAGGATGTTCAGCTGTGGATGTATCTGGAAGCGAAAAGAAGGTCCGATGCTGCAAAGAACAATATTGTATAGGTACCTGGAATGTAAGATCTATGAACCAAGGCAAGCTGGATGTGGTCAAGCATGAGATGACAAGACTGAACATCGACATCTTGGGAATCAGCGAACTGAAATGGACGGGAATGGGTGAATTTAATTCGGGTGACCATTATATCTACTACTGTGGGCAAGAAACCCTTAGAAGAAATGGAGTTGCAATCATAGTCAATAAGAGAGTCGGAAAGGCAGTAATGGGGTACAACCTCAAAAACGACAGAATGATCTCAGTGCGTATCCAAGGCAAACCATTCAATATCACAGTCATCCAAGTCTATGCCCCAACCACTGATGCTGAAGAAGCTGAGGTTGACCGCTTCTATGAAGACCTACAACATCTTCTAGAACTAGCACCAAAAAAAGATGTCCTTTTCATCATAGGGGATTGGAATGCTAAAGTAGGAAGTCAAGGAGTAATCGGAATAACAGGCAAGTTTGGCCTTGGAGTACAAAATGAAGCAGGGCAAAGGCTAATAGAGTTCTGTCAAGAGAACAAGCTAGTCATAGCAAACACTCTTTTCCAACAACACAAGAGACGACTCTACACATGGACATCACCAGATGGTCAATACCGAAACCAGATTGATTACATACTTTGCAGCCAAAGATGGAGAAGCTCTATACAGACAGCAAAAACAAGACCAGGAGCTGACTGTGGCTCAGATCACGAGCTTCTTACTGCAAAATTTAGGCTTAAATTGAAGAATGTAGGGAAAACCACTAGACCACTCAGGTATGACTTAGATCATATTCCTTGTGAGTACACAGTGAAGGTGATGAATAGATTTAGAGGATTAGATTTGGTAGACAGAGTGCCTGAAGAACTATGGACGGAGGTCCGTAACATTGTACAGGAGGCAGCAACTAAAACCATCCCAAAGAAAAAGAAATGCAAGAAAGCAAAATGGCTGTCTGATGAGGCTTTACAAATAGCTGTGGAAAGAAGGAATGCGAAAAGCAAGGGTGAAAGGGAAAGATATAAGCAACTGAATGCAGATTTCCAGAGAATAGCAAGGAGAGATAAGAAAGCCTTCTTAAATGAACAATGCAAAGAAATTGAGGAAAACAATAGAATGGGGAAGACTAGAGATCTCTTCAAGAAAATTGGAGATATGAAAGGAACGTTTAGTGCAAAGATGGGCATGATAAAGGACAAAAAAGGCAGGGACCTAACAGAAGCAGAAGAGATTAAGAAGAGGTGGCAAGAATACACAGAAGAACTATACAAGAAAGATCTTAATGTCCCTGATGTCCACGCTGGTGTGATCGCTGACCTTGAGCCAGACATCCTAGAGAGTGAAGTCAAGTGGGCCTTAGGAAGCATTGCTAACAACAAAGCTAGTGGAGATGACAGTATTCCAGCTGAGTTATTTAAAATACTAAAAGACGATGGTGTTAAAGTGCTGCACTCAATATGCCAGCAAGTTTGGAAAACGCAACAGTGGCCACGGGATTGGAAAAGGTCAGTTTATGTTCCAATTCCAAAGAAGGGCAATGCCAAAGAATGCTCAAACTATCGCACAATTGCACTCATTTCACATGCTAGCAAGGTTATGCTCAAAATCCTACAAGCTAGGCTTCAGCAATACATGAACCGAGAACTACCGGATGTACAAGCTGGGTTTCGAAGAGGCAGAGGAACTAGAGATCAAATCGCCAACATTCGCTGGATCATGGAGAAAGCACGAGAGTTCCAGAAAAATATCTACTTCTGCTTCATTGACTATGCAAAAGCCTTTGATTGTGTGGATCACAACAAACTGTGGCAAATTCTTAAAGAGATGGGAGTACCAGACCACCTTACCTGTCTCCTGAGAAATCTGTATGCAGGCCAAGAAGCAACAGTTAGAACCAGTCACGGAACAACCGATTGGTTCAAAATAGGGAAAGGTGTACGACAAGGCTGTATACTGTCACCCTGCTTATTTAACCTATATGCAGAGTACATCATGAGAAATGCCAGGCTGGAAGAATCACAAGCCGGAATTAAGATTGCAGGGAGAATCATCAACAACCTCAGATATGCAGACGATACCACCCTAATGGCAGAAAGTGAAGAAGAACTAAAGAGCCTCTTGATGAGGGTGAAAGAGGAGAGTGCGAAAGCTGGTTTGAAACTCAACATTAAAAAAACTAAGATCATGGCATCTGGACCCATCAATTCCTGGCAAATAGAAGGGGTAGAAATGGAAGCAGTAACAGACTTCATTTATTTGGGCTCCAAGATCACCGCAGATGGAGACTGCAGCCATGAAATTAAAAGACGCTTGCTCCTTGGGAGGAAAGCTATGGCAAACCTAGATAGCATATTAAAAAGCAGAGACGTCACCTTGCCGACAAAGATCCGCATAGTCAAAGCTATGGTTTTTCCAGTAGTAATGTATGGCTGTGAGAGCTGGACCATAAAGAAGGCGGAGCGCCGAAGAATTGATGCCTTTGAACTGTGGTGCTGGAGAAGACTCTTGAGAGTCCCCTGGACTGCTAGGAGGTCAAACCAGTCAATCTTAAAGGAAATCAACCCTGATTGCTCATTGGAAGGATCGATAATGAAGCTCAAGCTCAGATACTTTGGTCACCTAATGCGAAGAGAGGACTCTTTGGAAAAGACCCTGATGCTGGGAAAGATTGAAGGCAAAAGGAGAAGAGGACGGCAGAGGATGAGATGGTTAGATAGCATCACTGAAGCAATGAGCATGAAACTGAGCAAACTCAGGGAGGCAGTGAAGGACCGGAAGGCCTGGCGCAGTATGGTTCATGGGGTCACGGAGAGTCGGACACGACTTAACGACTAAACAAATAAGCATAAAATAAAGTACTAAAAAGATTTTAAAATTCTCAGACACAAAGTGGTTTTAAGATGCAGGTATAAGGTGGCATTCAGGAAGGAGAAGAGCCTGGTTCTTTAAAGAAAAATCACCATAGTGTAGAGGCCGGGAAGATATCCTGATGAGAGCAATTCCTATTTTGCAAGTGACTACTGAATTAGCTATTCATAAGAAGTCCTCTGTTGAACGTGAGCATATGGAGCAGGATTTCCTACTCAGAGGCATCTATGGGAAGGAGGAACCCTTCAGACATTGTAGCTCCAGCCATGAAGTCCTTTGATGACTAAAATCAGTGCTTTCAGTTGGTCCTGGAAAGGAACTGAGAATCCATTCATTTTTTTAAATTCAAAACTTTTATTAAGATATATAAAACGTACAATTAAAATACAAATCAGAAAAGAGAGAAAAGACAGAAGATAGAAGTAAAAGAAAAAGACAAAAACTAAAAGTGAGATCAAATAGAAAGATGGAACAAAAAGTGACTTCCGACTATCTCCAATACAGATACTGTATAAGTACAAATGAAAAAAAAGTTAATCTTTTACCACTATTTAATCCTAATTCATTTTATTTCTATCAACACATTCCATCTAACCATTAAATCCCACAATCAAAACTTAATTTTTTCCAACCCAAGCACGTAATCTAGGAAGGGTTGCCATGAGGAGACAAATTTAGAAACAGTATTATCTCTTATTAAGGCTGTTAGCTTCACCATTTGAGCCAAATCCATCAGTTTAATAATCCACTCTTCCACTGTAGGTATAAGAACTGGGAAAACCATTCAGATGGTTTTGTAGCAATGCCGTATGTTTGGGTGCCCAGCCCATGTAGGACATTTTCCACGGTGTTTACTCACTATTGAAATCACTGGTCTCTTTCAAGGCAAATCAATGTACCACGCACAGTGGCAGACCACCCCTCCCAAGGAACGTGGTCGGGTTCTTCTCCCTGGAGATGCCAGGGACTGAACCCGCGTCGTTCGTCAGGTAGAACACAGCCAGGCTTTGGGTTATGCGACGCACCCCCATCTGCCCAAAGCCCACCCAGAGTCTCACAGCCAGCAAGCCGATTCCACCTATATTCCTTCCTGAGGGAATATCCCACGGTCTCTTCCATGGGGCTTCTGCCCAGGACAACCTTCCAGCTTGATTCCTAATTAACGGCGTCTGGACATTTCTTCGGCATCTTTTCCAATGGCGTCCCTTCAAGTGGTAGAACATAATTAGCTTTCGTTATCATCACCATCATCACACACATAGAGTACTTCATACGTAGATAAACACAAAAGCACCAAACTCCACTCGTCAGAATTTTACCAAGACGCTCTTCTCTTCTGCTTTGGACAACATTTTAAAAGCAACCCCTCTTTTCTCAAAACGAATGGCAACTGTAGGGGAAAATGCAGAAGACTTTTCTGCACGGCACTAATATGTGCGTCACCTCTGGCCCCGCCGAGGCACGCTGAAAGCATCATTGTATTCACCAGTGAACTGGCCTAGCGTGGTTGTGATATACTGTAATGATGCCCTTAGAGAAGCTGGGTGGAAGAGGCAGCTGAAGCTCCGACTTGTGCCAGGAGATAGGCTCCCGAGGTGATGCAGTTACCTAGCAGGGTTTGGTGCTGGCGATCGGCTTGGAAAGAGCCCCCAGGTTGACCTCTGGGCCGTTCAGGCAAGACGACTCGGTTTCCCTTCCCCCAAGTGGCGCACTTTCTTTCTTGTTCTTTCCCTCTACAGGGGGACAGCGGGGGACCCTTAATGTGCAAGACATCCCCCACCTCTCCGTTCTACGTGGTTGGGATCACCAGCTGGGGCAAGGGCTGTGGCGAGGGAAGAAATCCAGGAATCTTCACTTCTACTCAGGCCTTCCTTGAATGGATCCATGAGGAAATTGGGAAAGTGGAAGAGATGCCTCTCCAAAAGAGGAAACCCCCACACAGAGGCTGGACTAAAAATACAGCAATGCCCCCAGCTTTCAAAATTGAGATTTTACAACTCCTCAAGAAATATTTGGAGGAAGACCCGAGGCCTAGGACCTCAGTTCCTAAGACTGAGTTTCCAGAGGTGGATACCGTCCCTTTGCTCAGGAACGCCCTTCTAGCGGTTCCCAGCACCTCACCTGAAGTGAGCACAGTCCCTTTGCCTACAGAAGGCCCTTCGCCATTCTTCAGTCCCCCTCCAGATATCAATACAGTCCTTTTACCCATAGAACCCCCTCCAGTAGCCCCTGATACTGCTTCCAAGATAGACAGAGTGCTTCTGCCCACAGAACCCTCTTCAGCACCCCCTAGGATGGACATGGCAAATCCTCCTAGATACTCACCTAGCAGAACATGACACCTCTCCAAAGCTTTTCAGAAGGCCAAATTATAATGCTCCCATCTCCGGTGGTTGAAAACCATGAAATGTCTTTCCCCAGAGACAGTGCCAAGTGTCCTTGTGCAGTCTGCATTCATCCAACCTGGAACTCTCTTGAACTGCTCGATGTCTCTGTAGAGGTAATACTCACTTTAGAACCAGCATGCAGTCCTCCAGAATCCGTCCTACAACTCTAACCCCTCCATATATCCCTGCAGATAAACCTTGCTATCTCTAGAGACCTCCCATATCACTTCAGAGGTAAAAGCAAATTTGGATCCTCTGTGTATCACAAGAAGCCCAGTCATACTCCAGAGTTCCCCAATTTGCTGATGCAAATACAGGTGTGTATATAGAAGATGACATTGCAACCCATACAGCTTTCAGAACCAGCTCTATTGGAGGATCCATAAATATCCAAAGCTTTTCACTCTGGAGCACCAACACGCTTGCTCAAATTCCCCATAAATAGTTGCCTAGCTGCCTCTTTCTTGAGTGCTTGTTTACTACTGCAGATTGACCAAACATTCTCCAAAGTCCCCATAGATTCCTTTAGAGGCTGGAATTTGGAAGTTCTAGAGAAACCTCATATTCTTCATGCATCTTCTGGCAGTAAAATTGCATTTGGGAACCTCCAAATACTCTGCCAAATAAAGGCACATGTCCAGGTTCCCGTCTATGCCTGTCCAGACCCAAGACTTTCCCTCCAAGCTCTATGCTCATTTTCCGTGTCCTTTGGCCAAGGCAGTACTTCCACTCTCAATTGCCAGAGGCTATCCTCAAACGGCCAGCTGCATCTGAGGACACATAGGAACAGGTCCCAGCCCTTTCTCCAACTCAAGTATTTGGCCCCAACCTTAGGGGCTGGTGCCCAGAGTTTCCAAGGAGGCAGTGATAGGAAAGAACAGTTGTGATACAGCCTGTGGAAGATGTTCGACTCATGATGGTCAGGAACAGATCTCTTAATGAGCATCTTGGGACAAAGATGCACCTTTCTGCCCTGGACAGCCCTATAGTAGCACATGTACATCTGAACAGATGGTTAGTACATCAGGTGAACAATCTGTCTGCCTTGGCCTCACTTGTTTCCTGATGGCCTTGAGGCTATAAAGTGGCTAACGATGATAAAAAGGGAAGGAGACGTGCTAAGGAGAATCCTGGAAATCCGTTTTCTTCATAGTGCAAGACTTCCAGTGTCTTCATTCCAGTGAGGTGTCAGCCATATTAGTCTTGAGAAAATGTGGTACTTAATTAGACATTTGTGGATCTCATGTGTGACTTAATATGATTCTTTGTTGTTTGAACATTAATTATGCTTCCTTCGGTTGAATAACTGCAGGAAACAGTCTGGGGGGAAGAAAACCAGCTTTGCGATTTTGGTTCTTTTTCTCTTGGAGGAGAAGAGCTACCTGTCTGGTCCAAATGACTGACGTAACGAACATCTTGCAGCAATGAGTGTGAAATACCATTACTTCAGGTCCTTACATGAGGCTCATCTTTTCCAATCTCATGTCCTCCAGATTTAACTGTGCCAGTTGAGAATGATAGGGTATGTCATCCAAAATAGATAGTTGGAAGAGATTTATTAAAAATAGGAAAGGAAAGGAAAGGAAAGGAAAGGAAAGGAAAGGAAAGGAAAGGAAAGGAAAGGAAAGGAAGCTTGGACTTCTTCTAAGATGGATGAGAAGTCCGCATAATATAATATAAGAATACTGAGTGTATTCTTATGCAGAAGCTTGTCTCAAAGGGAAGGGGGATAAGAAATAAGGAAGGGAGTGAAACAGGACAACAGCAGTTCCTATTTCTTAATCTGCTGAGTTGATCAAAGAAAGAGGGAAGTGGTAGGAAATCAAACCTGGAGAAGAAAAGAGCTTGGGTGTCCCCAGCACACAGCAGGCTGCAACCGAAGGTGATGGCAAGAGAAGATCTGTAGCCTGTTTTGCTGGAAAATGAAGATGAGGAGATTTCACAGCTTTCTTTCTTGCTGCAGAGACAAGGCCTTGCAAATCCAGTTCACAAAGTGGTAGAGCCGGAGACTACCGGAAGGGCCATTTCCCCTTCCTCTCTAAAGCACCTGTTACCAGGTCTTCTGAACAAAAAGATGTTGCCGGAGTGTTCCCTTGCTCTAAACCCAGCCGAGGAGTGCATAATGCCCTGTTCTGCCTTTGCTGTCCTGAGGACCTTGCAGTTTCTCACCAGGCATGAGACTCACCAAGGCCCTGCTTGCTTGAGCTGTCCCAAAGGGCAGAACAAGCTTTTGGATATGTGGGCAATGTAAGGTTTACCCCGTTCCACTCAGAGAAACTCTCGTGACACGTGTGTCAGCCAAGAAGTTTACTCAAGCGTAACGTTCGTAATTACAGACAAAGCCAGGACTGGCTTGGCACATTTTACAATACAATTTATAGTTCCCCGTTCCCGCACTTAGCCCCTGTTGCTTGGTTACAGATCACCCGCAGCAATCCCCCCATCACTCAAATGGGAGATTCAGTCCAGCTCTTTTGTGTTCTTGATTGCTGTCTCCCGCTGGCGTTGTTGTTGTGGTCGTCGATGGGTCTTTCTTTTGCGCAAAACCGGGAGTTCCCCAATCACGAGCTGATTGCTTGAACTCAAATCCGCGGCTCTCCCCTTTGTCTACAGCGCCCGCGGCAATCTGGCGTTGACACAACGCATCCGCTTGCGGTTTAGTTAAGCGGCGCCAGCTGGCCCGTTAATCAGTTCGCGGTTTCTCTCCTCCCCTTTCCTTGCTAGTGCTCGAGCAGTGAAACTGACTAAGCGCGGCTGGGCAAGTCCCTAGCCGTGCCGTGCCGGCTGACTCTGACAGGCAGAAACACGGCAGGGAGATTTTGTAGGAAACTGTTAAACTGTCTTTGGACGGACTCTTAATTCAGGTGGCTCGGCTTAACCACTTCTAAAAATGTATAATGGGTTAATGTATTTTGGGAACCCATTTGAATAGTTGAAGTTTCACAGAGTTGTACAAACTCATACAACGGCTTAATTCAATAACCAGACTAAGCATATTGTGGGAACGTCACCTCTCTATGTCTGTGTTAATAAATATTCAACTTGTGGGCTAAATAGAACTCATTTGAAAATCACTTTTAGAGAATAGCTAGCTAAGGGAAAATGAGAGATGCCAAAGTGAACTGAAGATCATCAGAAACCTCAGATAAACAGTCTGGGTACAATGACCCAGTTTCAGCCTCATTAGCTTGCCAAGAACTTTGTGGGGAAGTGCAATATTTTCCAGGCAGGACCAAAACTTCTTGGCTCTTGAAACGGATGTGTTCTTGGATGAACGAGTTGCTCCAGCATTCTCCGTGAAGCTCTTGGGACGGACCAGCGGCCGGTTCCTTTGCATCCTTCCCAAAAGCTGCTAGGACTGCTTGTACAATTTGGCAGCAGCTGCATATCATGGATTAACATTCTGAGATCTGCTGCTCCCACTGGCCAAGGAGCTTGTTCTAGCAACGCTTCCAGAAGATGCTTAAGCTTCCAGAATGTCTATTGTGAAGACATCTCCCAAGCCCTGCCATAATCACCGTCCCGCTTTCAGTACTTATTTAGAGCCAGCATTACGGTAAGTCTATATGAAACAGCAAACGAACAAGGCCGGCTTCCAGAGAGCTCTTCCATGGCGGAGTCCACCTGGCTAGTCCATGAAGTGATGAGTGGCCTATTCCTTCCACCCCTCAGCCACCAGTCAAGGCCAGGCCTGTCTCCTAGCAACTCGGAAGGAGAACCCGCTGATGTCGGCATCTCAGTGCTGAGTATGACTCAAACAATGTGGAATAGAGTCCAAGGGCCATTGCTCAGGATGGGCACCCAGCCAGGGCTGCTACTGCTGTTGCTGCAGTTGTTGGGGAGCAATGGCTATGACCCAGATAGTAAGCAGGGCCTGGGGGGATCTGAGGGAGGTGTGGGAATCTTGCCACGGCTGCCACTCTCTGGCTCCCCCCCCCACCCCCGGTGGAAACTTCCCCAACAGTGTCTCCACATCAGTGCTCGCCCTTGTCTTCACGAAGGCTACCTTCGCGGTCCTTTCAGAATTGGGAACTCAGGGAGCACAATGTTCAGATAGCTGCACGAAGAACCACACTGTCGTTTCTGTGGGCAGCTGCAGCTTTGCGGCTGGCAATGTTTTTGGATTGATGGGCATCTTTGGAATTTGGGACTGCGTTGTGGGCATTCTCACAAAATGGCCCATTCGGAAAATGGCTGATATATCAATGTTGCCATTCAGGAACCCATTTTCCTGGAAGAAAAGGTAGAAAATTTCCACCTGTCACTCCTTCAGCTCTCCAGGAGGCTTGCTGTCTTACCAGCACACCCTCCGAAATTCCTGTTTTCAAATAATGCTTCTACGGCCCACGTAGGTCACACAGGCAAACTTGTAAATAATCTGCTGCTTTGCTCTGAAGCCTTCCAACTACTCATTTGTTCCTTCAGAAAGATCTAAAATAGTTGGAGCAAAGAACCTGAAAAGAAAGTCACATTCAGATAGGGATGTTTGGGGAGAAAGAAGCAGTTGGGAAGATGGCCTCAAGATGGCCTGAGATTTAGACGCAAGTAGAGAGTAACGATTTTACTCTGGAAAGCATAAACATTGGAAACAATGCACGTTGGACTGAGATTTCTGGTTTGCCTCCACTGAGGCACTAAATAGTCCACAGGGCTCATGTGAAGGATAGCCAAATGTATCTCAGGCCCTGAGGGCATGTCCCTGTTCACTACCGTGGAAAAGTCCAGCTTTTCTCCTGAAACATCTGTTCTACTTTGAGTAAGACTATTGGTCTACCAAACCAAGCCCAGCTAGCTCAATTGTTCATACTGACTGGCAGCAGGTCTCTGGGATTGCGCCTTGGATCCTGGCCTGCGCTCAACTCAAGGTGAGGGTTAAGAGTGCTCTTGAACACTCGGGTGTGAATGCCAGCACGCCTCCCCAGGGAGTGCTGATCAAATGGGGCCACAGCTCCTCTCAGGTGGCCAACCGAAGCCGTCTCATGAACCCTGCTGGCTGAAGTGTTCTGAATGAAATCTCCCACCAGGCCTGCATCCTCTGCCATATTTGATATCCTTCTGGAACCAAGCTCCCTGACAACTCTGACCCTGTGAACTGTAAGGCTTTGAACCACAGCCTACTCTGCTTTTGCTCATTGATACTTGCTACCTCTGTTTCCCCTTAGACTGTGGGAAGCGACCCCTGGCTCCTAGCCACAAAAGCAGCATGCGGGACGTGGGTGGCCTCGACGGCTTGCCCGGAATGTGGCCTTGGGTTGTCAGCATCCAGGTCCTTTCTTCCAAGGGTCCTCAGCACTTTTGTGCTGGGTCCCTTCTTGCTGAGCGGTGGATCCTCACCGCAGCTCATTGCTTCAAGACAAAGAAGAGGTAAGAGACTGGCATCTGAAAGAGCAGTAAATGCCCCTGCAGTGAGGAGGCTTCCTCAGGCTGTCACAGAGGAAGGTGTGTGGAAAGGGAAGGCTGGGGTCACACGACGAACAATGCCCTTCCTTATCTAGCCTGGCCATCATGAGCCTGAGGGTGCTACCTGCTGCCCAGGGATGATAACATGTGCAGCTCAACACGCTGGATAGGTTCTACCTGAAGAGCTCCAATGCCAAGGGGTGACTGTCCGATTCAGGTGAACTAGTAGTAAAAGTTGGTTATTTTGGAGAGAGATTTCTGAGGCCACCTGATGTATATATAGCATGTCCAGTGGTGTCATGAAGTAAAACCACCCTAAATGGGCTTCTTCCTAGATCTGTGGAATTTGGGGTTGGGGTAACTGACGGTAGCTACAGTGCTCTTAGAAAAGCCACTTTCTGCAAAGATGGGAGCAGAAAGGAGGAAGGGATGGTATTCGATCTGAGGGTGTCATGCATTCCATATAACCATCGAAAAAGGGGGACATAATACAAGTCGATAGTCGATCAAAGTTCCAGTCCCTTAAAAATATTTAAAACATGTATGTCTCAAATACACCTGCACTGAATCTGTGGCAATTGCTATACCTCATCCCCTCAGACATCATCCCCTTGCAACATCTGGAGGAGGAGTAGATTCTGGACCAGATGATGTCCAAGGTGTCTTCCCACCCCACAGAGCACGTAGGATCCGATGCCTTAATCAAAACGATGAAAGTAACATCATGCCACACGCTCCACCTGCTCTGTATGTGGGTGTGATATCAGGACATGTGTACGAAAGGCAGAGCGTGTGGTGTGATGCTGCTTTGGTGATTTTCACCCCCGTCCCCCGTCTCCCCGAAGATATCTCTGAACCTGTACATCTGATGACTCTGTGAAATCTTGCTGTAGATTTAGAAAAGAAGTCGGATTGGAAAACTATCATTCATTCCAGACTGAGTGGACCCATTGATAGATCTCTGGACTGAGCCAAGTCATATCATTGTTTAGTCCCTAGAAACAGTCTGGAGTAAAAGCCTGGAGTGAAATCTGGCAGACAAGAAGCAACTCTTTTGCCTCCCTTCTTGCTGAACAGCCAGCCAACAAAGATGATAGATAGATAGATAGATAGATAGATAGATAGATAGATAGATAGATAGATAGATAGATAGATAGAAAGAAAGATAGATATACAGATAGATAGATAGATATACAGATAGATAGATATATAGATAGTTTCACAAGGGGGCAAAATAACTCACAGGGCATATTGACATTAAAATACTGGTTGTGTCCAAGGAGAAGCCAGACTGCCACTTTTAATGAATGCTTGAATTTGATTCCAACTCTGGTATTCTGCGAAATTGTTTGTTCTGCTTTAAGAATCCCTTGGTCTAGAAAAGCAGCTTGAAAGTATTCCTCTAAAATAAATATATTTTAGAGATTGGGCAAAGCTGCTTCTTGGATTGTTTTGAGAGTGATCAGGGCAGCTGGTTTTTGAGGCTTTTGTTCTGTCAGGGGAAAAACCTCTTTAAACACGGGAGACAGACACACCATAACATAAGCCACTTCAAAGTTCTAAGTCTTTATTAAATGTTAGTTCAACAAGCAAATATAAATTCCATCAAGAACAGACAAGGTACTCACTTAGATTCACATTGCAATGAGGACCAGCACCAGCAAGCGGTCAGGGAAGACAGCTTGGCCGAGTGGCCACGACCCCCTCTTTGCAATCCTTTTTATCCTCAAAAACCGCAGACCACAGACATGACTCCCAGGATTAGCAACTCATTCATAACGTTCCCAGTGCTAATCTTACCACACTTCCCTGTCCTTTGTCCTTTTCCCATCAGCAGTTTGCTTAGTCTTGCAAGTTACCAATTTCCTATTATTGCCCAAAAAGCCACATTTTGGCTAGCTTTGATTTTATTGAATACAATTAAAATTAGCATTAAGACATATTAAAGGTTACTAATAATTTTCCTCTCACAGTTTTGACCATCAGCACCTGGAAAGGGAGATTTCTCTGCTTTCTAAGCTGGTTGAGCCCATGAAGGGGCTGCTGCGGTTTCATGAGTAAACGCATGGACAATACAAAACATGACTTCCACATCTGTTTGGGATATCTCTCTAATAGCTCCATCTAAGGGAATTAATCAAGCCCTCCCCCTGCCCTGGCTGTTTGGCATCCTGCACGCTCTGAAAAATGCTTGGCGGGTTCCATGTTTCCTGATGCACATTTGAGCACTGTTGGTCCCGGTGCAAGCACCTTCATGAAGTTGGAAGTGCTGTTGCTTCTCGGGACTGTGCTGATGACATCCTTCCGGATTTTAACATGCGCTTTACTAGTTCTTACTTGGGCGTGAGATGCCCACCTGAGAGTCATAATTTGCATGTGCAGTGGCAGTCAGTTGATGTGTGTCTTTCTTAGGCAGAGTGAAGGATTGGGGGAGCGGACTTTTTGACTGGGGGGCTTTCTTTGAAAACTCTTTTTTTATTTTTTTTTATTTTTATTTATTTTCAAATTTGTATGCCGCCCATCTCCCCCAACGGGTGACTCTGGGCGGGTCAAAATAATAAAAAAGAAAAAACACAGGACTCTCCAAACATGAACACAATCTATAATAAGTTTAAAAACATATATAAAAATGGCCTAAAAACCTCCTATACTTTGGCCCTAAAAAACCTGTAAGATGCTGGGGGGGACAGCCCCTCACTCCGCCAGCCATCTCCACAGGTGCGGGCCCCCCTCTGGCCCCCAGGCTTTCTGGCAGAGCCAGGATTTGATTGCTTTCCTGAAGGCCACGAGGGAGGGGGCACACCGCACCTCAGGCGGCAAGATGTTCCATAGGGCGGGCGCTGCAGCAGAAAAGGCCTTATGGTCTTATCCTTATGGTCTTATCCTTACTTGCAGATTCTTTAATCCTTGGAGGATTCTGGTGGGTGCCACGTATCTGTCCAATTTACCAGACACTGTACAGCTACATTCTGTGCGCAAACTTGTCCTTCACGAAGATTACAGTCCACGTACCAAGGCCAACAATATTGCACTGATAGAGCTCAACAGGCCGGTCATCTTGGACAACTATGTGCAGCCAGCCTGCTTGCCTCCTGTCACTGTGGGCTCTGAGCCTTCTTTCCAAGACTGCTTCATTATTGGCTGGGGCACTGACATCCAGAACAGTAAGCATGGAGATATGGAGGGTGACATGGGCAGGAACACCCTCAGGGTTCAACTGGAAATGCAGCCATGTATGTGCACAGAGAAGGGCAAACTGAGAGGTGGATGAAAATGTCTGCTGTACTTCTACTGAGTTCCCACAGATGAAGTTTGCAGGGCTCTTCCACACACCTCTCAGATATGACAAAGTTGGGGTTTATCACAGCTTCTTCCTTCTCTAATTTTGAGAAGCTCCAAAGATGCTGAGATACCTTGGGAACCATGAGGTGTCACATCCACACCCACAACTAAGAGCCACAAAACAAGTTTATGGAGGTTTTCATGTTTTTCCTTAAATGATCAGGCTCTGAACCATGCAGACCTCAGACTTGAAAATGGGGGCAGAGAGGTGCTAAGGAAGGGACAAGGTAGAAGCCAAACTAATCTGTTCCCTTTACTTGGAGGGGTGAAGACCTCTGATGTTCTCCAAGAAAACAGAGTGAATATTCTGGAGACGAAGAAATGCAACAGCAGCCAGTGGTACAACGGGGCCATGAGTCCTCACACCTTCTGTGCTGGAAATGAGGAAGGAGGGGTCAACACTTGCCAGGTAAGAAGCAACCGTTACCCTGGTTGGCAATGGCTTTCTCTTAGCAGTCATGTGGTCAACCTCTGGAGTTACAAGGTAGCCAACAGTGTCCACCCATGCACTAAAATACAGTGACATCTACAGTAACCAATCATGCACAGTCAGAGAGCCATGCAAGAGCTCCTTCCAGTCGCAATTCCTAGTGATTTCATGGACACGACCTCTGGGGAGGGCACAGTGGATCTGCAGGGTGCAGGGGATGGCCTCAGCTCTCTTCCAACTCTATCGTTCTACTCCCCTGGGATTTTCCAGGCAATGTGCGAAAATCGTTTTCCGTTGCCTGCTTTGGTGGCCATTTTTCAACTTCCAGGTGCTTCCATGTCATCTCCCATCAGATCGTAAGTAGGGATGGACGGGCAGGAGCAACCCTGCGGCTCCCATGGCGCCGAGGGCTCGGTGTGATCAGAGCAACGCTTCCGAGTGGGCTTAGAAACGGACCCGCCTCCCGTGGTTCACTCTTGGCATCCCAGAATTGCACGGTGGCATTTACTGATCCCATTTATATGTTGTCTTTCCACTCAGCCAGATTCTCAGGAGGCTCATGAAACTTTAAAGCCGCATAGGAAGTTTTTTTAAAAGCACATTTAAAAACTTGGTGGAAAGATGCATTTTAAAGGTTTTTTTGAATGCTGCAGAACAAATTTGGGTCTCCCACAGCACCCAGTCCTATCTCAGCCGGTGAGTCAAGCTGATGGTCAGGGCTATCTGAAAGAGATGGGTTTTATGACTGCCTCCTTGGGGCAAAGCACATTCAAATGAAAGAATGTTTCATTTGCTTTGTATGGATTGCTAATCAATCATAAACCTGTTTTGGAATTCTGGAAGCGCTAAGCCTGTTGAATTACTTCCTCTCCTTTTGCTTTTATTCGGAAGGAACCCGGATTCACGCGCTCTGCTCCTCTTGCCCTCCACCAGAGGAGGGGGAGATTGCTGCTCCTGTAAGCAGTTCTCTCTTCTCTCCCTTCTTTCCCTTTTCTGATGTTGAGGTGGAATCAGCAGCTTTTCTGCCTGGCCTAAAAGACAATTGCGGGCACTTGACCAGCACGGGTAGCAGCTGTTTCTGTCCAAAGAAAGTGCCCGGCAATCTTTCTCCGGAATCTGACACCGTATATCAAGGTCCAGAAACCGCAGTGTAAAAGGGAAGAGGTTTGCACACTTAGATTGTGTCTGCTTTCAGAGGACTGTTGGGGGGGAGGGCATAGGATGAGAGCTGCCTTACACTGTCCCCGTGCAAGCTCCACCCCTTTGTATGTGCCCCGTGACCTTGCAGGCGTGTGTGAAAGGGGCAGAACTTCCTTTGCAATGGTGCAACATTTCTTTTGCCATTTGGGTGAACACCTTCAACCCCGCAGGTGCCTCTCTTTGCTGGGAAAGGCTCGGCTGTGGGTCGGTTTAACATTATGGTCCTCCTACTGCTGCCAGGGTTTGCTAAGCCTGGAGTCATGGAACGGGTTCTGTGAGGGCACCCCACTTCTCTGCTAGGCTAGTCACCTAGACCTCAGCCCACATAGGAATTTTCCACGGTGTTTGCTCACTATTGAAATCACTGGTCTCTTTCAAGGCAAATCAATGTACCACGCACAGTGGCAGACCACCCCTCCCAAGGAACGTGGTCGGGTTCTTCTCCCTGGAGATGCCAGGGACTGAACCCGGGTCGTTCGTCAGGTAGAACACAGCCAGGCTTTGGGTTATGCGACGCACCCCCATCTGCCCAAAGCCCACCCAGAGTCTCACAGCCAGCAAGCCGATTCCACCTATATTCCTTCCTGAGGGAATATCCCACGGTCTCTTCCATGGGGCTTCTGCCCAGGACAACCTTCCAGCTTGATTCCTAATTAACGGCGTCTGGACATTTCTTCGGCATCTTTTCCAATGGCGTCCCTTCAAGTGGTAGAACATAATTAGCTTTCGTTATCATCACCATCATCACACACATAGAGTACTTCATACGTAGATAAACACAAAAGCACCAAACTCCACTCGTCAGAATTTTACCAAGATGCTCTTCTCTTCTGCTTTGGACAACATTTTAAAAGCAACCCCTCTTTTCTCAAAACGAATGGCAACTGTAGGGGAAAATGCAGAAGACTTTTTCTGCACGGCACTAATATGTGCGTCACCTCTGGCCCCGCCGAGGCACGCTGAAAGCATCATTGTATTCACCAGTGAACTGGCCTAGCGTGGTTGTGATATACTGTAATGATGCCCTTAGAGGAGTTGGGTGGAAGAGGCAGGTGAAGCTCCGACCTGTGCCAGGAGATAGGCTCCCGAGGTGATGCAGTTACCTAGCAGGGTTTGGTGTGGCGATCGGCTTGGAAAAAGCCCCCAGGTTGACCTCTGGGCCGTTCAGGCAAGACGACTCGGTTTCCCTTCCCCCAAGTGGGGCACTTTCTTTCTTGTTCTTTCTCTCTACAGGGGGACAGCGGGGGACCCTTAATGTGCAAGACATCCCCCACCTCTCCGTTCTACGTGGTTGGGATCACCAGCTGGGGCAAGGGCTGTGGCGAGGGAAGAAATCCAGGAATCTTCACTTCTACTCAGGCCTTCCTTGAATGGATCTTGGAAAAGATGGGGAACACTGAAGTGGAAAAGCTTTCAGAAAAGAAACATCTAGCGGTGCATGGAACTGAGGGCCCAGTAATGCTCCAATCAATTAAAACAGTGAATCCAGCAGACCATTTGGGTGTGAATACAGTCCTTCTGCCCCCAGCATTGTCTCTGACATCCCCCAACTCCCCTACAAACCTGGACACACACTCTTTGACTACAGGTAGCCAGACAGGTACTCCTAATATTTCTGTTAAAATGAACATATTTCCTCCGACCATTGATGATTTTCTAATAGGCAATAGCACTACTGGAAAAGATACAATGACTCCTCCATGCCCATGAGTGGTCTTTCAGGAGCCCTTGATACTTCTCCAGAAGTGGACACCATATCTTTGTCTACCAATCCCTCTGTAGCAGCCTCTGATACCCTTCTACTGATAGGCGTATTTCCTTTGTCCACAGATAAGTCTTCAGCAGCTCTTACAGATCCTTCAGAGAAGGACACAGTCTCTCTAGGAAGCACCAGAGTGCCTCTGCCAACAGATCCTCCTCCAGCTGACACTGTTTCAGAGGTGTCCATGGTCCCTCTGCCAACAGATGCCCCTCCAGCTGATCCAGAGGTGCTCATGGTCCCTCTGCCAACAGATGCTCCTCCAGCTGATCCAGAGGTGCTCATGGTCCCTCTACCAACAGATGCTCCTCCAGCTGATTCAGACGTGCCCTCGGTCCCTCTGCCAACAGATGCTCCTCCAGCTGATTCAGAGGTGCCCACGGTCCCTCTGCCAACAGATGCTCCTCCAGCTGATTCAGACGTGCCCTCGGTCCCTCTGCCAACAGATGCTCCTCCAGCTGATTCAGACGTGCCCTCGGTCCCTCTGCCAACAGATGCTCCTCCAGCTGATTCAGAGGTGCCCACGGTCCCTCTGCCAACAGATGCTCCTCCAGCTGATAAAGAGGTGCCCACGGTCCCTCTGCCAACAGTTGCTCCTCCAGCTGATTCAGAGGTGCCCACGGTCCCTCTGCCAACAAATCCTCCAGCTGATTCAGAGGTGCCCACGGTCCCTCTGCCAACAGTTGCTCCTCCAGCTGATTCAGAGGTGCCCACGGTCCCTCTACTGACAGATGCTCCTCCAGCTGACACTGATTCAGCCCATAACACTCCAGAGGGAGATACATTTTTATTGCCCATAGGCGTTTCTTCTGGAGCCATGGACTTTTCTCCAAAACCTTCTATCGAACTGAGTGATAACAAAGACCATCCCCAATTGTCTGAAACAATTTTGGAATATCCATCCATTGAATCATATCAATCAATTTCAGTAGGTTCACTTCCATATACTGAACCACCATATCTACCTATAGAACAGCCCGTCACCTTAGAACTACCATACATTCCTCAGGAAACAGCCCGTACACCTTTAGACCCTCCATATATTCCAAAAGAAATAACTCCCACAAATCCAGAGCCCCCATACCTTCTTCCAGAGTTGACAGTAACTCTGGAGCCTCCATATATTGCTGGGCTGAAGCTTACATCTCTCTCCCTAAAACCAAGAGATGCAACAAATCCATACAGCTTTTCAGAATTCCAAAATAGCCTTCCCAAACCATCTATGACAACAGATCTGGATAAACCTCTGAAGGCAAAGGTCACTCTGGATCTTCCATATATCCTGCAAGAGTCCCCAATCATACTACAACTCCCAGATATCCCTCCAGAAAACCCTATTGGGATAGAACCTCCATACATTCCCCCAGAAGCACCAGTCACTGTTCAGGAACAATACACCCCCCAAGAAACAGATCCCAATTTGGAACACCCATATCCACTCTCAGATTCATCTTCTATGTTGGAAACCCTACGCACACATTCAGGCAAAATTCAAGTTCCGGAATTTCTATTACCATCTTTGGGTTCACCACATTCTTCCCCAAAATCTTCTACATATATCCTCCTAGAGAAATCTGCTCAGCTGAAAAGCACCTATGCAGATTCTTCATACAGTCATCCAGAAACTTTATACTTCCCTCCCAACACAGCAATGCCCCTTGAGCCTCACTATACTTCTCAGCCCCCATACAATCCCCTCAATACAGCAATGCCCCTTGAGCATCACTATACTTCTCAGCCCCCATACAATCCCCTCAATACAGCAATGCCCCTTGAGCATCACTATACTTCTACTTCAACACGCCCATACATGCCTCATGAGTCAGCTGGCTCTCTGGAGCAGCCATACATTCTTCCGCAGATGCCTCGTCCTCTTAGGAGGCCCCATATTTCTCCAGAGCCCCCATCTACTTCAACACCCCCATACATGCCCCATACATAAATTTGTATATTTATCAGTTATCAATTATTAATCATTTATGACTAGTCTATCTATAACACCATTTATTACGAGAAATTATAGCTTTCATTATAAGATTTGTATCATTTTTGTCCATTGATTATATATATATATATAGTAATTTATATCAGTTTATCGAGTTTCTATTGTAAAATTTCCTAATCTATTACATTACTGTATCTTTTCATCCAACCATTGATAAAACAAATCCCATAGCATATAAAATTGTTTGTCTTCTTGCTCTCTAATTTCAAATGTCAATTTACTCATCTCAGCACATTCCATAATTTTCTTAATAACCCGGGGGATCCTTCAGCAACACCTCTGCTCAGTAGCTACTCCCGTCTGACTGCAGGCTGCCCTTCACCCATTTCTCAGGACTTCTCAGGAGCAGGGAGAAGTAGACGATGATGTTGGCGCAGCGTCTGCTTCAGATTAGCTGCTGGTGAAGGCGGCTGGGGAAAACCAGGTTCTTCTAAGGCTGGGACTGTTAGCAGTTCTAAAGGAGAAGCGCAAAAGCAGCTTTTGGGGTATCTGGCTCAAGCCAAATTCTCTGGTAGATGAGATGCTTTTAAGTGTGCCAGTTGCTTAGCACTTTCCTCAAGGATTTGCTTTCGCGTTTCCATCCAGCCACAACTTATCCCTGCACTTATTGTTTCTTCTCAGCCTGCGGGAAGCGGCCTTTGGCACCTGACAAGGGCAACAGTATGCAGTTTGTGGGTGGCATCGACACCTTGCCTGGGACATGGCCGTGGTTGGTCAGCATGCAGGCGCCCTCTTCCGAGGGCCTCAGCACTTGTGTGCTGGATCCATCCTTGCCCCCCACTGGGTGCCCACTGCCGCTCACTGCTTCAAGCCCGGGAAGAGGTAAGACGGCAACATCTCAGACCGCAGAGGTCTCTGCAAGCACAGAGGAGCGTGAGGTGGTTTTGATTTTGCCACTTGGAGGCAGGCCTGGGGGACCATTCAGGAAGAGCCTGCTCGTTTTCCTAGACACGTATTTCAGGATCTGGAAGGCCACCCATAGTTACCCCAGATTTGTATGTTCCACAGTTCATCTGTGCCGATGTTTAACTAACTCTCCAGGACAGCCACAGGGTCACAATTGGGTTTCAGCTGAGGATGTCCTTTCGGACTTTAAAACGTGCCCTAGAAGCAATTATTTTGGGGCCAGATGCACATGTCATTTGCACGTCTGATACTAATAATTACACGTGCAATGGCCTTCAGCTCACGTGAATTGTTATTAGGCAGAGTTCAGGCGTTTGGGGGGGTAGACCTCAAGAGTTTGGATAAAGCGGAACTCTGGCACCAACCTGGGCGGGCTCTCTTTGAAACACCCATTGGCCTCACACTTATAGATCGTTGCCACCTCAGAGGATTTTGATTGGTGCCACAGACATTTCCAATTTGCTGGACACCGTACAATTACGCTCTGTGTACCGCATCATCTCCTACCAAGACTACAATCCACAAACCGAGGCTAATGACATTGCACTGCTAGAGCTCGGCAGCCCTGTGACCTTCAACAACTACGTTCAGCCAGCTTGCTTGCCGCACGTCACCATGGACTCCGAAGCCTTATTCTCAGACTGCTACATCAGTGGCTGGAGCATCACCACCCGGAAGGGTAAGCGAGGAGGCGTGTTGGGAGACGAGGGAAGCGCTTTGCTCAGGTTTGGCTGAAAATGCAGCGGCGTCGATGGTGTAAGCGGAGAAGGAGATAACGGCTTGATTGATAACTCATGTCGGGCCAGCCAAGCATCTTGTGGCATCTTAACAACCCATCAACTTATTATCCAGAGGTCACACTGCCCCATCAGCTACATGGACAATAGTCCTGAGAAGTAAGTATTTCATATACATACCACATAGATAATAATGTGCAAGTGTACACCTAGAGAAAATCAGGTCCACAACATAGGCTGTCTGCAAGCTTACCCGTTGCTGTTCTGGAAGAACTCCGTCCACCTGTTTTTGGAATGTCCCCATGGGTTTTCTGAGACATTATAGCTCCCTGCTCCTGAGCATGCGCTATCATTAACTCAGGGCACTTCCACATAGCCACCTTCCTTGTCCCTCTAACTTCTGCAAATCTTTCATGATCCCTGGAGAGCGTCCTCACCACTGTGATCTGTTCTCCTCAGTCCCTGCCAGTGGGAATCCACCAGGCAGCTCCAGAGAAAGGAAACTACCATTGCTGTGAATGCCCAAGGACCTGAAGTCCTCCCTCTTTGCTGGAGGCGGGAAAACACATGCGGAGTCCTGTGAAGAAGCCGCAGACCAGGGTGGGGTCAGGGACAGGCATCGCTTATCTCCTCAGCAGCCTCAGAAGGAACTTGCAAGAAGTCAGAAGCCAAAGAAAAATGGAAACCAGGAGAAACCTGTCAGAAAATAGCTACCTGGGTAAAGAAATGTAAAAATCTTTAGCTGGGAATGCTGTGCTAAACATTAATTAATTAATTAATTAATTAATTAATTAATTTAATTATTTATTTTTACCGTGCTGTGCTGAGGTTTCCCATCAGATCACCCTGTACCACTATTGCAAGAATAGTAATGACATCCTGCCTCTTCACTCTGTGATGGAGAAATCCCGTTTGTCGGAGACAGGTGGCATCTTTGCTGTGCTGAGAGCATAAGATTTTTTAAATATTTTTTTTTCTTTCTTTTCTTTCATATTAAACCAGGCTGCTGTTTTCCTGAAATCTGAAGAACTCTGTAATTATCTGCTGCACTTCTGAATGTTTGCATTTGGGATATCTAAAATTTAAAAAGATGGGTGGATGGTTGGGCGTGTAACAAAACTGATTTCGTCCATGCCTTGTGTGTGAAACAAGCACCACAAATCTCTCTGGGTTAGTCAGAAGTAAAGTTTATTGGAAGCGTTTGCAAAGGCTGGTGGGCTTCGTTGCGAATAAGAAGCCACGGCCACATACGCACTCCGGCCTAACTATGTACCTTCCCGATCGCAAGTCCCTCCCCTTTTCCCCATTGGCTAAGGCACTCTGGGTGTACAGTCTTTCCGGCCGCTCTAGGATTTCTCCCTGGTCCCTCCCACCTCATCTATGATAATTGCTCAAGCTTTCAGCTAATTGCATTATACTGATAAAGATTGCTCCAAATTAATTGGCATGTACATTGTCCCACACAAGGAGACAACTTCCTCTCCATCTGGCACTATCTGATAACTATAACACTTAACACTACTTCCTTATCTCTCACACAGCTGCACTCGTAGCATGCTCAAGTTACTATTTCTTTGTCAATAACATATTTTATCCATCTCTCACAATCCACCCTTTTTCTTTTTATTCTTTTATTATTGACACTGTCAAGCTCTTGTAGCATTATTGCAACTTCTTGTCACCTTTGGCTCCTGACATTTCTTCTGAGTGGGTGATGAGGTTCCAACCCTTCCAACTGGGAAAGCGTATTTTCACATCCCCTTCCTTTCTCTGGGGTTCTCTGCTAAATCCTCTAAGAGGAACACACTCTCACTGTAAGGTGGTGGTTTCAGAGGCATTTGTTTGGAGACAGCTGTTTCAATCAGCCTCTGGGCTAAGCCCCCAACACAGGGCATTATACAGCATCCCAAAGCAGTTAACATCCCTATCACTACTATCAGGGAAGCTAGTACTGATACCACCATATCTTTCCACTTCCCAAACCAAGATTCCAGCCATCCTGTCAGGGAAGTGTGGCATTGTCCTCTTAAATTCTTTTTCCATCCCAAGGGAAAGGGGACCACTTGGGCTACAGGTTTACCAGAGACACATGCATAGCAATGGCTCTTGTTTAAGTTCTTTTACTGTATATTTGACCCATTCTACCCAGACATTTCCATTTCCATCTCCATACCCTGTCTCTATTTCAATAGTTTGTCGCAGATCAATTACCTCAATTATTTTTACTCCTACTGGTTCACTAGTTAATCTTACCTTAGATCTTGGGTTTGGTTGTCTGACTGTCTGCCTCTGTCCTATGATTAGCTGGAAACAACCACCTTGCACTAGTGTTGTCCTGTGTAATGACTACCACAACAATTAGTTATACACTTACAACCACAAAACACACACATTCACACACATTGGTCCTTTCCACACAATCTGTTTCCTCTTTCACTTCTTCCCCACAAAAGAACTGACGTTCCACACAGCAAACCACAGTCAACCCAATAATGACTAATAGAACAACCCCCCCACCCCCAGGACACCATACTCCAGCGTGACTTTATTTCCTCTGGAACTTCAGGTCCATCGGCTCCTCTTCAGGTTTGGATTGTCCACTCAGGTTTTGGCTCTTCCACTGGGCCCTTGACTCTGGTGCAGTGGGTCCACCCTTTTTCTCTTGTCCTTGCAGATGTCTCAGTGGTGAGGAGCACTTGGAACGGGCCTTCCCACTCTGGCTGCAGTGTAGACTCTTTCCAGGACTTGATCAGGACCCACTCTCCTGGTTGGATATTGTGGACTGCAAATTCTAAGGGTGGTGTTTGTGCTAGAAGACCTCTATTTCTGAGAAAAGATAAAGAAGAGGACAAGCCCAGCATATATTCCAACACCGCCATACTTCCTAAGCATTAGATCATTCCTCGTTCATCCCAAATTTTTCCACACCACTCCAAATGCATGCTTTGAGTCTGTATAAATAGTACCCTTCTTTTTCTTCCTTCTTTTTTTTTTTTATAATTGCAAGGCTTGATTTAAAGCATACAGTTCACAGGTTTGAGCAGACCATGTGTTTGGTAGTCGCCCTGCCCTCCTCTATATTTTGAGCTTCCCCATTAACAATTGCATATCAACAATCATGTTCAAGATCTTGGTTCTCTGTTTCTGCTTTCCACAGGAAGGTGGCTGGATTGAGGCAGGAATCAGTAGATAAAACTAAATCATCTTTTTCCATCAGAATTGCCTTATATTTTAGAATCCTTGAATCTGTAAGCCACCTGTCTGCCCTTTGAGTTAGAATTGTTCTGACTTGGTGGGGGTGCTTACCACCAATGCTCCTCCAACAGTTAACTTTCTGCTTTCCTGCACCAAAATAGGAGTGGCTGCAACTTGCCTCTACACAAGCTGGCCATCACCTGATTACTGGGTCTAATGGTTTAGACAAATAGGCCCCGGCTGTCACTTACCTCCCCAATTTTGAGTTAGGATTCCTAAAGCTGTTCCTCTGCTCACCGTTGCAAACAGATGGAAGGGCTTGTTTAGGGACGGTAAAGTCAACACGAGGGCAGTAATCAAACTTTTTTTTTTTAAATTATGCACCAATTCTTCCTCAAGAGGTCCCACCTTTAAATTTCTCAAGGGTGGGACGTTAAGTTAAAAAAAAAACTTCCTGACTCCCCTATTCATCATCCCCAAATGTCATCAACGGAATGATTCTCTCTTCCCTCTGTAATTTAGGGCAATGCTGCATAAAATGCCCTGCCCCCCCCCCACAATGGAAACATTTTGCTGGGGGTCGAATGGGCCCTGTTCGATTTCCCCATCTCATATCTCCTCCCTTCTCATTCCCATCCCTCTGCCTCTATTCTCCCAACCTCTGTGAGACTAGGCTGCAGCTGCCATAACCTAAAGATGGAGCAGGCACATAAGCAGAGAGGGCAAAAGCCAGGAAACCTATCTATGAGATCCCCTCAGGGAGGTAGATAAGAAGGAAGCAAGTCCTTAAGGAACAAACAAAGGACCTGAACCAAAAAAAGAAGAAGTTGGGCCTGAGCACATGGATACCCTCACCCCAATCCCATCAATTTGTAAATCAACCCAGCACTCTGAGTCATCTGAGTCACCCTTGGATCCTCTATGAGATTCTTCATTTCCTTTTTTAAAAAAATTCCTTGCTTCTGCAGCACTTAAAGGGGCATTTACATACCCAATTTGCCCCTGTCCCATAGGTACTTCTCTTGAGGGACACATTTTATTTTTCTCAATGTTCTTACTTCCAGACCCCAGGGGGAAATTAATTAAATCCGTCTGGCATTGTCTTGACTCTTGTTGCAATCTTGGATACAAAGGGGCCATTGCTGTTTCAGGTCTATCCACACTCTGCCCCTGTTTCAGTTTCTTTGTCATGAAAGGGTAAACTTTTGAGATCTCTCTGACATTGTTCAAGCTCTTTCCTCAGCTTAGGGTACCGGTTATTGGCCTGGGTATATTCTGGGTTGTATGGTGGTGGCAAGAGTTTTCTCTCCTCCTCCACTGGCTCATTGAGCAACATGGGGACTCACTATTCCTCTTTGCTTGACTCAGGCCACTGGTCAGGAGTCCAGATTAAAACATAATTCAATTCATTTTCTAGTGACTCTTTTTGTTTTACATATTCATATAAAGCATAGCACTGGAAGTAGTCATTAGACCCATCACGGGGCCATGCAACTTGTTTGTCTTCCCACCACACATAACACCACCAATTTACCATATCCTCTTTATTCAGTTCCAACTTTTCTATGATTTCCTTATAAGGGGAAGAGGTCCAGCCTTGTAATAATTTTCCTAAAGATCCCTCTGGATCAATCTTAAATTCAGGGTTTTTCTGGATCATTTTCCTTACTTCAGCCGCCTTCCACAGTGCTTTACCACAAACTACTAGGCACTTCCCCTCAGTGCTTTACCATAATTTGCTAGTGTGTGAAAGAAGCACCACAAATCTCTCTGGGTTAGTCGGAAGTAAAGTTTTATTGGAAGCGTTTGCAAAGGCTGGTGGGCTTCGTTGCCAATAAGAAGCCACGCCCACATACGCACTCCGGCCTAACTATGTACCTTCCCGATCCCAAGTCCCTCCCCTTTTCCCCATTGGCTAAGGCACTCTGGGTGTACAGTCTTTCCGGCCGCTCTAGGATTTCTCCCTGGTCCCTCCCACCTCATCCATTGCAAGTCTATGGTAATTTGCTCAAGGTTTCAGCTAATTGCATTATACTGATAAAGATTGCTCCAAATTAATTTGCATTTACATTGTCTCACACAAGGAGACAACTTCCTCTCCATCTGCCACTATTTGATAACCATAACACTTAACACTACTTCCTTCTCTCTCCCACAGCTGCACTCTTAGCATGCTCAAGTTATTATTTCTTTGTCAATAATAACACATTTTATCCATCTCTCACACTTGCGAGGCTGGTAAATCTCCCAAGGAGGGCTGAAGTTCTCTAGCCCCACCTACAACTAAGTAACATAGCCAAGGGGCTGCATTATAGAAATTAAGAAATTTCCTTTTTGAAAAATATCTCTTATTAGCAGAAAGGGAACATGGGCTTTGAGAGCTCCATATCTCGCATATGCCAGGATTGGGAGGATCTCTGGTGAGGCTCCTCCTGGAAGATGGGTGGTGGCAGTGGGAACGATCAAGCCACTGTTGCCGTAAAGCGTGAGGTGGATTAAAGAAAAGAGAGGAGAGGAAGTCTGGAAGTATTCTTTTTCAGGATCAGCAGCATGTTTCTTCTCCCTGTTAGGCACCTGACCTCTTACGGGTTAATGCAAAGCTATCTGGCTGACATTTATCTCCATTACCAGAGCTTTATTAAAGAAGCTCCTCTAGACTTTGCTTTCTGTTGATGGAGAGAGTCTCCTCAGTCTCCAAGTCCTCCACTCTGATCTTCTCCTGATGCCACCTCAATATCAACATCACATACGTTAGGACCTAACTTGGCACTGACATCTGTTTTGGAAGCATAGCCTAGCAAAGCTCCTTCATACCTGTCTAGATGGTTTATCTCCCTTGCACAGACCTAGGAAGAGGAGCTGAGGTATGATTTTGTGACTGAAATGGCCAATAGCCAGAACATAAAGAAAAGCAGAGCTCTTATAGGTTGCTCAACTTATTTCATCCCCCCGTATTTATCAAATGCTATCACTTTTTATACCTTTACCAAATACTATTTGTGCTACAGCTGATGGTTTTTGTGGTGAGCAGTCCTGCCTTTTGTGCAAATCAGGCTCCTGCCCAAATATTATGACTCTTTCAGGGAGTGAATGGCCACCCTCGTGCCTGTGACATTATTGTGGATTTACTCTTCATTCGGCTTGGTTTGTTTAATGGTATAAACTACGTGCAGTTGCTTTGGAGCTCTCAGGTACATGGATTCAGGCTGGAAAATGGAGTAGGGACAGGGGAAGGCGGTGAAAGGATCTTACAGAAGGATGAGTTATGAAGAGCAACCCTCAGGAAGAGTAGCACCCAGCTGATCTGTATTTTTTGCTCATAGGCAGGAAGACCTCTGATATCTTGCAGGAAGCCAGAGTGAAGATTCTGGAGACCAACAAATGCAACAGCAGCTGGTGGAACAATGGGGCCATGAGACCTGGCACCTTGTGTGCTAGATATGAGGATGGAGGCATCGACACTTGCCAGGTAAGGAACTCCTTGTTCTTACTCTGATTGGGGATGGTTCACTAGGCCACTTAGCATCTCTGCTAATCTCTTAGTCTCTCCATTCACTTAAGCTATGAGTCAACCTAGGACTGAAGTTCTCTAGATGATGTAACCAATACAAGACAAAACCCAGTAAAAACTTTAAAATCCAATGAAATAGCATTACATATCCTAAATGGTTTATATGGTCCCATAAGCATAAAATAAAGTACTAAAAAGATTTTAAAATTCTCAGACACAAAGTGGTTTTAAGATGCAGGTATAAGGTGGCATTCAACAAGGAGAAGAGCCTGGTTCTTTAAAGAAAAATCACCACAACGTAGAGGCCGGGAAGATATCCTGATGAGAGCAATTCCTATTTTGCAAGTGACTACTGAATTAGCTATTCATAAGAAGTCCTCTGTTGAACATGAGCATATGGAGCAGGATTTCCTACTCAGAGGCATCTATGGGAAGGAGGAACCCTTCAGACATTGTAGCTCCAGCCATGAAGTCCTTTGATGACTAAAATCAGTGCTTTCAGTTGGTCCTGGAAAGGAACTGAGAATCCATTCATCTTTTTAAATTCAAAACTTTTATTAAGATATATAAAACGTACAATTAAAATACAAATCAGAAAAGAGAGAAAAGACAGAAGATAGAAGTAAAAGAAAAAGACAAAAACTAAAAGTGAGATCAAATAGAAAGATGGAACAAAAAGTGACTTCCGACTATCTCCAATACAGATACTGTATAAGTACAAATGAAAAAAGTTAATCTTTTACCACTATTTAATCCTAATTCATTTTATTTCTATCAACACATTCCATCTAACCATTAAATCCCACAATCAAAACTTAATTTTTTCCAACCCAAGCACGTAATCTAGGAAGGGTTGCCATGAGGAGACAAATTTAGAAACAGTATTATCTCTTATTAAGGCTGTTAGCTTCACCATTTGAGCCAAATCCATCAGTTTAATAATCCACTCTTCCACTGTAGGTATAAGAACTGGGAAAACCATTCAGATGGTTTTGTAGCAATGCCGTATGTTTGGGTGCCCAGCCCATGTAGGACATTTTCCACGGTGTTTACTCACTATTGAAATCACTGGTCTCTTTCAAGGCAAATCAATGTACCACGCACAGTGGCAGACCACCCCCTCCCAAGGAACGTGGTCGGGTTCTTCTCCCTGGAGATGCCAGGGACTGAACCCGGGTCATTCGTCAGGTAGAACACAGCCAGGCTTTGGGTTATGCGACGCACCCCCATCTGCCCAAAGCCCACCCAGAGTCTCACAGCCAGCAAGCCGATTCCACCTATATTCTTTCCTGAGGGAATATCCCACGGTCTCTTCCATGGGGCTCCTGCCCAGGACAACCTTCCAGCTTGATTCCTAATTAACGGCGTCTGGACATTTCTTCGGCATCTTTTCCAATGGCGTCCCTTCAAGTGGTAGAACATAATTAGCTTTCGTTATCATCACCATCATCACACACATAGAGTACTTCATACGTAGATAAACACAAAAGCACCAAACTCCACTCGTCAGAATTTTACCAAGACGCTCTTCTCTTCTGCTTTGGACAACATTTTAAAAGCAACCCCTCTTTTCTCAAAACGAATGGCAACTGTAGGGGAAAATGCAGAAGACTTTTTCTGCACGGCACTAATATGTGCGTCACCTCTGGCCCCGCCGAGGCACGCTGAAAGCATCATTGTATTCACCAGTGAACTGGCCTAGCGTGGTTGTGATATACTGTAATGATGCCCTTAGAGAAGCTGGGTGGAAGAGGCAGCTGAAGCTCCGACTTGTGCCAGGAGATAGGCTCCCGAGGTGATGCAGTTACCTAGCAGGGTTTGGTGCTGGCGATCGGCTTGGAAAGAGCCCCCAGGTTGACCTCTGGGCCGTTCAGGCAAGACGACTCGGTTTCCCTTCCCCCAAGTGGCGCACTTTCTTTCTTGTTCTTTCCCTCTACAGGGGGACAGCGGGGGACCCTTAATGTGCAAGACATCCCCCACCTCTCCGTTCTACGTGGTTGGGATCACCAGCTGGGGCAAGGGCTGTGGCGAGGGAAGAAATCCAGGAATCTTCACTTCTACTCAGGCCTTCCTTGAATGGATCCATGAGGAAATTGGGAAAGTGGAAGAGATGCCTCTCCAAAAGAGGAAACCCCCACACAGAGGTTGGACTAAAAATACAGCAATGCCCCCAGCTTTCAAAATTGAGATTTTACAGCTCCTCAAGAAATATTTGGAGGAAGACCCGAGGCCTAGGACCTCAGTTCCTAAGACTGAGTTTCCAGAGGTGGATACCGTCCCTTTGCTCAGGAACGCCCTTCTAGCGGTTCCCAGCACCTCACCTGAAGTGAGCACAGTCCCTTTGCCTACAGAAGGCCCTTCGCCATTCTTCAGTCCCCCTCCAGAGATCAATACAGTCCTTTTACCCATAGAACCCCCTCCAGTAGCCCCTGATACTGCTTCCAAGATAGACAGAGTGCTTCTGCCCACAGAACCCTCTTCAGCACCCCCTAGGATGGACATGGCACATCCCTCTAGATGCTCACCTAGCAGAACATGACACCTCTCCAAAGCTTTTCAGAAGGCCAAATTATAATGCTCCCATCTCCGGTGGTTGAAAACCATGAAATGTCTTTCCCCAGAGACAGTGCCAAGTGTCCTTGTGCAGTCTGCATTCATCCAACCTGCAACTCTCTTGAACTGCTAGATGTCTCTGTAGAGGTAATACTCACTTTAGAACCAGCATGCAGTCCTCCAGAATCCGTCCTACAACTCTAACCCCTCCATATATCCCTGCAGATAAACCTTGCTATCTCTAGAGACCTCCCATATCACTTCAGAGGTAAAAGCAAATTTGGATCCTCTGTGTATCACAAGAAGCCCAGTCATACTCCAGAGTTCCCCAATTTGCTGATGCAAATACAGGTGTGTATATAGAAGATGACATTGCAACCCATACAGCTTTCAGAACCAGCTCTATTGGAGGATCCATAAATATCCAAAGCTTTTCACTCTGGAGCACCAACACGCTTGCTCAAATTCCCCATAAATAGTTGCCTAGCTGCCTCTTTCTTGAGTGCTTGTTTACTACTGCAGATTGACCAAACATTCTCCAAAGTCCCCATAGATTCCTTTAGAGGCTGGAATTTGGAAGTTCTAGAGAAACCTCATATTCTTCATGCATCTTCTGGCAGTAAAATTGCATTTGGGAACCTCCAAATACTCTGCCAAATAAAGGCACATGTCCAGGTTCCCGTCTATGCCTGTCCAGACCCAAGACTTTCCCTCCAAGCTCTATGCTCATTTTCCGTGTCCTTTGGCCAAGGCAGTACTTCCACTCTCGATTGCCAGAGGCTATCCTCAAACGGCCAGCTGCATCTGAAGACACATAGGAACAGGTCCCAGCCCTTTCTCCAACTCAAGTATTTGGCCCCAACCTTAGGGGCTGGTGCCCAGAGTTTCCAAGGAGGCAGTGATAGGAAAGAACAGTTGTGATACAGCCTGTGGAAGATGTTCGACTCAGGATGGTCAGGAACAGATCTCTTAATGAGCATCTTGGGACAAAGATGCACCTTTCTGCCCTGGACAGCCCTATAGTAGCACATGTACATCTGAACAGATGGTTAGTACATCAGGTGAACAATCTGTCTGCCTTGGCCTCACTTGTTTCCTGATGGCCTTGAGGCTATAAAGTGGCTAACGATGATAAAAAGGGAAGGAGACATGCTAAGGAGAATCCTGGAAATCCGTTTTCTTCATAGTGCAAGACTTCCAGTGTCTTCATTCCAGTGAGGTGTCAGCCATATTAGTCTTGAGAAAATGTGGTACTTAATTAGACATTTGTGGATCTCATGTGTGACTTAATATGATTCTTTGTTGTTTGAACATTAATTATGCTTCCTTCGGTTGAATAACTGCAGGAAACAGTCTGGGGGGAAGAAAACCAGCTTTGCGATTTTGGTTCTTTTTCTCTTGGAGGAGAAGAGCTACCTGTCTGGTCCAAATGACTGACGTAACGAACATCTTGCAGCAATGAGTGTGAAATACCATTACTTCAGGTCCTTACATGAGGCTCATCTTTTCCAATCTCATGTCCTCCAGATTTAACTGTGCCAGTTGAGAATGATAGGGTATGTCATCCAAAATAGATAGTTGGAAGAGATTTATTAAAAATAGGAAAGGAAAGGAAAGGAAAGGAAAGGAAAGGAAAGGAAGCTTGGACTTCTTCTAAGATGGATGAGAAGTCCGCATAATATAATATAAGAATACTGAGTGTATTCTTATGCAGAAGCTTGTCTCAAAGGGAAGGGGGATAAGAAATAAGGAAGGGAGTGAAACAGGACAACAGCAGTTCCTATTTCTTAATCTGCTGAGTTGATCAAAGAAAGAGGGAAGTGGTAGGAAATCAAACCTGGAGAAGAAAAGAGCTTGGGTGTCCCCAGCACACAGCAGGCTGCAACCGAAGGTGATGGCAAGAGAAGATCTGTAGCCTGTTTTGCTGGAAAATGAAGATGAGGAGATTTCACAGCTTTCTTTCTTGCTGCAGAGACAAGGCCTTGCAAATCCAGTTCACAAAGTGGTAGAGCCGGAGACTACCGGAAGGGCCATTGCCCCTTCCTCTCTAAAGCACCTGTTACCAGGTCTTCTGAACAAAAAGATGTTGCCGGAGTGTTCCCTTGCTCTAAACCCAGCCGAGGAGTGCATAATGCCCTGTTCTGCCTTTGCTGTCCTGAGGACCTTGCAGTTTCTCACCAGGCATGAGACTCACCAAGGCCCTGCTTGCTTGAGCTGTCCCAAAGGGCAGAACAAGCTTTTGGATATGTGGGCAATGTAAGGTTTACCCCGTTCCACTCAGAGAAACTCTCGTGACACGTGTGTCAGCCAAGAAGTTTACTCAAGCGTAACGTTCGTAATTACAGACAAAGCCAGGACTGGCTTGGCACATTTTACAATACAATTTATAGTTCCCCGTTCCCGCACTTAGCCCCTGTTGCTTGGTTACAGATCACCCGCAGCAATCCCCCCATCACTCAAATGGCAGATTCAGTCCAGCTCTTTTGTGTTCTTGATTGCTGTCTCCCGCTGGCGTTGTTGTTGTGGTCGTCGTCGATGGGTCTTTCTTTTGCGCAAAACCGGGAGTTCCCCAATCACGAGCTGATTGCTTGAACTCAAATCCGCGGCTCTCCCCTTTGTCTACAGCGCCCGCGGCAATCTGGCGTTGACACAACGCATCCGCTTGCGGTTTAGTTAAGCGGCGCCAGCTGGCCCGTTAATCAGTTCGCGGTTTCTCTCCTCCCCTTTCCTTGCTAGTGCTCGAGCAGTGAAACTGACTAAGCGCGGCTGGGCAAGTCCCTAGCCGTGCCGTGCCGGCTGACTCTGACAGGCAGAAACACGGCAGGGAGATTTTGTAGGAAACTGTTAAACTGTCTTTGGACGGACTCTTAATTCAGGTGGCTCGGCTTAACCACTTCTAAAAATGTATAATGGGTTAATGTATTTTGGGAACCCATTTGAATAGTTGAAGTTTCACAGAGTTGTACAAACTCATACAACGGCTTAATTCAATAACCAGACTAAGCATATTGTGGGAACGTCACCTCTCTATGTCTGTGTTAATAAATATTCAACTTGTGGGCTAAATAGAACTCATTTGAAAATCACTTTTAGAGAATAGCTAGCTAAGGGAAAATGAGAGATGCCAAAGTGAACTGAAGATCATCAGAAACCTCAGATAAACAGTCTGGGTACAATGACCCAGTTTCAGCCTCATTAGCTTGCCAAGAACTTTGTGGGGAAGTGCAATATTTTCCAGGCAGGACCAAAACTTCTTGGCTCTTGAAACGGATGTGTTCTTGGATGAACGAGTTGCTCCAGCATTCTCCGTGAAACTCTTGGGACGGACCAGCGGCCGGTTCCTTTGCATCCTTCCCAAAAGCTGCTAGGACTGCTTGTACAATTTGGCAGCAGCTGCATATCATGGATTAACATTCTGAGATCTGCTGCTCCCACTGGCCAAGGAGCTTGTTCTAGCAACGCTTCCAGAAGATGCTTAAGCTTCCAGAATGTCTATTGTGAAGACATCTCCCAAGCCCTGCCATAATCACCGTCCCGCTTTCAGTACTTATTTAGAGCCAGCATTACGGTAAGTCTATATGAAACAGCAAACGAACAAGGCCGGCTTCCAGAGAGCTCTTCCATGGCGGAGTCCACCTGGCTAGTCCATGAAGTGATGAGTGGCCTATTCCTTCCACCCCTCAGCCACCAGTCAAGGCCAGGCCTGTCTCCTAGCAACTCGGAAGGAGAACCCGCTGATGTCGGCATCTCAGTGCTGAGTATGACTCAAACAATGTGGAATAGAGTCCAAGGGCCATTGCTCAGGATGGGCACCCAGCCAGGGCTGCTACTGCTGTTGCTGCAGTTGTTGGGGAGCAATGGCTATGACCCAGATAGTAAGCAGGGCCTGGGGGGATCTGAGGGAGGTGTGGGAATCTTGCCACGGCTGCCACTCTCTGGCTCCCCCACCCCCGGTGGAAACTTCCCCAACAGTGTCTCCACATCAGTGCTCGCCCTTGTCTTCACGAAGGCTACCTTTGCAGTCCTTTCAGAATTGGGAACTCAGGGGCACAATGTTCAGATAGTTGCACGAAGAACCACACTGTCGCTTCTGTGGGCAGCTGCAGCTTTGCGACTGGCAATGTTTTTGGATTGATGGGCATCTTTGGAATTTGGGACTGCGTTGTGGGCATTCTCACAAAATGGCCCATTCGGAAAATGGCTGATATATCAATGTTGCCATTCAGGAACCCATTTACCTGGAAGAAAAGGTAGAAAATTTCCACCTGTCACTCCTTCAGCTCTCCAGGAGGCTTGCTGTCTTACCAGCACACCCTCCGAAATTCCTATTTTCAAATAATGCTTCTACGGCCCACGTAGGTCACACAGGCAAACTTGTAAATAATCTGCTGCTTTGCTCTGAAGCCTTCCAACTACTCATTTGTTCCTTCAGAAAGATCTAAAATAGTTGGAACAAAGAACCTGAAAAGAAAGTCACATTCAGATAGGGATGTGTGGGGAGAAAGAAGCAGTTGGGAAGATGGCCTCAAGATGGCCTGAGATTTAGACGCAAGTAGAGAATAACAATTTTACTCTGGAAAGCATAAACATTGGAAACAATGCACGTTGGACTGAGATTTCTGGTTTGCCTCCACCGGGGCACTAAATAGTCCACAGGGCTCATGTGAAGGATAGCCAAATGTATCTCAGGCCCTGAGGGCATGTCCCTGTTCACTACCGTGGAAAAGTCCAGCTTTTCTCCTGAAACATCTGTTCTACTTTGAGTAAGACTATTGGTCTACCAAACCAAGCCCAGCTAGCTCAATTGTTCATACTGATTGGCAGTAGGTCTCTGGGATTGCGCCTTGGATCCTGGCCTGCGCTGAACTCAAGGTGAGGGTTAAGAGTGCTCTATGAACACTCGGGTGTGAATGCCAGCATGCCTCCCCAGGGAGTGCTGATCAAATGGGGCCACAGCTCCTCTCAGGTGGCCAACCGAAACCGTCTCATGAACCCTGCTGGCTGAAGTGTTCTGAATGAAATCTCCCACCAGGCCTGCATCCTCTTTGCCATATTTGATATCCTTCTGGAACCAAGCTCCCTGACAAATCTGACCCTGTGAACTGTAAGGCTTTGAACCACAGCCTACTCTGCTTTTGCTCATTGATACTTGCTACCTCTGTTTCCCCTTAGACTGCGGGAAGCGACCCCTGGCTCCTAGTCACAAAAGCAGCGTGCGGGACGTGGGTGGCCTCGACGCCTTGCCCGGAATGTGGCCTTGGGTTGTTAGCATCCAGGTCCTTTCTTCCAAGGGTCCTCAGCACTTTTGTGCTGGGTCCCTTCTTGCTGAGCGGTGGATCCTCACCGCAGCTCATTGCTTCAAGACAAAGAAGAGGTAAGAGACTGGCATCTGAAAGAGCAGTAAATGCCCCTGCAGTGAGGAGGCTTCCTCGGGCTGTCACAGAGGGAGGTGTGTGGAAAGGGAAGGCTGGGGTCACACGACAAACAATGCCCTTCCTTATCTAGCCTGGCCATCATGAGCCTGAGGGTGCTACCTGCTGCCCAGGGATGATAACATGTATGTGCAACTCAACGCACTGGATAGGTTCTACCTGAAGAGCTCCAATGCCAAGGGGTGACTGTCCGATTCAGGTGAACTAGTAGTAAAAGTTGGTTATTTTGGAGAGAGATTTCTGAGGCCACCTGATGTATATATAGCATGTCCAGTGGTGTCATGAAGTAAAACCACCCTAAATGGGCTTCTTCCTAGATCTGTGGAATTTGGGGTTGGGGTAACTGACGGTAGCTACAGTGCTCTTAGAAAAGCCACTTTCTGCAAAGATGGGAGCAGGAAGGAGGAAGGGATGGTATTCGATCTGAGGGTGTCATGCATTCCATATAACCATCGCAACAGGGGGACATAATACAAGTCCATAGTCGATCAAAGTTCCAGTCCCTTAAAATATTTAAAACATGTATGTCTCAAATACACCTGCACTGAATCTGTGGCAATTGCTATACCTCATCCCCTCAGACATCATCCCCTTGCAACATCTGGAGGAGGAGTAGATTCTGGACCAGATGATGTCCAAGGTGTCTTCCCACCCTACAGAGTCCGTAGGATCCGATGCCTTAATCAAAACGATGAAAGTAACATCATGCCACATGCTCCACCTGCTCTGTATGTGGGTGTGATATCAGGACACGTGTACGAAAGGCAGAGTGTGTGGTGTGATGCTGCTCTGGTGATTGTAACCGCCCCCCCCCCCCCGTCTCCCCGAAGATATCTCTGAACCTGTACATCCGATGACTCTGTGAAATCTTCCTGTAGATTTAGAAAAGAAGTCGGATTGGAAAACTATCATTCAGTCCAGACTGAGTGGACCCATTGATAGATATTTTGATATCCTCAAAAACCGCAGACCACAGACATGACTCCCAGGATTAGCAACTCATTCATAACGTTCCCAGTGCTAATCTTACCACACTTCCCTGTTCCATTTGTCCTTCTCCCATCAGCAGTTTGCTTAGTCTTGCAAGTTACCAATTTCCTATTATTGTCCAAAAGGCCACATTTTGGCCAGCTTTGATTTTATTGAATACAATTAAAATTAGCATTAAGACATATTAAAGGTTACTAATAATTTTCCTCTCACAGTTTTGACCATCAGCACCTGGAAAGGGAGATTTCTCTGCTTTCTAAGCTGGTTGAGCCCATGAAGGGGCTGCTGCGGTTTCATGAGTAAACGCATGGACAATACAAAACATGACTTCCACATCTGTTTGGGATATCTCTCTAATAGCTCCATCTAAGGGAATTAATCAAGCCCTCCCCCTGCCCTGGCTGTTTGGCATCCTGCACGCTCTGAAAAATGCTTGGCGGGTTCCATGTTTCCTGATGCACATTTGAGCACTGTTGGTCCCGGTGCAAGCACCTTCATGAAGTTGGAAGTGCTGTTGCTTCTCGGGACTGTGCTGATGACATCCTTCCGGATTTTAACATGCGCTTTACTAGTTCTTACTTGGGCATGAGATGCCCACCTGAGAGTCATAATTTGCATGTGCAGTGGCAGTCAGTTGATGTGTGTCTTTCTTAGGCAGAGTGAAGGATTGGGGGAGCGGACTTTTTGACTGGGGGGCTTTCTTTGAAAACTCTTTTTTTATTTTTTTTTATTTTTTTTTATTTTCAAATTTGTATGCCGCCCATCTCCCCCAACGGGTGACTCTGGGTGGGTCACAATAATAAAAAAGAAAAAACACAGGACTCTCCAAACATGAATATAATCTACAAATAGTTTAAAAACATATATAAAAATGGCCTAAAAACCTCCTATACTTTGGCCCTAAAAAACCTGTAAGATGCTGGGGGGGGACAACCCCTCACTCCGCCAGCCATCTCCACAGGTGCGGGCCCCCCTCTGGCCCCCAGGCCTTCTGGCAGAGCCAGGATTTGATCGCTTTCCTGAAGGCCACGAGGGAGGGGGCACACCGCACCTCAGGCGGCAAGATGTTCCGTAGGGCGGGCGCTGCAGCAGAAAAGGCCTTACGGTCTTATCCTTATGGTCGTATCCTTACTTGCAGATTCTTTAATCCTTGGAGGATTCTGGTGGGTGCCACGTATCTGTCCAATTTACCAGACACTGTACAGCTACATTCTGTGCGCAAACTTGTCCTTCACGAAGATTACAGTCCACGTACCAAGGCCAACAATATTGCACTGATAGAGCTCAACAGGCCGGTCATCTTGGACAACTATGTGCAGCCAGCCTGCTTGCCTCCTGTCACTGTGGGCTCTGAGCCTTCTTTCCAAGACTGCTTCATTATTGGCTGGGGCACTGACATCCAGAACAGTAAGCATGGAGATATGGAGGGTGACATGGGCAGGAACACCCTCAGGGTTCAACTGGAAATGCAGCCATGTATGTGCACAGAGAAGGGCAAACTGAGAGGTGGATGAAAATGTCTGCTGTAGTTCTACTGAGTTCCCACAGATGAAGTTTGCAGGGCTCTTCCACACACCTCTCAGATATGACAAAGTTGGGGTTTATCACAGCTTCTTCCTTCTCTAATTTTGAGAAGCTCCAAAGATGCTGAGATACCTTGGGAACCATGAGGTGTCACATCCACACCCACAACTAAGAGCCACAAAACAAGTTTATGGAGGTTTTCATGTTTTTCCTTAAATGATCAGGCTCTGAACCATGCAGACCTCAGACTTGAAAATGGGGGCAGAGAGGTGCTAAGGAAGGGACAAGGTAGAAGCCAAACTAATCTGTTCCCTTTACTTGGAGGGGTGAAGACCTCTGATGTTCTCCAAGAAAACAGAGTGAATATTCTGGAGACGAAGAAATGCAACAGCAGCCAGTGGTACAACGGGGCCATGAGTCCTCACACCTTCTGTGCTGGATATGAGGAAGGAGGGGTCAACACTTGCCAGGTAAGAAGCAACCGTTACCCTGGTTGGCGATGGCTTTCTCTTAGCAGTCATGTGGTCAACCTCTGGAGTTACAAGGTAGTCAACAGTGTCCACCCATGCACTAAAATACAGTGACATCTACAGTAACCAATCATGCACAGTCAGAGAGCCATGCAAGAGCTCCTTCCAGTCGCAATTCCTAGTGATTTCATGGACACGACCTCTGGGGAGGGCGCAGTGGATCTGCAGGGTGCAGGGGATGGCCTCAGCTCTCTTCCAACTCTATCATTCTACCCCCCTGGGATTTTCCAGGCAATGTGCGAAAATCGTTTTCCGTTGCCTGCTTTGGTGGCCGTTTTTCAATTTCCAGGTGCTTCCATGTCATCTCCCATCAGATCGTAAGTAGGGATGGACGGGCAGGAGCAACCCTGCGGCTCCCGTGGCGCCGAGGGCTCGGTGTGATCAGAGCAATTCTTCCGAGTGGGCTTAGAAACAGACCTGCTTCCCGTGGTTCACTCTTGGCATCCCAGAATTGCATGGTGGCATTTACTGATCCCATTTATATGTTGTCTTTCCACTCAGCCAGATTCTCAGGAGGCTCATGAAACTTTAAAGCCGCATAGGAAGTTTTTTTAAAAGCACATTTAAAAGCCTGGTGGAAAGATGCATTTTAAAGGTTTTTTTGAATGCTGCGGAACAAACTTGGGTCTCCCACAGCACCCAGTCCTATCTCAGCCGGTGAGTCAAGCTGATGGTCAGGACTATCTGAAAGAGATGGGTTTTATGACTGCCTCCTTGGGGCAAAGCACATTCAAATGAAAGAATGTTTCATTTGCTTTGTATGGATTGCTAATCAATCATAAACCTGTTTTGGAATTCTGGAAGCGCTAAGCCTGTTGAATTACTTCCTCTCCTTTTGCTTTTATTCGGAAGGAACCCGGATTCACGCGCTCTGCTCCTCTTGCCCTCCACCAGAGGAGGGGGAGATTGCTGCTCGTGTAAGCAGTTCTCTCTTCTCTCCCTTCTCTCCCTTTTCTGATGTTGAAGTGGAATCAGCAGCTTTTCTGCCTGGCCTAAAAGACGATTGCGGGCACTTGACCAGCACGGGTAGCAGCTGTTTCTGTCCAAAGAAAGTGCCCGGCAATCTTTCTCCGGAATCTGACACCGTATATCAAGGTCCAGAAACCGCAGTGTAAAAGGGAAGAGGTTTGCACACTTAGATCGTGTCTGCTTTCAGAGGACTGTTGGCAGGGAGGGCATAGGATGAGAGCTGCCTTACACTGTCCCCGTGCAAGCTCCACCCCTTTGTATGTGCCCCGTGACCTTGCAGGCGTGTGTGAAAGGGGCGGAATTTCCTTTGCAATGGTGCAACATTTCTTTTGCCATTTGGGTGAACACCTTCAACCCCGCAGGTGCCTCTCTTTGCTGGGAAAGGCTCGGCTGTGGGTCGGTTTAACATTATGGTCCTCCTACTGCTGCCAGGGTTTGCTAAGCCTGGAGTCATGGAACGGGTTCTGTGAGGGCACCCCACTTCTCTGCTAGGCTAGTCACCTAGACCTCAGCCCACATAGGAATTTTCCACGGTGTTTGCTCAATATTGAAATCACTGGTCTCTTTCAAGGCAAATCAATGTACCACGCACAGTGGCAGACCACCCCTCCCAAGGAACGTGGTCGGGTTCTTCTCCCTGGAGATGCCAGGGACTGAACCCGGGTCGTTCGTCAGGTAGAACACAGCCAGGCTTTGGGTTATGCGACGCACCCCCATCTGCCCAAAGCCCACCCAGAGTCTCACAGCCAGCAAGCCGATTCCACCTATATTCCTTCCTGAGGGAATATCCCACGGTCTCTTCCATGGGGCTTCTGCCCAGGACAACCTTCCAGCTTGATTCCTAATTAACGGCGTCTGGACATTTCTTCGGCATCTTTTCCAATGGCGTCCCTTCAAGTGGTAGAACATAATTAGCTTTCGTTATCATCACCATCATCACACACATAGAGTACTTCATACGTAGATAAACACAAAAGCACCAAACTCCACTCGTCAGAATTTTACCAAGATGCTCTTCTCTTCTGCTTTGGACAACATTTTAAAAGCAACCCCTCTTTTCTCAAAACGAATGGCAACTGTAGGGGAAAATGCAGAAGACTTTTTCTGCACGGCACTAATATGTGCCTCACCTCTGGCCCCGCCGAGGCACGCTGAAAGCATCATTGTATTCACCAGTGAACTGGCCTAGCGTGGTTGTGATATACTGTAATGATGCCCTTAGAGAAGCTGGGTGGAAGAGGCAGCTGAAGCTCCGACTTGTGCCAGGAGATAGGCTCCCGAGGTGATGCAGTTACCTAGCAGGGTTTGGTGTGGCGATCGGCTTGGAAAGAGCCCCCAGGTTGACCTCTGGGCCGTTCAGGCAAGACGACTCGGTTTCCCTTCCCCCAAGTGGCGCACTTTCTTTCTTGTTCTTTCCCTCTACAGGGGGACAGCGGGGGACCCTTAATGTGCAAGACATCCCCCACCTCTCCGTTCTACGTGGTTGGGATCACCAGCTGGGGCAAGGGCTGTGGCGAGGGAAGAAATCCAGGAATCTTCACTTCTACTCAGGCCTTCCTTGAATGGATCCATGAGGAAATTGGGAACGTGGAAGATGCCTCTCCAAAAGAGAAAACCCTCACACAGAGGTTGGAATAAAAATAGAGCAATGCCCCCAGCTTTCAAAATTGAGATTTTACAGCTCCTGAAGAAATATTTGGAGGAAGACCCGAGGCCTAGGACCCCAGTTCCTAAGACTGAGTTTCCAGAGGTGGATACCGTCCCTTTGCTCAGGAACGCCCTTCTAGCGGTTCCCAGCACCTCACCTGAAGTGAGCACAGTCCCTTTGCATACAGAAGGCCCTTCGCCATCCTTCAGTCCAGAGATCAATACAGTCCTTTTACCCATAGAACCCCCTCCAGTAGCCCCTGATACTGCTTCCAAGATAGACAGAGTGCTTCTGCCCACCGAACCCTCTTCAGCACCCCCTAGGATGGACATGGCAAATCCTCCTAGATACTCACCTAGCAGAACATGACACCTCTCCAAAGCTTTTCAGAAGGCCAAATTATAATGCTCCCATCTCCGGTGGTTGAAAACCATGAAATGTCTTTCCCCAGAGACAGTGCCAAGTGTCCTTGTGCAGTCTGCATTCATCCAACCTGGAACTCTCTTGAACTGCTAGATGTCTCTGTAGAGGTAATACTCACTTTAGAACCAGTATGCAGTCCTCCAGAATCCGTCCTACAACTCTAACCCCTCCATATATCCCTGCAGATAAACCTTGCTATCTCTAGAGACCTCCCATATCACTTCAGAGGTAAAAGCAAATTTGGATCCTCTGTGTATCACAAGAAGCCCAGTCATACTCCAGAGTTCCCCAATTTGCTGATGCTATATACAGGTGTGTATATAGAAGATGACATTGCAACCCATACAGCTTTCAGAACCAGCTCTATTGGAGGATCCATAAATATCCAAAGCTTTTCACTCTGGAGCACCAACACGCTTGCTCAAATTCCCCATAAATAGTTGCCTAGCTGCCTCTTTCTTGAGTGCTTGTTTACTACTGCAGATTGACCAAACATTCTCCAAAGTCCCCATAGATTCCTTTAGAGGCTGGAATTTGGAAGTTCTAGAGAAACCTCATATTCTTCATGCATCTTCTGGCAGTAAAATTGCATTTGGGAACCTCCAAATACTCTGCCAAATAAAGGCACATGTCCAGGTTCCCGTCTATGCCTGTCCAGACCCAAGACTTTCCCTCCAAGCTCTATGCTCATTTTCCGTGTCCTTTGGCCAAGGCAGTACTTCCACTCTCGATTGCCAGAGGCTATCCTCAAACGGCCAGCTGCATCTGAAGACACATAGGAACAGGTCCCAGCCCTTTCTCCAACTCAAGTATTTGGCCCCAACCTTAGGGGCTGGTGCCCAGAGTTTCCAAGGAGGCAGTGATAGGAAAGAACAGTTGTGATACAGCCTGTGGAAGATGTTCGACTCAGGATGGTCAGGAACAGATCTCTTAATGAGCATCTTGGGACAAAGATGCACCTTTCTGCCCTGGACAGCCCTATAGTAGCACATGTACATCTGAACAGATGATTAGTACATCAGGTGAACAATCTGTCTGCCTTGGCCTCACTTGTTTCCTGATGGCCTTGAGGCTATAAAGTGGCTAACGATGATAAAAAGGGAAGGAGACGTGCTAAGGAGAATCCTGGAAATCCGTTTTCTTCATAGTGCAAGACTTCCAGTGTCTTCATTCCAGTGAGGTGTCAGCCATATTAGTCTTGAGAAAATGTGGTACTTAATTAGACATTTGTGGATCTCATGTGTGACTTAATATGATTCTTTGTTGTTTGAACATTAATTATGCTTCCTTCGGTTGAATAACTGCAGGAAACAGTCTGGGGGGAAGAAAACCAGCTTTGCGATTTTGGTTCTTTTTCTCTTGGAGGAGAAGAGCTACCTGTCTGGTCCAAATGACTGACGTAACGAACATCTTGCAGCAATGAGTGTGAAATACCATTACTTCAGGTCCTTACATGAGGCTCATCTTTTCCAATCTCATGTCCTCCAGATTTAACTGTGCCAGTTGAGAATGATAGGGTATGTCATCCAAAATAGATAGTTGGAAGAGATTTATTAAAAATAGGAAAGGAAAGGAAAGGAAAGGAAAGGAAAGGAAAGGAAAGGAAAGGAAAGGAAAGGAAAGGAAAGGAAAGGAAGCTTGGACTTCTTCTAAGATGGATGAGAAGTCCGCATAATATAATATAAGAATACTGAGTGTATTCTTATGCAGAAGCTTGTCTCAAAGGGAAGGAGGATAAGAAATAAGGAAGGGAGTGAAACAGGACAACAGCAGTTCCTATTTCTTAATCTGCTGAGTTGATCAAAGAAAGAGGGAAGTGGTAGGAAATCAAACCTGGAGAAGAAAAGAGCTTGGGTGTCCCCAGCACACAGCAGGCTGCAACCGAAGGTGATGGCAAGAGAAGATCTGTAGCCTGTTTTGCTGGAAAATGAAGATGAGGAGATTTCACAGCTTTCTTTCTTGCTGCAGAGACAAGGCCTTGCAAATCCAGTTCACAAAGTGGTAGAGCCGGAGACTACCGGAAGGGCCATTTCCCCTTCCTCTCTAAAGCACCTGTTACCAGGTCTTCTGAACAAAAAGATGTTGCCGGAGTGTTCCCTTGCTCTAAACCCAGCCGAGGAGTGCATAATGCCCTGTTCTGCCTTTGCTGTCCTGAGGACCTTGCAGTTTCTCACCAGGCATGAGACTCACCAAGGCCCTGCTTGCTTGAGCTGTCCCAAAGGGCAGAACAAGCTTTTGGATATGTGGGCAATGTAAGGTTTACCCCGTTCCGCTCAGAGAAACTCTCGTGACACGTGTGTCAGCCAAGAAGTTTACTCAAGCGTAACGTTCGTAATTACAGACAAAGCCAGGACTGGCTTGGCACATTTTACAATACAATTTATAGTTCCCCGTTCCCGCACTTAGCCCCTGTTGCTTGGTTACAGATCACCCGCAGCAATCCCCCCATCACTCAAATGGCAGATTCAGTCCAGCTCTTTTGTGTTCTTGATTGCTGTCTCCCGCTGGCGTTGTTGTTGTGGTCGTCGTCGATGGGTCTTTCTTTTGCGCAAAACCGGGAGTTCCCCAATCACGAGCTGATTGCTTGAACTCAAATCCGCAGCTCTCCCCTTTGTCTACAGCGCCCGTGGCAATCTGGCGTTGACACAACGCATCCGCTTGCGGTTTAGTTAAGCGGCGCCAGCTGGCCCGTTAATCAGTTCGCGGTTTCTTTCCTCCCCTTTCCTTGCTAGTGCTCGAGCAGTGAAACTGACTAAGCGCGGCTGGGCAAGTCCCTAGCCGTGCCGTGCCGGCTGACTCTGACAGGCAGAAACACGGCAGGGAGATTTTGTAGGAAACTGTTAAACTGTCTTTGGACGGACTCTTAATTCAGGTGGCTCGGCTTAACCACTTCTAAAAATGTATAATGGGTTAATGTATTTTGGGAACCCATTTGAACAGTTGAAGTTTCAGAGAGTTGTACAAACTCATACAACGGCTTAATTCAATAACCAGACTAAGCATATTATGGGAACGTCACCTCTCTATGTCTGTGTTAATAAATATTCAACTTGTGGGCTAAATAGAACTCATTTGAAAATCACTTTTAGAGAATACCTAGCTAAGGGAAAATGAGAGATGCCAAAGTAAACTGAAGATCATCAGAAACCTCAGATAAACAGTCTGGGTACAATGACCCAGTTTCAGCCTCATTAGCTTGCCAAGAACTTTGTGGGGAAGTGCAATATTTTCCAGGCAGGACCAAAACTTCTTGGCTCTTGAAACGGATGTGTTCTTGGATGAACGAGTTGCTCCAGCATTCTCCGTGAAGCTCTTGGGACGGACCAGCGGCCGGTTCCTTTGCATCCTTCCCAAAAGCTGCTAGGACTGCTTGTACAATTTGGCAGCAGCTGCATATCATGGATTAACATTCTGAGATCTGCTGCTCCCACTGGCCAAGGAGCTTGTTCTAGCAACGCTTCCAGAAGATGCTTAAGCTTCCAGAATGTCTATTGTGAAGACATCTCCCAAGCCCTGCCATAATCACCGTCCCGCTTTCGGTACTTATTTAGAGCCAGCATTACGGTAAGTCTATATGAAACAGCAAACGAACAAGGCCGGCTTCCAGAGAGCTCTTCCATGGCGGAATCCACCTGGCTAGTCCATGAAGTGATGAGTGGCCTATTCCTTCCACCCCTCAGCCACCAGTCAAGGCCAGGCCTGTCTCCTAGCAACTCGGAAGGAGAACCCGCTGATGTCGGCATCTCAGTGCTGAGTATGACTCAAACAATGTGGAATAGAGTCCAAGGGCCGTTGCTCAGGATGGGCACCCAGCCAGGGCTGCTACTGCTGTTGCTGCAGTTGTTGGGGAGCAATGGCTATGACCCAGATAGTAAGCAGGGCCTGGGGGGATCTGAGGGAGGTGTGGGAATCTTGCCACGGCTGCCACTCTCTGGCTCCCCCCCCACCCCCGGTGGAAACTTCCCCAACAGTGTCTCCACATCAGTGCTCGCCCTTGTCTTCACGAAGGCTACCTTTGCAGTCCTTTCAGAATTGGGAACTCAGGGAGCACAATGTTCAGATAGTTGCACGAAGAACCACACTGTCGCTTCTGTGGGCAGCTGCAGCTTTGCGACTGGCAATGTTTTTGGATTGATGGGCATCTTTGGAATTTGGGACTGCGTTGTGGGCATTCTCAAAAAATGGCCCATTCGGAAAATGGCTGATATATCAATGTTGCCATTCAGGAACCCATTTACCTGGAAGAAAAGGTAGAAAATTTCCACCTGTCACTCCTTCAGCTCTCCAGGAGGCTTGCTGTCTTACCAGCACACCCTCCGAAATTCCTATTTTCAAATAATGCTTCTACGGCCCACGTAGGTCACACAGGCAAACTTGTAAATAATCTGCTGCTTTGCTCTGAAGCCTTCCAACTACTCATTTGTTCCTTCAGAAAGATCTAAAATAGTTGGAGCAAAGAACCTGAAAAGAAAGTCACATTCAGATAGGGATGTGTGGGGAGAAAGAAGCAGTTGGGAAGATGGCCTCAAGATGGCCTGAGATTTAGACCCAAGTAGAGAGTAACGATTTTACTCTGGAAAGCATAAACATTGGAAACAATGCACGTTGGACTGAGATTTCTGGTTTGCCTCCACCGGGGCACTAAATAGTCCACAGGGCTCATGTGAAGGATAGCCAAATGTATCTCAGGCCCTGAGGGCATGTACCTGTTCACTACCGTGGAAAGGTCCAGCTTTCTCCTGAAACATCTGTTCTACTTTGAGTAAGACTATTGGTCTACCAAACAAAGCCCAGCTAGCTCAATTGTTCATACTGACTGGCAGCAGGTCTCTGGGATTGCGCCTTGGATCCTGGCCTGTGCTCAACTCAAGGTGAGGGCTAAGAGTGCTCTATGAACACTCGGGTGTGAATGCCAGCACGCCTCCCCAGGGAGTGCTGATCAAATGGGGCCACAGCTCCTCTCAGGTGGCCAACCGAAACCGTCTCATGAACCCTGCTGGCTGAAGTGTTCTGAATGAAATCTCCCACCAGGCCTGTATCCTCTTTGCCATATTTGATATCCTTCTGGAACCAAGCTCCCTGACAACTCTGACCCTGTGAACTGTAAGGCTTTGAACCACAGCCTACTCTGCTTTTGCTCATTGATACTTGCTACCTCTGTTTCCCCTTAGACTGTGGGAAGCGACCCCTGGCTCCTAGCCACAAAAGCAGCGTGCGGGACGTGGGTGGCCTCGACGGCTTGCCCGGAATGTGGCCTTGGGTTGTCAGCATCCAGGTCCTTTCTTCCAAGGGTCCTCGGCACTTTTGTGCTGGGTCCCTTCTTGCTGAGCGGTGGATCCTCACTGCAGCTCATTGCTTCAAGACAAAGAAGAGGTAAGAGACTGGCATCTGAAAGAGCAGTAAATGCCCCTGCAGTGAGGAGGCTTCCTCGGGCTGTCACAGAGGGAGGTGTGTGGAAAGGGAAGGCTGGGGTCACACGACGAACAATGCCCTTCCTTATCTAGCCTGGCCATCATGAGCCTGAGGGTGCTACCTGCTGCCCAGGGATGATAACATGTATGTGCAACTCAACACACTGGATAGGTTGTACCTGAAGAGCTCCAATGCCAAGGGGTGACTGTCCGATTCAGGTGAACTAGTAGTAAAAGTTGGTTATTTTGGAGAGAGATTTCTGAGGCCACCTGATGTATATATAGCATGTCCAGTGGTGTCATGAAGTAAAACCACCCTAAATGGGCTTCTTCCTAGATCTGTGGAATTTGGGGTTGGGGTAACTGACGGTAGCTACAGTGCTCTTAGAAAAGCCACTTTCTGCAAAGATGGGAGCAGAAAGGAGGAAGGGATGGTATTCGATCTGAGGGTGTCATGCATTCCATATAACCATCGAAAAAGGGGGACATAATACAAGTGGATAGTCGATCAAAGTTCCAGTCCCTTAAAAATATTTAAAACATGTATGTCTCAAATACACCTGCACTGAATCTGTGGCAATTGCTATACCTCATCCCCTCAGACATCATCCCCTTGCAACATCTGGAGGAGGAGTAGATTCTGGACCAGATGATGTCCAAGGTGTCTTCCCACCCCACAGAGCACGTAGGATCCGATGCCTTAATCAAAACGATGAAAGTAACATCATGCCACACGCTCCACCTGCTCTGTATGTGGGTGTGATATCAGGACATGTGTACGAAAGGCAGAGCGTGTGGTGTGATGCTGCTTTGGTGATTTTCACCCCCCGTCCCCCGTCTCCCCGAAGATATCTCTGAACCTGTACATCTGATGACTCTGTGAAATCTTGCTGTAGATTTAGAAAAGAAGTCGGATTGGAAAACTATCATTCATTCCAGACTGAGTGGACCCATTGATAGATCTCTGGACTGAGCCAAGTCATATCATTGTTTAGTCCCTAGAAACAGTCTGGAGTAAAAGCCTGGAGTGAAATCTGGCAGACAAGAAGCAACTCTTTTGCCTCCCTTCTTGCTGAACAGCCAGCCAACAAAGATGATAGATAGATAGATAGATAGATAGATAGATAGATAGATAGATAGATAGATAGATAGATAGAAAGATAGATATACAGATAGATAGATAGATATACAGATAGATAGATATATAGATAGTTTCACAAGGGGGCAAAATAACTCACAGGGCATATTGACATTAAAATACTGGCTGTGTCCAAGGAGAAGCCAGACTGCCACTTTTAATGAATGCTTGAATTTGATTCCAACTCTGGTATTCTGCGAAATTGTTTGTTCTGCTTTAAGAATCCCTTGGTCTAGAAAAGCAGCTTGAAAGTATTCCTCTAAAATAAATATATTTTAGAGATTGGGCAAAGCTGCTTCTTGGATTGTTTTGAGAGTGATCAGGGCAGCTGGTTTTTGAGGCTTTTGTTCTGTCAGGGGAAAAACCTCTTTAAACACGGGAGACAGACACACCATAACATAAGCCACTTCAAAGTTCTAAGTCTTTATTAAATGTTAGTTCAACAAGCAAATATAAATTCCATCAAGAACAGACAAGGTACTCACTTAGATTCACATTGCAATGAGGACCAGCACCAGCAAGCGGTCAGGGAAGACAGCTTGGCCGAGTGGCCACGACCCCCTCTTTGCAATCCTTTTTATCCTCAAAAACCGCAGACCACAGACATGACTCCCAGGATTAGCAACTCATTCATAACGTTCCCAGTGCTAATCTTACCGCACTTCCCTGTTCCATTTGTCCTTTTCCCATCAGCAGTTTGCTTAGTCTTGCAAGTTACCAATTTCCTATTATTGCCCAAAAGGCCACATTTTGGCTAGCTTTGATTTTATTGAATACAATTAAAATTAGCATTAAGACATATTAAAGGTTACTAATAACTTTCCTCTCACAGTTTTGACCATCAGCACCTGGAAAGGGAGATTTCTCTGCTTTCTAAGCTGGTTGAGCCCATGAAGGGGCTGCTGCGGTTTCATGAGTAAACGCATGGACAATACAAAACATGACTTCCACATCTGTTTGGGATATCTCTCTAATAGCTCCATCTAAGGGAATTAATCAAGCCCTCCCCCTGCCCTGGCTGTTTGGCATCCTGCACGCTCTGAAAAATGCTTGGCGGGTTCCATGTTTCCTGATGCACATTTGAGCACTGTTGGTCCCGGTGCAAGCACCTTCATGAAGTTGGAAGTGCTGTTGCTTCTCGGGACTGTGCTGATGACATCCTTCCGGATTTTAACATGCGCTTTACTAGTTCTTACTTGGGCGTGAGATGCCCACCTGAGAGTCATAATTTGCATGTGCAGTGGCAGTCAGTTGATGTGTGTCTTTCTTAGGCAGAGTGAAGGATTGGGGGAGCGGACTTTTTGACTGGGGGGCTTTCTTTGAAAACTCTTTTTTTATTTTTTTTTATTTTTATTTATTTTCAAATTTGTATGCCGCCCATCTCCCCCAACGGGTGACTCTGGGCGGGTCAAAATAATAAAAAAGAAAAAACACAGGACTCTCCAAACATGAACACAATCTATAATAAGTTTAAAAACATATATAAAAATGGCCTAAAAACCTCCTATACTTTGGCCCTAAAAAACCTGTAAGATGCTGGGGGGGACAGCCCCTCACTCCGCCAGCCATCTCCACAGGTGCGGGCCCCCCTCTGGCCCCCAGGCTTTCTGGCAGAGCCAGGATTTGATCGCTTTCCTGAAGGCCACGAGGGAGGGGGCACACCGCACCTCAGGCGGCAAGATGTTCCGTAGGGCGGGCGCTGCAGCAGAAAAGGCCTTATGGTCTTATCCTTATGGTCTTATCCTTACTTGCAGATTCTTTAATCCTTGGAGGATTCTGGTGGGTGCCACGTATCTGTCCAATTTACCAGACACTGTACAGCTACATTCTGTGCGCAAACTTGTCCTTCACGAAGATTACAGTCCACGTACCAAGGCCAACAATATTGCACTGATAGAGCTCAACAGGCCGGTCATCTTGGACAACTATGTGCAGCCAGCCTGCTTGCCTCCTGTCACTGTGGGCTCTGAGCCTTCTTTCCAAGACTGCTTCATTATTGGCTGGGGCACTGACATCCAGAACAGTAAGCATGGAGATATGGAGGGTGACATGGGCAGGAACACCCTCAGGGTTCAACTGGAAATGCAGCCATGTATGTGCACAGAGAAGGGCAAACTGAGAGGTGGATGAAAATGTCTGCTGTACTTCTACTGAGTTCCCACAGATGAAGTTTGCAGGGCTCTTCCACACACCTCTCAGATATGACAAAGTTGGGGTTTATCACAGCTTCTTCCTTCTCTAATTTTGAGAAGCTCCAAAGATGCTGAGATACCTTGGGAACCATGAGGTGTCACATCCACACCCACAACTAAGAGCCACAAAACAAGTTTATGGAGGTTTTCATGTTTTTCCTTAAATGATCAGGCTCTGAACCATGCAGACCTCAGACTTGAAAATGGGGGCAGAGAGGTGCTAAGGAAGGGACAAGGTAGAAGCCAAACTAATCTGTTCCCTTTACTTGGAGGGGTGAAGACCTCTGATGTTCTCCAAGAAAACAGAGTGAATATTCTGGAGATGAAGAAATGCAACAGCAGCCAGTGGTACAACGGGGCCATGAGTCCTCACACCTTCTGTGCTGGAAATGAGGAAGGAGGGGTCAACACTTGCCAGGTAAGAAGCAACCGTTACCCTGGTTGGCAATGGCTTTCTCTTAGCAGTCATGTGGTCAACCTCTGGAGTTACAAGGTAGCCAACAGTGTCCACCCATGCACTAAAATACAGTGACATCTACAGTAACCAATCATGCACAGTCAGAGAGCCATGCAAGAGCTCCTTCCAGTCGCAATTCCTAGTGATTTCATGGACACGACCTCTGGGGAGGGCACAGTGGATCTGCAGGGTGCAGGGGATGGCCTCAGCTCTCTTCCAACTCTATCGTTCTACTCCCCTGGGATTTTCCAGGCAATGTGCGAAAATCGTTTTCCGTTGCCTGCTTTGGTGGCCATTTTTCAACTTCCAGGTGCTTCCATGTCATCTCCCATCAGATCGTAAGTAGGGATGGACGGGCAGGAGCAACCCTGCGGCTCCCATGGCGCCGAGGGCTCGGTGTGATCAGAGCAACGCTTCCGAGTGGGCTTAGAAACGGACTCGCCTCCCTTGGTTCACTCTTGGCATCCCAGAATTGCACGGTGGCATTTACTGATCCCATTTATATGTTGTCTTTCCACTCAGCCAGATTCTCAGGAGGCTCATGAAACTTTAAAGCCGCATAGGAAGTTTTTTTAAAAGCACATTTAAAAACTTGGTGGAAAGATGCATTTTAAAGGTTTTTTTGAATGCTGCAGAACAAATTTGGGTCTCCCACAGCACCCAGTCCTATCTCAGCCGGTGAGTCAAGCTGATGGTCAGGGCTATCTGAAAGAGATGGGTTTTATGACTGCCTCCTTGGGGCAAAGCACATTCAAATGAAAGAATGTTTCATTTGCTTTGTATGGATTGCTAATCAATCATAAACCTGTTTTGGAATTCTGGAAGCGCTAAGCCTGTTGAATTACTTCCTCTCCTTTTGCTTTTATTCGGAAGGAACCCGGATTCACGCGCTCTGCTCCTCTTGCCCTCCACCAGAGGAGGGGGAGATTGCTGCTCGTGTAAGCAGTTCTCTCTTCTCTCCCTTCTTTCCCTTTTCTGATGTTGAGGTGGAATCAGCAGCTTTTCTGCCTGGCCTAAAAGACAATTGCGGGCACTTGACCAGCACGGGTAGCAGCTGTTTCTGTCCAAAGAAAGTGCCCGGCAATCTTTCTCCGGAATCTGACACCGTATATCAAGGTCCAGAAACCGCAGTGTAAAAGGGAAGAGGTTTGCACACTTAGATTGTGTCTGCTTTCAGAGGACTGTTGGGGGGGAGGGCATAGGATGAGAGCTGCCTTACACTGTCCCCGTGCAAGCTCCACCCCTTTGTATGTGCCCCGTGACCTTGCAGGCGTGTGTGAAAGGGGCAGAACTTCCTTTGCAATGGTGCAACATTTCTTTTGCCATTTGGGTGAACACCTTCAACCCCGCAGGTGCCTCTCTTTGCTGGGAAAGGCTCGGCTGTGGGTCGGTTTAACATTATGGTCCTCCTACTGCTGCCAGGGTTTGCTAAGCCTGGAGTCATGGAACGGGTTCTGTGAGGGCACCCCACTTCTCTGCTAGGCTAGTCACCTAGACCTCAGCCCACATAGGAATTTTCCACGGTGTTTGCTCACTATTGAAATCACTGGTCTCTTTCAAGGCAAATCAATGTACCACGCACAGTGGCAGACCACCCCTCCCAAGGAACGTGGTCGGGTTCTTCTCCCTGGAGATGCCAGGGACTGAACCCGGGTCGTTCGTCAGGTAGAACACAGCCAGGCTTTGGGTTATGCGACGCACCCCCATCTGCCCAAAGCCCACCCAGAGTCTCACAGCCAGCAAGCCGATTCCACCTATATTCCTTCCTGAGGGAATATCCCACGGTCTCTTCCATGGGGCTTCTGCCCAGGACAACCTTCCAGCTTGATTCCTAATTAACGGCGTCTGGACATTTCTTCGGCATCTTTTCCAATGGCGTCCCTTCAAGTGGTAGAACATAATTAGCTTTCGTTATCATCACCATCATCACACACATAGAGTACTTCATACGTAGATAAACACAAAAGCACCAAACTCCACTCGTCAGAATTTTACCAAGATGCTCTTCTCTTCTGCTTTGGACAACATTTTAAAAGCAACCCCTCTTTTCTCAAAACGAATGGCAACTGTAGGGGAAAATGCAGAAGACTTTTTCTGCACGGCACTAATATGTGCCTCACCTCTGGCCCCGCCGAGGCACGCTGAAAGCATCATTGTATTCACCAGTGAACTGGCCTAGCGTGGTTGTGATATACTGTAATGATGCCCTTAGAGAAGCTGGGTGGAAGAGGCAGCTGAAGCTCCGACTTGTGCCAGGAGATAGGCTCCCGAGGTGATGCAGTTACCTAGCAGGGTTTGGTGCTGGCGATCGGCTTGGAAAGAGCCCCCAGGTTGACCTCTGGACCGTTCAGGCAAGACGACTCGGTTTCCCTTCCCCCAAGTGGGGCACTTTCTTTCTTGTTCTTTCTCTCTACAGGGGGACAGCGGGGGACCCTTAATGTGCAAGACATCCCCCACCTCTCCGTTCTACGTGGTTGGGATCACCAGCTGGGGCAAGGGCTGTGGCGAGGGAAGAAATCCAGGAATCTTCACTTCTACTCAGGCCTTCCTTGAATGGATCCTGGCAAAGATGGGGAACACTGAAGTGGAAAAGCTTTCAGAAAAGAAACATCTAGCGGTGCATGGAAGTGAGGACCCAGTAATGCTCCAATCAATGAAAACAGTGACGCCAGCAGACCATTTGGGTGTGAATATAGTTCTTCTGCCCCCAGCATTGTCCGTGACATCCCCCAACTCCCCTACAAACCTGGACACACACTCTTTGACCACAGGTAGCCAGACAGGTACTCCTAATATTTCTGTTAAAATGAACATATTTCCTCCGACCATTGATGATTTTCTAGTAGACAATAGCACTACTGGAAAAGATACAATGACTCCTCCATGCCCATGAGTAGTCTTTCAGGAGCCCTTGATACTTCTCCAGAAGTGGACACCATATCTTTGTCTACCAATCCCTCTCTAGCAGCCTCTGATACCCTTCTACTGATAGGCATATTTCCTTTGTCCACAGATAAGTCTTCAGCAGCTCTTACAGATCCTTCAGAGAAGGACACAGTCTCTCTAGGAAGCAACAGAGTGCCTCTGCCAACAGATCCTCCTCCAGCTGACACTGTTTCAGAGGTGTCCACGGTCCCTCTGCCAACAGATGCTCCTCCAGCTGATTCAGAGGTGCTCATGGTCCCTCTGCCAACAGATGCTCCTCCAGCTGATTCAGAGGTGCCCACGGTCCCTGTGCCAACAGATGCTCCTCCAGCTGATTCAGAGGTCCCCACGGTTCCTCTGCCAACAGTTGCTCCTCCAGCTGATTCAGAGGTGCCCACGGTCCCTCTGCCAACAGATGCTCCTCCAGTTGACACTGATTCAGCCCATAACACTCCAGAGGGAGATACATTTTTATTGCCCATGGGTGTTTCTTCTGGATCCATGGACTTTTCTCCAAAACCTTCTATCGAACTGAGTTATAACAAAGACCATCCCCAATTGTCTGAAACAATTTTGGAATATCCATCCATTGCATCGTATCAATCAATTTCAGTAGGTTCACTTCCATATACTGAACCACCATATCTACCTATAGAACAGCCGGTCACCTTAGAACCACCATACATTCCTCAGGAAACAGCCCGTACACCTTTAGACCCTCCATATATTCCAAAAGAAATAACTCCCACAAATCCAGAGCCCCCATACCTCCTTCCAGAATTGACAGTAACTCTGGAGCCTCCATATATTGCTGGGCTGAAGCTTACATCTCTCTCTCTAAAACCAAGAGATGCAACAAATCCATACAGCTTTTCAGAATTCCAAAATAGCCTTCCCAAACCATCTATGACAACAGATCTCCTGGATAAACCTCTGAAGGGAAAGGTCACTCTGGATCTTCCATATATCCTGCAAGAGTCCCGAATCATACTACAACTCCCACATATCCCTCCAGAAAACCCTATTGTGATAGAACCTCCATACATTCCCCCAGAAGCACCAGTCACTGTTCAGGAACAATACACCCCCCAAGAAACAGATCCCAATTTGGAACACCCATATCCGCTCTCAGATTCATCCTCTATGTTGGAAACCCTACGCACACATTCAGGCAAAATTCAAGTTCCGGAATTTCCATTACCATCTTTGGGTTCACCACATTCTTCCCCAAAATCTTCTACATATATCCTCCTAGAGAAATTTGCTCAGCTGAAAAGCACCTATGCAGATTCTTCATACAGTCATCCAGAAACTTTATACTTCCCTCCCAACACAGCAATGCCCCTTGAGCATCACTATACTTCTCAGCCCCCATACAATCCCCTCAATACAGCAATGCCC